>NC_091986.1:57532892-57832892 GCF_044704955.1 Pristiophorus japonicus
CCCAACGCTGTTCAGCAGGAACTGACTTTAAAAAATCAGATGCGATTGGAAAGACATCAAGGCATTGTCGTCGGAGAAATATATATGTGCCCAAGTACTGAGCAAGTTCCTCTCGCTGTTCGAACCAGGCATCAGTAACTTCACGGGAGCCAAGGTGCAGATCTACATGGACTCGCATGTAAGACCCGTCCATCATAAAGCCCGGGCAGTTCCGTATATGATGAGTGAGAAGGTCGAAATCGAACTGGACAGACTCCAGCATGAAGGGATTATATCACTGGTTGAATTTAATGAATGGTGCAGCCCCATTGTTCCTGTGCTGAAAAGTGATGGCACAGTCAGAATCTGTAGAGACTACAAGGCTACGATCAACAGGGTTTTGAAACAGGATCAGTACCCATTACCAAAGGCTGATGACTTGTTTGAAACGCTAGCTGGGGGATGTCGTTCACCAAACTGGACTTGACATCGGCCTACATGACACAGGAGCTGGTCAAGATATCGAAGAGACTTACGTGCATTAACACGCATAAAGGACTGTTTATTTATCACAGGTGCCCTTTTGGAATTTGCTCAGCTAAAGCAATATTTCAGAGGAACATGGAGAGCCTACTGAAGTCCGTTCCCAGAACCGTCACGTTCCCAGATGACATCCTGATCACAGATCGTGACTCCGAGGAACATTTGAACAACCTGGAAAATGTTCTACATTGTCTGGACAAAGTGGGACTCAGACTGAAATGCTCCAAGTTCGTCTTCATGGCACCAGAGGTCGAATTCCTGAGGAGGAATATTGCTGCTGACGGCATTAGGCCCACGGACGCGAAAACCAAGGCCATCAAGAATGCACCGAAGCCGCAGAATGTGACGGAGCTGCATTCATTCCTGGGTCTACTCAACTACTTTGGTAACTTTCGACCTAAATTGAGCACCTTATTAGAAGCACTGCACATGCTGCTAAGAAAAGGTGAGAACAGGGTGTGGGTTGCGTCTCAAGATAGAGCTTTTGAGAAAGCCGCTAATCAGCTTTGCTCCAACAAGCTGCTGGTACATTATGACCCATGTAAATGTTTAGTATTGGACTGTGATGCTTCGTCATATGGAATTGGTTGCGTACTCCAACAAGCTAATGAGTCGGGTAAACTTCAACCAGTCGCATATGTTTCAAAAAGTTTGTCTAAAGCGGAAAGAGCCTACAGCATGGTAGAGAAAGAAGCACTAGCCTATGTGTATGGGGTTAAAAAGGTGCATCAGTACCTGTTTGGTCTTCGATTTGAACTGGAGACAGATCACAAGCTGCTCCTTTCACTGTTCTCTGAAAACAAAGGTATCAATATCAATGCTTCATCCCGCATCCGGAGGTGGGCACTGACATTATCCGCTTATGATTATGTCATTCGCCATAAACCTGGCACCGAGAATTGTGCCGATGCTTTGAGCCGTCTGCCGTTGCCCATACCAGAGGTGGAAATGCTACAACCGGTGGACATATTGTTAGTTATGGATGCTTTTGAGAGTGAAGGAACCCCTGTCACGGCTCAGCAAGTTAAGACCTGGACCAGCCAGGTTTTTATCGGTGGTGAAGAGTTGCATCCTCAAAGGTGATTGGTCTACCATACCCAAGCAAATGCGCGAGGAGACCAAACATTACATTTGTTGCAAAGCTGAACTGTTTATTCAGTTGGATTGTATACTGTGGGGCAATCATGTTGTTATCCCCAAGAAAGGGAGAGAGAAATTTGTACGTGAGCTACAGAGCACACATCCCGACATTGTAATAATGAAAGCCATCACCAAGTCTCATGTATGGTGGCCGGGAATTGACTCTGAGCTGGAATCATGTGTGCATTAGTGCAACACTTGCATGCAGCTCAGCAAAGCACCAGCGGAATCAGCGCTGAGTTTGTGGTCATTGCCGTCCAAACCATGGTCCAGGATCCACATAGACTTTGCCGGTCCCTTCCTGGGGAAGATGTTTTTAGTTGTGATGGATGCATATTTGAGGTGGATAGAGTGTATAATCATGTCATCCAGCACATCCACAGCTACCATTGAGAATCTCAGTGTCATGTTCACGACACATGGTCTGCCTGACATCGTTGTTAGTGACAATGGATCGTGCTTCACCAGTCAGGAATTTCAAGAGTTCATGAAACTCAATGGTATCAAACATGTAAGGTCAGCACCATTCAAACCTGCATCCAATGGGCAAGCAGAACGAGCTATCCAAATCATAAAACAGAGTATGAAGCAAGTAACCCAAGGGTCACTGCAGACCCGCCTGTCATGCATACTGCTGAGTTACAGGACAAGACCACACACGCTTACCGGGGTCTCACCTGCTGAACTAATGATGAAAAGAGGTCTTAAGACCAAACTATCTCTTGTACATCCTGACTTGAATAATCATGTTGAATATAGAAGACAAAGTCAGCAAGGGTATCACAATCGCGCAGCTGTATCACGCAATATTTCTGTGAATGATCTTGTATATGATCTGAATTATGGTCAGGGTCCCAAGTGGATCGCTTGTACTGTCATGGCCAAGGAGGGCAACAGAGTATTTATTGTCAAGTTCAAAAATGGGCAAACATGCAGGAAACATATGGATCAGACAAAGCTGCGGCACACAGATGAACCGGAACAGTCGGAGGAAGAGTCAATCGACGACCAACCAGTCATCAGAGGACTCAGTGGTCATCAGTGAATCGGGATTTTCAATCACTGACATTCAATGATAATGGACTTTCAATCCCTGACATGGCCATTGCCACTCCCACCAGGTCAGCCACCCAGCCACCAGTCACAACAGACTCTGAACACTCACCCTAGGCTGGAGTTGAACTGAGATGGTCAACCCGGGAGTGTAAAACACCGGACCGCCTCAATTTGTAAAAGACTGTGTTAATATCTCAGAGAGGGTATTGTCATGTATGTACTTTTGGGATCACTAGCCACTAGATGGCGTTGCTGTTGGAGGCCATTGGGCTGCATGTGTGTGTGTGTGTAGTCCTTGTATAAAAGGCCAGCCATTTTGTATATTAGTCACTTTGGGCCTTAATAAAGCAGAGCCAAGGTCATACCTCTTGAAGCTAAACAGTACTCAGTCTAACAGTTATTGCATAGACAACAAGATTAGATTCCAGCTCAGTCAAATAGGATTAATGGATTACTGTTCTGTACAATAGTTTGGCAATGAGGCCTGAGTGTGGGTTTCGGACTAAGCAGAGTAGGACCTACCAGGATAAACATTTGAAGCAAAGGAAGATACAGGGCTATGAGAAGAGAGCACTGCAGTAGGATTAGCTTTGGATTGCTCCAGCAATGAGCTGGCACAGATCCAATATGCCCAGACTCAGCACTGCAGAGCACGCTTGGTGGAACCAAGTGTCCAGAAGATCACTAGGGATTGGTCCTCAGATCTCATCTAGATACAGGAGGTGAATTGCTGCCATCAGTTGCACCAAGACAAGGGGTTGAAACGGGCAATGGTGAGGATGGAGGTGGGGGTAGGTGATCACTGGGACTGTGGAGCACTCCTGCTCCTCCTAGCATCACTGAAAGAATTAAGAAAAATTTAAAAAACTTACCTTTAGTTGGCAGCTGCAGGAACTACTGAAGAATCCTGGGTGGGGCAAGCCTGTAGCCTGACCTGCTCTTCAGTAACTCATTTTGTAGCGGAGTCCTTCAACAGGTGTTAAGGCCTCATTAACAAATTCAAGAAAACTAATGCCTGTTTCAGGCAGTCGGCCAGGACACCTAAAAAAGGGTCCCATAAATTTATTTGTGTGACCAATATTTGTGCAGATTGAGCAAAAGCCATCCCACTGCTAAACTAAAAAACAAACATAATGCATATCCACTTCTACCCCAATGTGTCAAATAGCTTCCTTCTCTATGTTCTCAATTTTTTTTCAGTTCGTTTGACAGGTTACTCATGCATGGAGCTACATTGTGATTAGCCCCACGAAAGAATATGAGCTAGACTTTCGGCACATCATCGCCCATATAAGCACTGAGATGCAGGTTATCGCCCATTTTTGCTAAAAAGTGGAAACGAGCACCTGATTATCATCCATTTCTCACCGACCCAGCTTTCGGCACACATGAATGCGTTACATCGCCTGGCCTAAGTTTTAAAAAAAAATGACGTCACCCGCGTGCAAGGCCAAGAATTGTGCTGAAAATGGAAGCTTGCGCCCGATTATTGGCCAGATTATCGCCGACCGCAACTTTCGGTATTTTGCCCACACTTCGTCGAAATGATCGCTGGCCGAAAAAGTCGCTGAAAAAAAGCTGCACTCACCTGACCTTAACTCGGCACTACTCGGCACTACAGATGACATTTTGAAACTCGGAGGATCTGTACTGAAAGGCTGCTTCAAGTGCTTATGAAGAGAATCAAATTGTGAGTGATTTTAAGGGCCTTTTTGACTCTTGCCAATCATCTAATCACTTTTGTATCTATTGAGGACAAATTAAGGGCAGTTATAACGATTTATAGTGATGGGGCCTGTAATTTCTCAACCAGTATTGGTCACTAATCACATGTTGCAGACTAGAGATGGGAGAATGTATACTGAAGAGCATTATGTGCCCAATCAAAGAGATGGCAGACTGCTGCAGAGGAGGTGTTACACCCAACGCATTTACAGGGAAAAGTAATCATACCTGAACTTTTTCAATAACACGTGCATTAGGAGGCTGCGCTTCCGAAAGATCATCAGTGAGATATGCCAGCTAATTAAGGGAGATCTGCAGCCTACCAGGACCACACTGCCCATTGAGATCAAGGTTACTGCAGCACTTTCATTCCACGCGTCAGGCTCCGTTCAGTCCTCAGCTGGCGACATTTGCAGTAACTCTCAGCACGCCACATATTGTTCCATTCGACAGGTGACGGAACCCTTTTACCCATGTGGCAGCTGCAGGGTTGCTAGGTGAGCATGGCCTTGCTGGGCTGTTGGGCATGATGGGTTCGATTTCCGGGTCCGGCGTGGTGTCGTTGATCCTTTGGGTGTGTGTTGTGGGCTCGAAAAAGGTGGTGTCTGCTGTGGGTTGTTCAGGGCAGTCTGTGAACCGCAGCCTCGTTTGGTCCAGGTGCTTTCTGCAAATTTGTCCATTGTCTAGTTTGCCTACAAACACCCTATTCCCTTCTTTAGCTATCACTGTGCCCGCGATCCACTTGGGACCATGTCCATAGTTTAGCACATACACAGGGTCATTCAGATCAATTTCCCTTGACACAGTGGCGTGACCATCGTTTACATTTTGTTGCTGCCGCCTGCTCACTACCTGATCATGCAGGTTGGGGTGAACCAGCGAGAGTCTGGTTTTAAGTGTCCTTTTCATGAGTAGCTCAGCTGGGGGCACCCCTATGAGCGAGTGGGGTCTCATGTGGTAGCTGAGCAGTACTCGGGACAGGCGGGTTTGGAGTGAGCCTTCTGTGACTTGTTTAAGGCTCTGTTTGATGGTTTGTACTGCACGCTCTGCCTACCCATTGGAGGCTGGTTTAAACGGGGCCGAGGTGTTATGTTTGATCCCATTGCGGGTCATGAATTCTTTAAATTCGGCACTGATGAAACATGGCCCATTGTCACTGACCAGTATGTCAGGCAGGCCGTGGGTGGCAAACATGGCCCTCAGGCTTTCAATGGTGGCGGTGGCGGTGCTTCCCGACATTATTTCACATTCAATCCATTTTGAAAAAGCATCCACCACCACCAGGAGCATTTTACCGAGAAACGGGCCGACATAGTCGACATGGATTCTCGACAATGGTCTGGAGGACCAGGACCACAAACTTAGTGGTGCCTCTCTGGGTGCGTTGCTCAACTGAGCACATACACTGCATTGCCGTACACAGGACTCTAAGTCAGATTCGATACTGGGCCACCACACGTGGGATCTGGCTATCGCTTTCATCATTACTATACCCGAGTGTGTGCTGTGGAGATCCCAGATGAACGTCTCCCTGCCCATTTTGGGTAGCACTATGCGGTTACCCCACAAAAGGCAGTCTGCCTGAATGGACAGCTCGTCCTTTCGCCGCTGTAATGGCTTGATTGGCTCTTGCATTTCAACGGGGATGCTGGCCCAGCTCCCATGCAATACACAGTTTTTTACTAGGAACAGCAGAGGATTTTGGCTGGTCCAAATCTTAATCTGATGGGCTGTGACAGGTGATTTATCATTTTCAAATGCTTCCATGACCATCAACAAGTTTGCAGGCTGCGCCATTTCCACCCCCATGGTGGGCAATGGTAGCCGACTGAGGGCATTCGCACAGTTTCAGTGCTTGGCCTGTGGCGGATGGTATAGTTATATGCTGATAACGCGAGTGCACACCTTTGTATGCAAGCTGAGGCATTAGTATTTAGCCCCTTGTTTTCAGCGAACAGGTATGTGAAGGGCTTGTGATCAGTTTCCAGCTCAAATTTGATGGCAAACAGGTACAGATGCATTTTCTTTACCCCGAACACACACGCTAATGCCTCTTTCTCAATCATGCTGTAGGTCCTCTCGGCCTTAGACAAGCTCCTGGAAGCATAGGTGACAGGTTGCAACTTCCCCGCAACGTTAGCTTGTTGTAATACACACCCGACTCCATACGACGACGCTTCACATGTTAGCACAAGTCTTTTACACGGGTTATACAATACAAGCAGCTTGTTGGAGCATAAAATGTTTCTGGCTTTCTCAAAAGCGATTACTTGGTTTTTTCCCCATACCCAGTTCTCACCTTTGCGCAAGAACATATGTAGAGGTTCTAAGAGGGTGCTTAACCCCGGTAGGAAGTTACCAAAATAGTTGAGGAGTCCCAGGTACGACTGCAGTTCTGTGACGTTCTGTGGTCTGGGCACGTTCCTGATAGCCTCTGTCTTGGCGTCTGTGGGCCGAATGCCATCCGCCACAAACTTTTTCCCCAAAAACTCCACTTCTGTTGCCATGAAGACGCATTTCGACCTCTACAGCTGCAGCCCTATGCGATCCAGTCGCTGGAGAACCTCCTCCAGGTTTTGTAGGTGCTCGACGGTGTCCCGACCTGTGACCAATATGTCGTCCTGAAAGACCACCGTGTGTGGCACCGACTTGAGTAGGCTCTCCATGTTTCTCTGGAAGATCGCTGCAACCGACCTAATTCCAAACGGCATCTGTTGTAGATGAACAGTCCCTTGTGCGTGTTGATGCAGGTGAGGCCCTTTGAAGACTCCTCCAGCTACTGCGTCATGTAGGCCGAAGTCAGGTCGAGCTTGGTGAACGTGTTGCCTCCTGCCAGCGTCGCAAATAGGTCGTCTGCCTTAGGTAGTGGGTATTGGTCCTGTAGCGAGAAATGAATAGTAGTTACTTTATAATCGCCACAAATCCTGACCGTGCCACCACTTTTGAGTATTGGAACAATCGGGCTGGCCTACTCGCTGAATTCCACTGGGGTGATGGTGCCCTCACGTTGCAGCCTGTTCAGCTCGATTTCCACTCTCTCCCTCATCATGTGAGGTACTGCTCTCGCCTTGTGGTGAATAGGTCATGCCTCTGGGACCAAGTGGATCTGCATCTTCAACTCGGAAAAGTTTCCAATGCCTGGCTCAAAAAGGGAAGGAAATTTGTTAAGAACCTGGGTACATGAAGCCTCATCGACATGTGATAGCACTCGGATGTCACCCCAGTTCCAGCGGATTTTTCCCAGCCAGCTCCTTCCAAGCAGTGTGGGGCCATCGCCCGGGACAATCCAGAGTGGCAGTTCATGCACCGTGCCCTCGTAGGTGACCTTGATCATGGTGCTGCCCAGGGCAGTGGTAAGTTCTTTGGTGTATGTTCTCAGTTTCATGTCTATGGGGCTCCGGGCTGGTCTGAATGCCTTGTTGCACCACAGTCTCTCAAACATCTTTTTACTCATGATTGATTGGCTTGCGCCAGTGTCCAGTTCCATGGCTACGGGTAAGCCATTCAATTTTACATTTAGCATTATAGGTGGACATTTCGTCGAAAATGTGTGCACCCCATGTACTTCAGCATCTGCCTCCTCTCTGAGGCTCGAAATTGCTTTGATCCACCATGGACCGATCTTCCTCTGCCACGTTGTGGTTAGCAGGTTTTGCAGAGCTTGCAGCTCGTTTGCAAGCTTGTTGGAGGTGCCCCATTGTTCCACAGCTATGTGATGAGGGAAAAGATTGAACACGAACCAGACAGGCTTCTGCGGGAAGACATTATATCACCTGTGGAATTTAGCAACTGGGCAAGTCCCATCGTCCCAGTCATGATGGATCCGTACGAATCTGTGGGGACTACAAATCTACCATAAACAGAGTCTCCCTGCAGGACCAGTACCCGCTGCCCAAAGTGGAGGATTTATTTGCCACATTGGCTGGAGGTAAACTTTTCTCAAACCTAGACTTCACATCTGCATAAATGACGCAAGAATTGACCGAAGAATCCAAGCTACTCACCACCATCAACATACATCGAGGCCTTTTCATGTACAATCGATGCCCATTCGGCATCAGGTCGGCAGCTGCCATATTCCAGCGCAACATGGAGAGTCTGCTCAAGTCCATCCCGGGGACGGTTGTATTTCAAGACGACATACTTATCACGGGCAGGGACACCAACTCCCATCTCCGTAATTTGGAGGAAATACTAAAGCGGTTGGATCGGGGAGGCCTACGAGTCAAGAAATCCAAGTGCCTGTTTCTCGCACCCGAGGTTGAATTTTTGGGCAGAAGGATTGCCGTTGATGGAACGCCCAACAGAGTCCAAAACCGAAGCAATTCGCCTGGCACCCAGGCCCCGGAATGTCTCGGAACTGCGCGCCTTTCTCGGGTTACTCAATTACTTTGGGAACTTTATGCAGAACTTAAGCACGCTGCTGGAGCTTCTCCACGTGCTACTCAGGAAGGGGTGCGATTGGTTTTGGGGGGACGCCCAGGAACGCACCTTCAATAAGGCACGCAACCTTCAGTGTTCCAACAGTGTTTTCACTTTCTTTGATCCAGGTAAAAAGCTAGTTCTCACATGCGGTGCGTTTTACAACATGTCAATAGTGCGGGCAAATTACAACCCATAGCTTATGCCTCTAGGTCACTTTCGCGGGCGGAGCGTGGGTACGGAATGGTAGAGAAGGAGGCGCTCGCGTGCGTGTACGGTGTCAAAAAGATGCACCAATACCTTTTTGGGGCCAAGTTCGCGTTAGAAACCAACCACAAGCCCCTCATGTCCCTCCTATCCGAGAGCAAGGCAATAAACGCCAACGCCTCGGCGCGAATTCAACGGTGGGCACTCATGCTGGCGTCCTACGACTATACCATAAGGCACAGACCAGGCACAGACAACTGTGCCGACGCGCTCAGCAGGCTACCTCTGGCGACCACGGAAGGGTCTGACGAACAGGACTGTGAGATAGTCATGGCAATCAATGCCTTTGAGTCCACAGGTTCGCCCATGACGGCTCGCCAAATCAGAGCCTGGACAGCCATGTTATCCTTAGTAAAAAGATGCCTGCCCCGAGGAATTAAAACCCTTTCACAGGCACATGCATGAGCTATCACTACAAGCAGACTGCCTGATGTGGGGCAGCCGAGTAGACATGCCTCTGCGAGGCAGAGAGGCATTTGTCCGGGAGCTCCATCGCGAGTACCCGGGGATCATTCTCATGAAGGCCATAGCCAGATCCCACGTCTGGTGGCCTGGTATTGACGCGGACTTGGAGCTCTGCGTCCGAAGGTGCACCATTTGTGCCCAACTCAGCAATGTCCCCAGGGAGGCTTCCCTGAGCCCCTGGCCCTGGCCGACCAAACCGTGGTCGCGGGTGCACGTAGACTATGCGGGCCCATTCATGGGCAAAATGTTCCTCGTAGATGTCGATGAATTTTCAAAATGGATCGAATGCACCATTTTAAACTCGAGCACAACCTCGCAACCATGTTTGCAACGCACGGAATCCCTGACATATTGGTCAGTGACAATGGTCCGTCCGTGCTTCACCAGCGCAGAATTCCAAGATATAATTGACCACGGCATAAATCACGTCAAAACGGCACCGTTCAAACCGACCTCCAACAGCCAGGCGAAGAGAGCAGTGCAAATCATTAAACAAGGCATGCTTAAAATCCAAGGTCTCACGCTGCAGCGTCGCCTGTCGCGACTGCTGCTGGCATACAGATCTCATCCGCACTCATTGACTGGGATCCCCCCCGCGCAACTGTTGATGAAAAGGACTTTAAAAACAAGGCTCTCATTAATCCTCCCAGACATGCATGAAATCGTTGAGGCAAAGCGCCGTAAGCTAACTGAGTACCATGACAGAAATTCGAGCGGAAGATGGAATGAGATAGGGGACAAAGTGTTTGTACTAAACTATGGCAGGGGTCGCAAATGGCTTTCAGGGACAGTAACGGGCAAGGAAGGAAACAGGCTACTGGTAGTACAAATGGACAATGGCAAAACCTGCCGGAGGCATGTAGACCAAGTCAAAAGCAGATTTACCAACAACACTGCGGAACCAGAGGCAGACTACAATGTGGAACTCGCACCACACCTGGTGGACAGACAGAGGGAACAACTTGAGGAAAGAGCAATCCCAACAGACAGCCCAGGCGAGTCAACAACAATCACACCAATCGAAACAGACAGCCCAGGCGAGATACCAGCAACCACACCCAAAGAAAAACAGACACTAAGGCAAACAACTGGACTACAACTCATGTATCTTGCATTATTATATATAACTGTATCCCAACATGCTATACATGACTGTAATATGATATGACCTGTAACCACCAGCATACCTTACCACCAGGGGTGCACTTGCAAGAGACAGGTATATAAGGACAGGTTTCAGGCAAGTGCAGCATTCCAGAGCTGTGAAATAAAGGTGCAGGTCCAGAGTGACCTTGACTTCACTACATGCCTCGTGTGAATCTGTACTGAGGGGACAGGACTTTACACCTACGAACAATGAACAATGGTGGAAAGGCAAAGAGCACCCAGCCCAACCAGTCCACCTCACACAACTGCGACACCCCTTATACTGAAACATCCTGCACTCCAATCCAACCGGAGCCATGTGATCTCCTGGGAGAGGCAAAAAACAGATAAAAATCCAGACCAATTTAGGGAGAAAAAAAATCTGGGAAAATTCCCTCTGACCCATCCAGGCGATTGAAACTGGTCCAGGAGATCACCCTGGCTGTATTCGATTCTCTGCAGTACTTACCATTATATCTGCACTGGCCAACAAAAGGTTATCCAGTCTAATCACAAGTACCAGCTCTAGGTCCGTACCCTGCAGGTTACGACACTTTAAGTGCCCATCCAACCATCTCTTAAAAGTGGTGTGGGTTTATACATCCACTACTCTTCCAGGCAGTGAGTTCCAGATCCCTACAACCCTCTGCGTAATATCTGCCACTACTTATCTACCCTTAATCTATTTTCCCAGTCCACTTTAGCCAACTCTGATTTCATACCTTTGTAATTGCCTTTATTTAAGGTCAGGACACTAATTTGAGATCCACGTTTCTAACCCTTAAACTGAATTTGAAATTCTAACATGCTTTGATCACTCTTCCCTCGAGGATCCTTTACTATGATTAATTAATCCGATTTCATTACACATTACCAGATCTAAAATAGCCTGCTCCCTGATTGGTTTCACAATGTATTGTTCTAAGAAACCATCCCGAATGCACTCTTTGAACTTTTCCTCAAGGCTACCTTTGCCAATTTGATTTGCCCAATCTATATAAAGTTTAAAATCACCTTTGATTATTGCAGTACCTTTCTTACAAACCTCCATTATTTCTTGATTTATACTCTGTCCTACAATGTTAGGGGGCCTATAGACTACTCCCAGCAGTGACTTCTTTCCCTTATTATTTCTTATCTCCACCCAAACTGATTCTACATCTTGATCTTCTGAGCCAATATCTTTTCTCACAACTGCACTAATCTCATCCTTTATTAACAGAGCTACCCATTTCCTTTTCATTTCTGCCTATCCTTCCAAAACATCAAATACTCCTAAATATTCAGTTCCCAGCCTTGGTTACCTTGCAACCACGTCTCTCTAATGGCTATCAGATCCTACCCATTTATTTCTATTTGTGCCGTCAACTCATCTATCTTGTTATGAATGCTTTGTGTGTTCAGATAAAGAGCTTTTCATTTTGTCTTTTTACCATTTTTCCCTACTCTGACTCTACTTTCTGATGCATTCTTACGTTTATTTGCCAGGACACTGGTCTCAGCAGGTTTCAAGTGAAGCCCGTCCCAATGGAACAGCTCTCCCTTTCCCCAGTACTGGTACCAGTGCCCCATGAATCAAAACCCAATTCTCCCACACCAATTTTTGAACCATGCATTCATCTCTGATTTTTTGCCAATTTACTCGTGGCTCAGATAGTAATCCAGAGATTATTTCCTTTGTGGTTCTGCTTTTTAGTTTAGCCCCAAGCTGTTCATACTCCCTCAGTAGAACCTCTTTCTTTGTCCTACTTATTGGTACCTTGGTGGACCACAACAACTGGATCTTTCCCCTTCAACTCCAAGTTCCTCTCCAGCCCGGAGGAGATGTCCTTAACCCTGGCACTGGACAGGCAAAACACAGCCTTAGGGACTCACGCTCTCTGCTGCAGAGAACAGGATCTATCCCCCTAACTATACTGTCCCTTACCACTACTACATTTCTTTTTACTTCCCCAACTTGACTGGCCTGCTCCAATGCTACCTCCTGGGTCCCCATTCCTGCGTCACTCGTAGGCATACTCTCCTGTCCTTGACCACAGACCAAATTTGAATTATTTAACCTAAGGCATGTGACTGCCTCCTGGAACGCAGGGTCAGGTAACTCTCCCCCTCCCTGATGTATCGCAGTGTCTGAAGCTCGGACTCCAGCTCATCAACTCTGAGCCGAAGTTCCTCGAGCCTCCAAAACCTACTGCAGATGTGGTCACCGTGGATCTGGGTGTCCTTGTACACCAGTCATTAAAGCAAACCTGCAGGTGCAGCAAGCAGTTAGGAAGGCAACTGGTATGTTGGCCTTCATTGCAAGAGGATTTCAGTACAGGAGCAATGATGTCTTACTATAGTTAGACAGGGCCTTGGTGAGACCACACCTGGAGTATTGTGTGCAGTTTAGGTCTCCTTACCTAAGAAAAGATATACTTGCCATAGAGGGAGTGCAGCGAAGGTTCAACAGACTGAATCCTGGGACGGCAGGACTGTCGTATGAGGAGAGATTGGGTCGACTAGGCCTGTACTCACTAGAGTTTAGAAGAATGAGAGGGGATCTCATTGAAACGTATAAAATTCTGACTGGGTTTGATAGACTGGATGCGGGGAGGATGTTTCCGCTGGCTGTGAAGTCTAGAACAAGGGGTCACAGTCTCATGATACGGGGTAGGAAATTTAGGACCGAGATGAGGAGAAATGTTTTCACTCAGAGGGTGGTGAACCTGTGGAATTCTCTACCACAGAAGGCTGTGGAGGCCAAGTCACTGAATATATTTAAGAGGGAGATAGATAGATTTCTGGAAACAAAATACATCAAGGGGTATGGGGGAAAAGCGGGAATATGGTGTTGAGATAGAGAATCAGCCATGATCATATTGAATGGCGGTGCAGATTCGAAGGGCCGAATGGCCTACTACTGCTCCTATTTTCTATATTGTATGTTTCTATCACACTGGTGTCCACCAGCTCCCACATGCAACAGCTGTAACACATCACCTGCCCCGACATCTCTATTATATTTTAATTAATTAATTAGGTTTTTAAGTTTAGTTTAGTTTTTAATCCCAACAGGGAATTAAGTTTAGTTTAGTTTTTAATCCCAACAGGGAATTAGGGGCTGAGAGAATAGTTAGCATTGTCCATTCCAATAACTTTCTCATCTTTCTTAAAGTTCCCTTTCTCTGTCTAATTTTCTCGATCTTTGCCTTCAGTGTCCCAAAAAAAGAACTTTGACCGCTGGGAGCACCTCTTGGAAAGTTGTACAAGTGATCGAATTTCTGATAGGTGTTCCCGTCAGGCACTGCTGTACATCAGGAGACTGAAGATGAAAATCTCGGTCAGCACATTCACTATCCTACTGTTTTGTGTTGTTTTTCTCTCTTGATTTTTTCTCATTTTCTCTTTTCTTCCCCATTGCAAGTATTCTTATTTATTCCAGTCCCTGAGCGATGATTAGCAAGCTATTACTATATCAGAGGTGCAACATACACTTGGGGAGTTGGTGGACATGTCAGGTCAGCTGAATATTATTTTCTTTGTGTCTATATTCTTTGTCTTTTATCATATTTGTTTCCTTGCCAATCCTCTGGACTCCTCTCCTCTCCACGGCTGCGAGCAATCCTCAGGCACCTCATCCAAGTTATTACTGTTATGTCTTTAGATGCCCTGATAATGACTCCATGAGGCAATGTGTTGTACTTGAACTGTAGTGACCTTAGTCCTTTATTAATAACTCCAGAGTGACGATCACACCTGGTAGCCTGCCTTTTATACTAGGCCTGGCACGCCTGTACAGGTAACCTACAAGTCTCCCACTGAGGTGCCCCCTGGTGGCACACCTTGTAATAGTACAAGCAGTAACTATATAGGATACATGACATCAATCTCCCCCAAGCCTTTAGTGCAAATCGCCTTCATGCATTGACTGTGCTCTGGGCTTAGCTCTATCTGGTTGACCCTTGGAGGGTCGTTTCCATTTTAGGTGAGTAGGTGGTGTTTCCTTGGCAGTAGGGGTGCTGGTGGTTCTTGTTTGTGCTTCCATGACCACTCCATTCTCTCCTCCACCAACATATAGATTATGCCGGTGGCTCATTACATTTATATACATTCAAGTCCAGAAAAACAAAATTACATTTACATCATTACCTTAGTGGTACAGTTGTGAGGCAAGTACATTTGACTGGTGATATATATACTTGATATATGCTTAGAATCAGTACTGGTATGTGAGGACAAACTAGTACCACAACTGCTGGATGGTGTCCAGGTAGTCTGATGGCGGCGTGGTGCTCAGTGCTGGCAGTGGGAACCCAGTTGGCTCAAATTGCCTGCTCTCGGGGCCTTTGCCGTTGCTCCTAGCAACGGGCAGATTCACAGATGCCTGTGAGCTCCCTGTCCTTTCCTTGCGCCCCGGGTCACTGCTGCTCCCCGAGGAGCAGTCGTCTGGCAGTGCACAGGGAACTGCTGACTCGCTTGCCTGTGCGTTATTTGGTTTGGGATCCTGGTTGGTCCCGGTCCCATTTGGGAGAACTGTTGCGGGTGACCCTTCGTTCCCGGGTGTAGCCTTGGTGGTGATGGGGTCTGGGGGCTGTGCCTTAGCTCTTTCAGACTCCAGTGGCAGGAGCTCTTTCAGGCTCGTGGTGGTTGGTGCCATTGGGTGCCTGAGAGGTGGAGCTAATCAGGGGCAGGGTATCGATACCAGTGCCGTTGCTCTCCTGAGATCGCTTGCTCTGCAGCTTGTATGTATTGGCTGCTTGTGGCCACACTCCATGGTGCATAACTCTGGTCCCAGGAACGCAGACTACTGCATTGGGTAGCTCGTTGGACCTGTGTGCTCCTGATGGGTGTCTGCCCGCTGCATTGACTGAATGCAGTTGAAATCCTACATCGCACAACGTTTCATTACTCATAGTAAATAACCTGTAGCTCCGATCGCGATCGCGTGACTTTTTTTTGCTTATTGCATGTACACAGCTCTGATCATCAATTACACATTTTACATCTTACTCACAGTTGCTCTTACATTGATTGAGGGTGTGGAACTGTCCTTTTAAGTGTGGTGAGTTGCAGGCCTTTTAAGAGAGCCTAGCTAACTTTACCCCAATCCTCTTCTCCGTTTGGTGCCATGTGTTGCTCCATCAGCGCTGCACCTCGTGGTCTGGCCGCCGCCATCATTTTCTTCAGCGCTTCACCTCGTGGTTTGGGCGCCATCATTTCTCCATCCACGATGTTGACTGCTGTGATCCTCTTCTCCCTGGGTTCTGCCACTGAAGCTTGGAAGTCGCCTTTGGATCCGATTTTCTTCCTCTGGAGTCCTGCCACTGGAGCCTGGAAGGTGTGTTTGGGTCGTTTCAGCTCGATCATCTCCACGCAGTCGTGCTGAGCAGTCTGTGCCTTGGGTGCTGTGCTGGTCTGCTCTCTGATGCCGAGTCCACCCTCAGGTGGGGGCTTGCTTTGCCTCTGAGCGTGGAGGACGTCGATCGCTGGAGGGATGAAATCTTCCCAACTCCAATGGTTCTTCTCCATCCACCTTCTTCCGAGTAGCGTTGGTCCATCACCTGCAACAATTCACAGAGATAACCTGTGCACCACGCCATCATGGAGTACCTTTACATCTGCACTACCAACGACTGGGATAAGTTAATTGGTGTAGGTGCGCAGCTTTGCCTGAACCGGGACTAACTCGGGTCGTTCAGCTTGATTGTCCCATAGCCTCTCAAAGGCTTCTTGATTCATTATTGACTGGCTTGCCCCTGTGTCCACTTCCATGAAGACTGGAACGCCATTTATCTCGACTTCCATCCTCAATGGGGAACACTCGGTAGTGCAGATAAACATGCTATATACCTCGTCGTGGGGCTGAGCTGCCTCTGACTATCATTTCAAAAATCCACGCTGGATTCATGGCCATCTGCAGACTCTTCATCAACACAGTGA
The DNA here is from genome assembly GCF_044704955.1 of Pristiophorus japonicus. NCBI lineage: Eukaryota > Metazoa > Chordata > Chondrichthyes > Pristiophoridae > Pristiophorus > Pristiophorus japonicus. The sequence continues at coordinate 57,549,558 of NC_091986.1, forward strand.
GTCATATTCCTTTTACACTTTCGCTGGAGGTGGTCCTTTGTGCTGCAGCCTTTACACACATAGTCTTTAAAGCGGCACTGGTGGGCCCTGTGATTCCCTCCACAACGCCAGCATGGAGCTACTCGATTAGCCCCCCTCGGCGGACTCTGAGTTAAGGGACTCGGGAGCCTGTTCTCTTTTCCCTGAGAAAGTTCACTTTCTACAGTCCAGCCTCTAAAGGGCGCCACTCTGTGCACAGTACGTGCTGGGTTTGAGTCCTGAGGATGAGTCATCTGCCGAGAGCCTCAGGTCGAGGTCATGAATGACTGGCTCACGGAGATGGCTTTCTGCAGTGTGACTGTCGTATCCGCAGACAGTAGCTTGTGAAGAAGGCCCTCGTGGCCGATTCCAGTGACAAAGATATCCCGCAGCGCTTCGGTGAGGTGGTCGCCGAAATCACACGGTGCCGCCAGCCTCCTGAGGTCTGCAGCATATTTCGCGATTTCCTGGCCTTCGGGCTGTCGGTGGGTATAAAACCGGTGTCTGACTGTGAGGATGCTCTCTTTGGGCTTGAGTTGTTCTTGGATCAGCGTTACAAGCTCCTCGTATGTCTTGGTCGTTGTCTTCGCTGGTGCCAGCAAGTCCCTGACGAGTCCATAGACGGTGGGCCCACAACTGGTTAGCAGGATAGCTCTGCACTTATCAGCCAGTGTGGCCGGATTGTCACCTGCCAGGTCATTTTCTGTGAAGAAATGGTCGAGCCTCTCCACAAAGGCGTCCCAATCATCACCATCGGCGAACTGCTGCCACGTACCAAGGGTAGCCGTTTTCACGTGAAGGTCCGTAATCTCGTCGCTATTTGTTATGGTTTTAGATGCTCTGATAATGACTCCACGAGACAATGTGTTGTTCTTGAACTGTAGTGACCATAGTCCTTTATTGATAACTCCAGAGTGACGATCACACCTGGTGGCCTGCCTTTTATACTAGGCCTGGCACACCTGTACAGGTAACCTACAAGTCTCCCACTGCAGTGCCCCCTGATGGCACACCTTATAATAGTACAAGCAGTAACCATGTAGGATACATGACAGTTTCAATGGGAGGTATCATAGCAAAGACCAAACCTGTCTTTCATACATACACATAGTTTACACATATACATGAGTTTTTTTTTTAAAGGGACTGGAACCTGAATTTGAAATGATCCAAATAACTCACGTGTTTATGTATATGTTTACCTAAAGTACCCACCTCAGGTTACTTGGCTTTTTCACTTGGTTTGGCTCACATACTAATAATAATGCTATTTCATATGCTGAGGACAGATGGACCACTAATATAACACACAGCTTTGGCCTGTGAAGGAACTCAAAACTTGTACTACCAAGGTCCTTGATGATATTGCCAATGGGCTTTGAGAGATGGTGTCTGACACACTGATGTAGCCATGAAAAATTCTGCTTCAGTGTCTCTTAGATACTAATGTGACACAGCAGCCTTCAGCAGAGTAGCTCATTATTATAATTACTTTGGGTAAATGATCAAAATGACAAAAAACAGACTGCAATGTAGAAGCACCTTCTTACTGCAAGGGTGTGAATTTCCTTGGGGTTTCTCGAGCTCCACCACCATAACACACACCATTGGTGGAGGTTTAGCGGAAACCATTTTAACAAATACAAACAGTTTTTCAACTGACGTTATGGTAGGAGAGCAGAAGAGGCCCCAAGAATTTTTGTTTTGTTTCAGTCTTAATCAACTGACCAGAGATACTGCTATGGTCCAGTGCTGAGTGGCTGTGAAGAGCAAGGTTGAGGACAAACCTATCCACATGGAACTTACAGCACAATGCTTCCACTGAGACTAAGTAGTTCCCTTATAAAGTAAATTTGATTGTCAGAATTGTGGTTGACTTACACATGGCAATGGGGTTGATTTTCGTGTGTAATGAAATCGGGCGGGTGTTGGGTGGAGCTGCCAGTACTAACTGAACTCCCGATAGAAGGTCACCGATGGGGAGGGCGAGCACTCCACTACTAAAAGGCAGCCTGTAGCCCCTTAAAGGCGGAGGGGGGGGGGGTGCATTTTTCGAGAGTGGACATCAATTTTCTGGAGCTGGCAGTGTGACTTCAACCCAGATTCTCCGAGGCACCGGTGGAGGTGCTTGCAGAGCAAGTAAAGATAGAAACATAAAAATATAGAAAATAGGTGCAGGAGCAGGCCATTCGGCCCCTCGAGCCTGCACCACCATTCAATAAGATCATGGCTGATCATTCAACCTCAGTACCCCTTTCCGGCTTTCTCTCCATACCCATTGATCCCTTTGGCCGTAAGGGCCATATCTAACTCCCTTTTGAATATATCTAACGAACTGGCCTCAACAACTTTCTGCGGTAGAGAATTCCACAGGTTAACTACTCTCTGAGTGAAGAAGTTTCTCCTCATCTCGGTCCTAAATGGCTTACCCCTTATTCTTAGACTGTGGTCCCTGGTTCTGGAACTCCCCAGCAACGGGAACATTTTTCCTGCCTCTGACCTGTCCAATCCCGTCAGAATTTTATATGTTTCTATGAGATCCCCTCTCATTCTTCTAAACTCCAGTGGATACAAGCCCAGTTGATCCAGTCTTTCCTCATATGTCAGTCCTGCCATCCCGGGAATCAATCTGGTGAACCTTCGCTGTACTCCCTCAATAGCAAGAACGTCCTTCCTCAGAGTAGGAGACAAAAACTGAACACACTATTCCAGCTGTGGCCTCACCAAGCAGCAGGAAATACTTCCTCTTCCCCTCCAATGGGCAACACATACCCAGACAAATTTCTCAGCAGCAATGGAGAGAGGTGGCAAAGCAAATACATGCTACCAGTATTGTTCCCAAGGACCTGATTGCAGTGCAAATAAAAATGTAATGCTCACCAGGACTGCTATGGTAAAATTCCCCTTCACATCTCTCTTACTCTCTGAACAATCCTGCCCCATTTTACTTTAGCTCCAGTATTATAAAAGAAAGAAAGAAAGAAAAACTAGCATTTATAGAGTGCCTTTCAGGACCTCAAGACGTCCCAAAGCGCTTAGCAACCATTTAAGTAATTTTGAAGTGTAGTCACTGTTGTACGTAGGTAATCAGCAGCCAAGTTCGGTACACCAAGATCCCACAAAATAACAACGTGATTATGATCAGATAAACTGTTTTTTAGATATTGGTTGAGTGATGAATATTGGTCAGGACACAAGGGCAAACTCTTTGAATAGTGCCATGGCAGCATTTACGTCCACCTGAGAGAGCAGACATAGCCTCGGTTTAATGTCACATTCATAAGAAAGCATCTCCAACAGAGCAGCACTCCATCAATACTGCACTAAAGTGGTAGCCTCAATTAAGAGCTCATGTTTCTGGAGTAGGACTTTGAACACAAAACCTTCTGTCTCAGAGGCAAGCGTGCTACTACTGAGCCCGAGCTGACTTAATTCTCCCCTCTTGACTGCACTCTCAGCTTGCACTCGCATCCTAAAAACCTGCTACTGCCCTCACTACTACTGCACCCTTTTGCTTGTTGCTTCTTTCTGAGACCATGCACACTGTCTCAAACATTATGAAAATACTTCAAGAGGGAACACACTAATGCACTTCCATTCTTCTTGCAGGAGACTCACAACAGAAAGGAGAATACATGAACAGGAGGACGTTCTGCCTCTAAATACGTCCAGCCACCAATGGAAGTGGCCACCATCAACATCACTGATAGAGGAAGGCACAGCACTGGAGATATAGAGAGAGGCCACAGCATTGGAAATCTAGAGAGTGGACACAACATTGGAGATATAGAGAGAGGGTAGGCAGCATTGGAGATATAACAATAACTTGTATTATATAGCATCTTTAAAATAGCCCTCTCTGTATATATCCAAGGACAGGTTAGGTGAGTGGACAAATGCATGGCAGATGCAGTATAATGTGGATAAGTGTGAGGTTATCCACTTTGGTGGCAAAAACAGGAAGGCAGATTATTATCTGAATGGTGACAGATTAGCAAAGGGGAGGTGCAACGAGACCTGGGTGTCATGGTACATCAGTCATTGAAAGTCGGCATGCAGGTACAGCAGGCAGTGAAGAAAGCAAATGGCATGTTGGTCTTCATAGCGAGAGGATTTGAGTATAGGAGCAGGGAGGTCTTGCTGCAGTTGTACAGGGCCTTGGTGAGACCACACCTTGAGTACTGTGTGCAGTTTTGGTCTCCTAATCTGAGGAAGGACATTCTTGCTATTGAGGGAGTGCAGCGAAGATTCACCAGACTGATTCCTGGGATGGCAGAACTGACATATGAAGAAAGACTGGATCGACTAGGCTTATATTCACTGGAATTTAGAAGAATGAGAGGGTGAGAGGGGATCTGATAGAAGCATATAAAATTCTGACAGGATTGGACAGGTTAGATGCAGGAAGAGTGTTCCTGATGTTGGAGAAGTCCAGAACCAGGGGTCACATTCTAAGAATAAGGGGTAAGCCATTTAGGACCGAGATGAGGAGAAACTTTTTCACCCAGAGAATTGTGCACCTGTGGAATTCTCTACCACAGAACGTTGTTGAGTCCAGTTCGTTGGATATATTCAAAAGGGAATTAGATGTGGCCCTTACAGCTAAAGGGATCAGTGGGTATGGCGAGAAGGCATGAGTGGGGTACTGAAGTTGCATGATCAGCCATGATCATATTGAATGGTGGTGCAGGCTTGAAGGGCCAAATGGCCTATTCCTGCACCTAATTTCTATGTTTCTATGTAAAACATCCCAAGGCGCTTCACAGGAGTGTTAGGAGACAAAATAAATAAATTTGACACCAAGCCACATAAGTAGAAATTACGGCAGGTGACCAAATGCTTGTTCAAAGAGATAGGTTTTAAGAAACATCTTAAAAGAGGAAAGAAAGGTAGAGAGGTTTAGAGAGGGAGTTACAGAGCTTAGGGCCAGGCAGGTAAAGACACGGCCACCAATGGTTGAGCAGTTGCAATCAGGGATGCTCACGAGGGCAGAATTTGAGGAGCGCAAACATCTCGGGGAAGTGTGAAGCTGAAGGAGATTACAGAGATAGGGAAGGGCGAGGCTACAAAGAGATTTGTAAACAAAGATGAGAATTCTGAAATTGAGGCGTTGCTTAACCTGGAGCCAATGTAGGTCAGCGAGCACAGGGGTGATGAGTGAATGGGACTTCGTGCGAGTTAGGAAACGGGCTGCAGAATGTGGGAGGCCAGCCAGGAGTGCTTTGGAGTAGTCAAGTCTAGAGGTAACAAAGGCATGGATGAGGGCTTCAACAGCAGATGAGCTGAGGCAGGGGCGGGAGACGATCAATATTATGGAGGTGGAAATAGGCGGTGTTAGTTATGCTGTGGATATGTGGCCGGAAGCTCATTTCAGGGTCAAATATGACACCAAGGTTGCGAACAGTTTGATTCAGCCTCAGACAGATGCTAGAGAGAGGGATGGAGTCGGTGGTTAGAGAACACAGTCTGTGGCGGGGACCAAAGAAAATTATTTCAATCTTCCCAATATTTCATTGGAGATATAGAGAGAGGGCACACAGCACAGATGATATACAGAGAGGACACAGAATTGGAGATTTAGGGCTAGACTTTCCACTTTTGTGTAGATCGGCCAAAAATGGGCGTTATTTCCAGCATGGGCGGTAAAAATGTGTTTTGAGATCGCCAGATTATTGCCCATTTTCAAAACCCTAACTTTCAAATTTTGAAAATGGGTGTTACCGCGAGCGATCTGAAATGAGTGTTAGCATAAAATTTTTTTGACCTTCTGCCGTACAGTGTCGCCGACCATAGCAATGGCATGGCAACGTTCATTTCCCACATTTCAGAAGGCCAGGGGTCATCATTACATGCGCATAAGAGGAAACAGAGAGAGAGGGAGCAGAGAGGAACTGAACGCATGTGTGGATGTGGTATGTGCTTTTTTGCCTGCTGTGGGAGGCACGAGGGAGATTCACCAGCAGCAAAAGGCCTATTAAGCACAAAGAAGGTAGTTGGCACTGAGTTTGTGTGAAAAAAATAATATTTAACATGGAACGGATGGAGGAGGCGACCCAGCACGTTGTGGAGACTGAGGATGTTGGCAAAAGCAGCGAGCTGGGAGAGGAACAATTGGGAGAACGCAAAAGAGCAAGGAGCTTCTCAGATGAGGCAAATGCCTCCCTCATGCAGGAGGTCGAGTCACGCTGGGGTCAAGTGATCCAGGGAGGACGTGGGAAGCCCACCCCAAAGGCCTACCAGAAGATATGGGCCAAGATAGCCGAGGTGGTCTCATCAGCGACCAACGAGGTGTGTGAGGGCAACCAATTCCACAGGCAATTGGACAACCTTGTCGGATCCGCCAGAGTATGTATTACATTAATTTACATGTATTTATATAATTGGAATTGTAAGTGTAATGAGTGATTAAAATCAGATGTGATATGTGATGTCTTGCACTTCTACCGGGAAGATTGTACTCAAAACCTGCGGTCACGGTGTACGTCTTTAGGTAAAGAATGATCATTTTCAATATAATCAAGATTACATCTGTTGGTTATGTGTTGTATCAGTCTCTGTGACAGTACCTAGCAATGATATCATGCAATGATCTCATGCCATGTCATGCTGTTGTTACCTTTTACAGAAGAAGCTTTCAAGGAATAGGGCCGAGCAGAGGCGAACGGGTGGGGGGCCACCAGTCATCATCGACTGGTCGACCACGCAAGCAGCTGCAGAACCTGATGTGATGCCGCGTGAGTAAAGTATACACCATTGCGTGATGTAAAATCAATAGATGCCACACCCACTCATATCCAACCAATATTTTATGATAGATGAATCATAAAATTCTTCTCTAAATAATGAGAATCATTGCAATGCAGAATTTGGTGATGGTCATGAAATGTGATGTCTGTCATTATCTTGATAGCAGTGTTGCTTTTGTTGTGCACATGCTGTGTGTAGCACTGGACTCACCTTGTGACCCTAGCACCTCCTTCTCCTCTAATAACCTAATTTATGTTTTGCAGCTCAGCCAGGAGCGCGCCCTCATGCAAGAACACCGAGCCAAGAAGGTGGGGGCACGGGGACGGACTCGCTGGACTCTTCCCCCATCTGGTGCTGAGTAGCACCGATTCTCACCCATGCATCTGCTGAGTCCCTTCTCAATGGGTGACAGTGTCGACTTCGAGGAGCCTGCATCCCCAATCTCCATAATCCATTCGACATCGTTGACATCTAGTGCTCCTGTGGCCATTCCCACATCCACCGTGGAGGTACCGGGCCCAAGCACCTTGCCGCAGGGCACTCTAGGTGTCTCCAGGACGGCGCCAACCAAGTGGAGGTTGGTTCGACGCAGCAGGTCTGCTCCACGAGTGGCAGATCAGGGCGGGGACATAGTACACTTGTCCAGGAGGAGTGTTGACATAAGTCAGCAAATCCATTAGACAATGGGGGGAATATCCCTTCAAATGGCCAGCATGTCCACCACCATGTGCCGCGGATGGCGGAGGACCTGGAGCTGATAGCTCCCAGTGGTCCGGGAGCGCAGCACTGCATCCCAAGGTGCCGCACTCCCATGGCCAATGACACATGAGAGCCAGGAGGAAGATCTTGCTTCTGCCCGAAGGACGTTCCCATCTTGGGACCATCCTCTCCTGCATCCAACCAAGCAGCAGTTCTTCCGTCATCCCCCCAATAAAGCAGCGCCTGAGGAGCTCCTCAGTCAGGCGGTTTGGAGACAGGAGGGGATGAGGTACAGGTGGAGGAGAAGCGGCGGGGGGGAAGGAAAGTGAGGTGCCTGGTCGCAGGTGTTGTCTTGGGCATATTTTTATGTTGGTGCTATTTTGGTGGGAGGGTCGGGGGAAGGGGCAAGGGGGCTACCTTGCTGGTTTGCATTTGTGTTATGTGTTGCTGGAAATGGTGGCTAATCGAATGACGCAAATGTGATAAATTTGTTGTGTGGGGTGGGGTGAGGTGCTTTTTACAGTTATAACTATGATTTCACGCAAATGGTCAGATTAAATGTTTTTTAACATAACCTTGTTGTGTATTGTCTCAGTTAGCTGCACCATTACACACTGGTGATTCCTGAACATGAAAGGGTATAACTACACTTAAGGGGTGGGATTCAAATTCCTGGGACATGGGAACCGGTTCTGGGGGAGGTGGGACCAGTATAAACCGGACGGTCTGCACCTGGGCAGGACCGGAACAAATATCCTAGGCGGAGTGTTTGCTGGTGCTGTTTGGGAGGAGTTAAACTAATATGGCAGGGGGATGGGAACCTATGCAGGGAGACAGAGGAGAATAAAATAGAGACAGAAGCAAAAGATAGAAAGGAGAATAGTAAAAGTGGAGGGCAGAGGAACCCAAGGCAAAAAAACAAAAAGAGCCACTTTACAGCAGAATTCTAAAGGGGCAAAGAGTGTTAAAAAGGCAAGCCTGAAGGCTCTGTGCCTCAATGCGAGGAGTATTCAGAATAAGGTGGACGAATTAACTGCGCAGATAGCAGTTAACGGGTATGATGTGATTGGTATCATGGAGACATGGCACCAGGGTGACCAAGGCTGGGAACTCAACATCCAGGGGTATTCAGCATTTAGGAAGGATAGACAGAAAGGAAAAGGAGGCGGGGTGGTGTTGGGGTTAAAGAGGAAATTAATGCAATTTTAAGGAAGGACATTAGCTTGGATGATGTGGAATCGGTATGGGTGGAGCTACGGAATACCAAAGGGCAGAAAATGCTAGTGGGAGTTGTGTACAGACCACCAAATAGTAGTAGTGAGGTTGGGGACAGCATCAAACAAGAAATATGGGATGTATGCAATAAAGGTACAGCAGTAATCATGGGTGACTTTAATTTACATATTATTTGGGCTAACCTAACCGGTAGCAATGCGGTGGAGGAGGATTTCCTGGAGTGTATTAGGGATGGATTTCTAGACCAATATGTCGAGGAACCAACCAGAGAGCTGGTCATCCTAGACTGGGTGATGTGTAATGAGAAGGGACTAATTAGCAATCTTGTTGTGCGAGGCCCCTTGGGGAAGAGTGACCATAATATGGTAGAATTCTTTATTAAGATGGAGAGTGACAAAGTTAATTCAGAAACTAGGGTCCTGATTTTAAGGAAAGGTAACTTTGATGGTATGAGGCGCGAATTGGCGAGATTAGACTGGCAAATGATACTTAAAGGGTTGACGGTGGATAGGCAATGGCAAACCTTTAAAGATCATATCGACGAACTTCAACAATTGTACATCCCTGTCTGGAGTAAAAATAAAACGGGGAAGGTGGCTCAACCGTGGCTAACAAGGGAAATTAAGGATGGTGTTAAATCCAAGGAAGAGGCATACAAATTAGCCAGAAAAAGTAACAAGCTGGAAGACTGGGAGAAATTTAGAATACAACAGAGGAGGACAAACGGTTTAATTAAGAGGGGGAAAATAGAGTACGAGAGGAAGCTTGCCGGAAACATAAAAAATGACTGCAAAAGCTTCTATAGATATGTCAAGAGAAAAAGATTAGTGAAGACAAATGTTGGTCCCTTGTAGTTGGATTCGGGTGAATTTATAATGGGGAACAAAGAAATGGCAGACCAATTGAACAAGTACTTTGGTTCTGTCTTCACAAAGGAAGACACAAATAACCTTCCCAATGTACTCGGGGTCCGAAGCTCTTGTGAGAAGGAGGAACTGAAGGATTGAAATTGACGGGATTGAAGGCAGCTAAATCCCCAGGGCCTGATAGTCTGCATCCCAGAGTACTTAAGGAAGTGGCCCTAGAAATAGTGGATGCATTGGTGATAATTTTTCAACAGTCTGTCAACTCTGGATCAATTCCTGTGGACTGGAGAGTTGCTAATGTAACAGCACTTTTTAAAAAAGGAGTGAGAGAGAAAACGGGTAATTATAGACCAGTTAGCCTGACATCAGTAGTGGGGAAAATGTTGGAATCAATCATTATGGATGAAATAGCAGCACATTTGGAAAGCATGGATTTATGAAGGGGAAATCATGCTTGACAAATCTTCTGGAATTTTTTGAGGATGTAACGAGTAGAGTGAACAGGGGAGAACCAGTGGATGTGGTATATTTGGACTTTCAAAAGGCGTTTGACAAGGTCCAACACAAGAGATTGTTGTGCAAAATCAAAGCACATGGTATTGGGGGTAATGTACTGACGTGGATAGAGAACTGGTTGGCAGACAGGAAGCAGAGAGTCGGGATTAACGGGTCCTTTTCAGAATGACGGGCAGTGACTAGTGGAGTGCCGCAGGGCTCAGTGCTGGGACCCCAGCTCTTTACAATATACATTAATTATTTGGATGATGGAAATGCGTGTAATATGCCCAAGTTTGCAGATGACACTAAACTGGGTGGCGGTGTGAGCTGTGAGGAGGATGCTAAGAGGCTGCAGGGTGATTTGGACAGGTTAGGCGAGTGGGCAAATACATGGCAGATGCAGTATAATGTGGATAAATGTGAGGTTATCCACTTTGGGGGCAACAACACGAAGGCAGAATATTATCTGAATGGTGGCAGATTAGGAAAAGGGGGAGGTGCAGCAAGACCTGGGTTTCATGATTCATCAGTCATTGAAGGTTGGCATGCAGGTACAGCAGCGGTGAAGAAGGTAAATGGTATGTTGGCCTTCATAGCTAGGGGATTTGAGTATAGGAGCAGGGAGGTCTTACTGCAGTCGTACAGGGCCTTGGTGAGACCCCACCTGGAATATTGTATTCAGTTTTGGTCTCCTAATCTGAGGAAGGACTTGCTATTGAAGGAGTGCAGCGAAGGTTTACCAGACTGATTCCTGGGATGGCAGGACTGACATATGAGGAGAGACTGGATCGACTGGGCCTGTATTCACTGGAGTTTAGAAGGATGAGAGGGGGTCTCATAGAAACATATAAAATTCTGACGGGACGCGACAGGTTAGATGCAGGAAGAATGTTTCCGATGTTGGGGAAGTCCAGGACCAGGGGACATAGTCTTAGGCTAAGGGGTAAGCCATTTAGGACTGAGATGAGGAGAAACTTCTTCACTCAGAGAGTTGTTAACCTATGGAATTCATTACCGCAGAGAGTTGCTGATGCCAGTTCATTGGATATATTCAAGAGGGATTTAGATATGGCCCTTGCGGCTAAATGGATCAAGGGGTATGGAGAGAAAGCAGGAACGGGGTACTGAGGTGAATGATCAGCCATGATCTTATTGAATGGTGGTGCAGGCTCGAAGGGCCGGATGGCCGACTCCTGCACCTATTTTCTATGTTTCTATGTTTCTATATTTAACTTGAATCAAATTAAACTTTAATTGTCACCAAGGTGATGTACATCATTGATGTGTGACCTGCACATCCAGCAGTGTTGCAGCTTTGTGAATAACAACATAGTTTTTTCAAGCAAAGCGCTCATTTATGAGCTGCTGACGTAAGAGTCCTGCAGCTATGTAGCCACCATGGGCCTTTTCCTGTGGTCTACAGTGGGGTGGGGGGTATGCTTTCATCATCAGCCTGATTGTCTGGCCCGAGGTCAGCATCACCTCCTTGTCCTCCTGTTCCTCACTCTCCTGAGGTGGACCGTCAATCCCTTCTGGCAATTCTTGTCCCCTCATGATAGTCAAATTGTGCAGCATTGAGCACACCACCACGAATTGAGCAATCGGCTCAGGGTGGTATTGTAGCTCTTCTCCTGAGTGGTCCAGGCATCTAAAGCGCTGCTTAAGCACTCCAATGGTTTTCTCGATGATATTGCGAGTGGCTCTGTGGCTCTCGTTGTATCGCTTCTCGGCTTTGGTGTGGGTGTCATGCAGCGGGGGGTCATCAGCCAGGTGGCGAAGCCATATCTTTTGTTACCAAGCATCCAGCATTGACCTTGTGGCTGACTGGTAAACATGTCAGATGCAGCGCTCTCACGCAGGATGTGAGCATCATGGATGCTGCCCGGAAATTTGGCATTTACTGCCATAATCATTTGCTGGTGGTTGACAATGAGTTGAACATTCAGGGAGTGGAATCCCTTGCATTTCCTAAAAACCTCTGCATCCTGAAAAGATGCCCGCATCGCGATGTGCGTACAGTCTATTGCTAACTTAGGGAAGTTAGCAATTTAGTAGAATCTTAAGCCTTCTCAGTCTGAACTTGTCTGGTCATGGGGAAGCTGATAAAGTCCATCCTGTGTGCATAAAGGGTTTCAGTGACCTGTCTAATGCAGCAATATGTGGCATGCTGAGATATAGCACAAATGTCGCCAGATAAGGCCTGAAAGGAACACAACACGTAGAACAAAAGTGACCTTGACCTCGACAGACAGTGTGGTCCTGATGGTGCTGGCAGGCTGCAGATCTCCTGATGAGCTGGCATATCTCACTGATAACCTCCTTGTGGAAACGCAGTCGCTGAAGGCAGGTGTTATTGGACAAGTTGAGGTAAGACCACTTCGCCCTGTAAATGCGGGGATTGTAAGGTCTGGCACATCTTAGATTGGGCACATAATGCTGTCGAATATATCTTCTGGCATCTCTAGTCTGCAGCATGTGCGTACTCATCAGGAGAGGCTGAGAAATGGCTGGTCCCATTCCAATAACTATCGGTATAGACAGAAGGATAGACAGAAAGGAAAAGGAGGTGGAGTAGCGCTGCTGGTTAAAGAGGAAATTAACGCAATAGTAATGAAGGACATTAGCTTGGATGATGTGGAATCTGTATGGCTGGAGCTGCGGAATACCAAAGGGCAGAAAACGCGAGTGGGAATTGTGCACAGACCACCAAACAGTAATAGTGAGGTTGGGGACAGCATCAAACAAGAAATTAGGGATGCATGCAATAAAAGTACAGCAGTTATCATGGGCAGCTTTAATCCACATAGCCAAACTGGTAGCAATACGGTGGAGGAGGATTTCCTGGAGTGCATTAGGGATGGTTTTCTGGACCAATATGTTAAGGAACCAACTAGAGGGCTGGCCATCCTAGACTGGGTGATGTGCAATGAGAAAGGGACTAATTAGCAATCTTGTTGTGCGAGGCCCCTTGGGGAAGAGTGACCATAATATGGTAGAATTCTTTATTAAGGTGGAAAGTGACACAGTTAATTCAGAGACTAGGGTCCTGAACTTAAGGAAAGGTAACTTCAATGGTATGAGGCATGAATTGGCTAGAATAGACTGGCAAATGATACTTAGAGGGTTGACGGTGGATAGGCAATGGCAAACATTTAAAGATCACATGGATGAACTTCAACAATTGTACATCCCTGTCTGGAGTAAAAATAAAACGGGGAAGGTGGCTCAATCGTGGCTAACAAGGGAAATTAAGGAAAGAGTTAAATCCAAGGAAGGGGCATATAAATTGGCCAGAAAAAGCAGCAAACCTGAGGACTAGGAGAAATTTAGAATTCAGCAGAAGAGGTCAAAGGGTTTAATTAGGAGAGGGAAAATAGCGTATGAAAGGAAGCTTGCCGGGAACATAAAAACTGACTGCAAAAGCTTCTATAGCTATGTGAAGAGAAAAAGATTAGTGAAGACAAACATAGGTCCCTTGCAGTCAGATTTAGGTGAATTTATAATGGGGAACAAAGAAATGGCAGACCAGTTGAACAAATACTTTAGTTCTGTCTTCACGAATGGAAATCACAAATAACCTTCCGGAAGTCGTGGGGACCGAGGGTCTAGTGAGAAGGAGGAACTGAATGATATCCTTATTAAGCAGGAAATTGTGTTAGCGAAATTGATGGGATTGAAGGCCGAAAGTCTGCATCCCAGAGCACTTAAGGAAGTGGCCCTCGAAATAGTGGATGCATTGGTGATCATTTTCCAACAGTCTATTGACTCTGGATCAGTTCCTATAGACTGGAGGGTAGCTAATGTAAATCCACTTTTTAAAATAGGAGGGAGAGAGAAAACAGCTAATTATAGACTGGTTAGCCTGATATCAGTAGTGGGGAAAAGGTTGGAATCAATTATTAAAGATGAAATAGCAACGCATTTGGAAAGCAGTGACAGGATCGGCCCAAGTCAGCATGGATTTATGAAAGGGAAATCATGCTTGACAAATCTTCTGAAATGTTTTGAGGATGTAACTAGTAGAGTGGTCAAGGGAGAACCAGTGGATGTGTTGTATTTGGACTTTCAAAAGGCTTTTGACAAGGTCCCACACAAAAGATTGGTGTGAAAAATTAAAGCACATGGTATTGGGGGTAATGTACTGGCGTGGATAGAGAACTGGTTGACAGACAGGAAGCAGAGAGTCGGGATAAACGGGTCTTTTTCAGAATGGCAGGCAGTGACTAGTGGAGTGCCACAGGGCTCAGTGCTGGGACCCCAGCTCTTTACAATGTACATTAACGATTTAGATGAAGGATTTGAGTGTAATTTCTCCAAGTTTGCAGATGACACTAAACTGAGTGGCGGTGGGAGCTGTGAGGAGGACGCTAAGTGGCTGCAGGGTGACTTGGACAGGTTAGGTGAGTCGACAAATGCATGGCAGATGCAGTATAATGTGAGGTTATCTATTTTGGGGGCAAAAACACGAAGGCAGAATATTATCTGAATGGCGGCAGATTAGGAAAAGGGGAGGTGCAATGAGACCTGGGTGTCATGGTTCATCAGTCATTGAAAGTTGGCATGCAGGTACAGCAGGTGGTGAAGAAGGCAAATGGTATGTTGGCCTTCATAGCTAGGGGATTTGAGTATAGGAGCAGGGAGGTCTTACTGCAATTGTACAGGGCCTTGGTGAGGCCTCACCTGGAATATTGTGTTCAGGTTTGGTCTCCTAATCTGAGGAAGAACGTTCTTACTATTGAGGGAGTGCAGCGAAGGTTCACCAGACTGATTCCCGAGATGGCAGGACTGACGTATGAGGAGAGACTGCATTCACTGGAGCTTAGAAGGATGAGAGGGGATCTCATAGAAACAAATAAGATTCTGACGGGACTGGACAGGTTAGATGCAGGAAGAATGTTCCCGATGTTGGGGAAGTCCAGAACCAGGGAACACAGTCTAAGGATAAGGGGTAAGCCATTTTGGACTGAGATGAGGAGAAAATTCTTCACTCAGAGAGTTGCTAACCTGTGGAATTCCCTGCTGCAGAGAGTTGTTGATGCCGGTTCATTGAATATATTCAAGAGGGAGTTAGATATGGCCCTTACGGCTAAAGGGATCAAGGGGTATGGAGAGAAAGCAGGAAAGGGGTACTGAGGTGAATGATCAGCCATGATATTATTGAATGGTGGTGCAGGCTCGAAGGGCCAAATGGCCTACTCCTGCACCTATTTTCTATGTTTCTATGTTTCTATTACACCGATTGTTCACAAACAATAAATGTCCCCACTAAGACACCAAAAGTAAATTCCAATCACCCACAGTATGATGAGATGTTTGTTCAGATGTTCCCATTACCTTAAAAAACCTCCAGAGTATATCCAAACTCCCCCGAAGTTGAAGCAGAGCAGCCTTTTAAATGAAGCGACCTGAGATTTAGAACATGGCGTCCATACCGCTGTGATTAGTTCAGGTGAGAGCAACTTTTTCATAGCGGTTTTTTCAGCGAGCGATATTGTCATCGAGATGTATGCGAGGTGCCGAAAGTAACGGTGGGTGATTTTCTGGCCGTTAGTTTCAGCAAATGTAAACTCTACGACCAAAATCAGTGGCCGGGCAGTATTATTAAATCTCAGCGTTAATTACATGCTGAAAGTAACGCTGGGCTGTATAATGGAAGTTGGTTTTGCCTATTCTGATCTTTCCGCCCAAAAAAAGTGGGCGGGCGGTATTATTTTTTATCAGCATTACGTTCATGCTGAAAGTAATGCTCGGCGATAAGTGACCGAGAAATAGTGGTTAGTTTCCATTTTGTGGCTAAATGGGCGATATATTGGCGTTATACCTCATTTCAACATTAAAATGGATGTTAAGTGGGCGGTATGCATGCAAAAATAATGGAAAATCTAGCCCATAGAGAGGGGTTACCCGGAATTGTATATCTAGAGAGAGGGTACACAGCACTGATGATATGCAGAGAGGGCACAGCATTGGAGATATACAGAGAGGACACAGAATTTTAGATATATAGAGAGGGCACGCAGCTTGGAGATATACAGAGAGTGCACACAGCATTTGCGATATAGGGAGAGAGCATACACCATTCACGGTATAGAGAGAGGGCACACAGCACGTGAGATACACAGGCAGGGCACTCAGCATTGGAGGTGGTAAGGCTGCAGGCCAAGTACAACAGGGTGTTAGGGCATCTTGCCTTCCTTTCATCTTTCTTGTTACCACCCTCATTCACACGCACAATGTGACATCCTTGTAGTACATTGCATTACCATTAATTTGCTACTGCTTACCCTTGTCACTACATTGTAATCCTTGTCCCTTTCCTCTATTTCTAGGTCCATCAGATATCTTGAGGCTCACAATTGCACAGACGGAAGGGGCGAAACCTCCTGAGGATGGTCCATCATCGCGTTTGCTGTTGCAAGCACCACAACAGAAATTGGCAGCCCACATGGTCTAGATAGTGATTAAAGGTTTCTGCACAAGGTGATTCACGAGCAAAAGTGAACAGGAACATGTGGAGATGGAAAGGACAGACCAGGAATGTCTCAATGGAGAGCCAGCTCACCTCCTAACCTGGTAAAGAGTTACAGAATTCATAGATCTTACCTTCAAAAGCAAGATGTTTGCTGTGCGCCAGCAATTTCTCAATGTATTCAATAGACTGCCAGGGACCTATCAACATATATCGGAGAGTGTGGAGCACTCCTCGAACAACTTTTGCGAGGTTCTCAAGCACAGCATCGACACTCTGCAGTGAACCATGAGCGTGTGATCACCTCAACAGATGCTGCAACTAAGGCGCTCCCTGCAGGAGTTTGTGGCACCACTAATGGCATCTCTCTGCATTGCAGATTCTGTGGTCAACCATCTGGTCCATGTTGGACAGGCTGGGAGACCTAATAGATGGGGTCTTCAGTCATATCATGGACATCCTACAGTCTGCTCTCCTGCAGAACAGTGGAAATGTTGAGCCGCAGATCGATAGCAAGGGCAGTTGTGCAATGGGAATGGAAGATGTTGCCCTCTCTCATGGTGACAGTCAATGCCCAACCTAGTGCCTGAAAGCTAGCTGGGCCAGACTGCCCCGGCAGCTGCTGAGTTACTGCAGTCTGCAGCTGGGACCAAGCTCATAGAGGTTGCTGACATTTGAGCAGCCTCTGACCTCTAATGCTGCAGTCACTGGCAAAGTGCATTTCATAGAAGTACTGGATTAGCTAACACAGGCATGAGGGTGCTTCCACCACGGTGATAATAGAAACATAGAAACATAGAAATTAGGTGCAGGAGCAGGCCATTCGGCCCCTCGAGCCTGCACCGCCATTCAATAAGATCATGGCTGATCATTCAACCTCAGTACCCCTTTCCTGCTTTCTCTCCATACCCCTTGATCGCTTTGGCCGTAAGGACCATATCCAACTCCCTTTTGAATATATCTAACGAATTGGCCTCAACATCTTTCTGCGATAGAGAATTCCACAGGTTAACCATTCTCTGAATGAAAAGTTTCCCTCATCTCGGTCCTAAATGGCTTACCCCTTATTCTTAGACTGCGACCCATGGTTCTGGAACTCCCCAGCAACGGGAACATTCTTCCTGCCTCTAACCTGTACAATCCCGTTAGAATTTTATATGTTTCTATGAGATCCCCTCTCATTCTTCTAAACTCCAGTGGATAATTAAGATAAAGCATAAGTATAAGGCATGAAAATTAGAATTTGTTCTGAAATCTTTGTGTACAGGGAATGTTCCTGATGCAGCTGGTGATCGTGCAATTTTACTTGACATGAATATCATTGTTGGTCTTTGGGTGGACGCAGTTTATTTGAGGGTGGAAGGACTGGGGGAGATGTTGGACTGGATTTAATGAAGCAGGCCAGGGAATTTTCTGCTGAAGCACTCTTCAATGAACTATTACTGAATAGCTCTGGCTGTAGGCAACTGTTGAAAACCCCTCACTTCCTCACCATTCTCCAAGTCATCAATAGTCTCCTTCATCATGCTGAAGGTCCTCATCCAATGGTGGCTGCATGCGTTGTACCCATTGCAAAACAAATTATGCAGCAACCCACAGACCCTATCATAGAGGACAGTCTTTGTAAGCTGCATTGGGATAAGCTACAAGACTTGTCCAGACAGGGGGTATCATTGCTTGAGGACTCCAATGGTCTGCTTAATGAGGGGTCTAGCTGAGTTTGCCTGCTGATGTAATTGGCATCACAGAGACATGGCTCCAGGGTGACCAAGGCTGGGAACTCAATATCCAGGGGTATTCAACATTTAGGAAGGATAGACAGAGAGCCAAAGGAGGCGGGGTGGCGATGCTGGTTAAGGAGGAAATTAATACAATAGTAAGGAGGGACATTAGCCTGGATGATGTGGAATTAGTAAGAATGGAGCTGCGGAATACCAAAGGGCAGAAAACGCTAGTGGGAGTTGTGTACAGACCACCAAACAGTAGTAGTGAAGTTGGGGACAGCATCAAACAAGAAATAAGGGATGTGTGCAATAAAGGTAAAACAGTTATCATGTGCGACTTTAATCTACATATTGATTGGGCTAACCAAATTGGTAGCAATGCGGTGAAAGAGGATTTCCTGGAGTGTATTAGAGATGGTTTTCTAGACCAATATGTCAAGGAACCAACTAGAGAGCTGGTCGTACTAGACTGGGTGATGTGTAATGAGAAGGGACTAATTAACAATCTTGTTGTGCGAGGCACCTTGGGGAAGAGTGACCATAATATGGTAGAATTCTTTATTAAGATGGAGAGTGACACAGTTAATTTGGAAACTAGGGTCTTGAACTTAAGGAAAAGTAACTTCGATGGTATGAGGCGTGAATTGGATAGATTAGACTGGCAAAGGATACTCAAAGAGTTGACGGTGGATAAGCAATGGCAAACATTTAAAGATCACATGGAGGAACTTCAGCAATTGTACATCCCTGTCTGGAGTAAAAATAAAATGGGCAAGGAGGCTCAACCGTGGCTAACAAGGGAAATTAAGGATTGTGTTAGAACCAAGGAAGAGGCATATAAATTGGCTAGAAAAAGCAACAAACCTGAGGACTGGGAGAAATTTAGAATTCAACAGAGGTGGACAAAGGGTTTAATTAAGAGGGGGGAAATAGAGTACGAGGGGAAGCTTGCAGGGAACATAAAAACTGACTGCAAAAGCTTCTGTAAATATGTGAAGAGAAAAAGATTAGTGAAGACAAATGTAGGTCCCTTGCAGTCGGATTCAGGTGAATTTATAATGGGGAACAAAGAAATGGCAGATCAATTGAACAAATACTTCGGTTCTGTCTTCACGAAGGAAGACACAAATAACCTTCTGAATGTACTAGGGAACAGTGGGTCTAGTGAGGAGGAACTGAAGGATATCCTTATTAGGCGGGAAATTGTGTTAGGGAAATTGATGGGATTGAAGGCTGATAAATCCCCGGGGCCTGATAGTCTGCATCCCAGAGTACTTAAGGAAATAGCCCTAGAAATAGTGGATGCATTGGTGATCATTTCCCAACAGTCTATCGACTCTGGATCAGTTCCTATAGACTGGAGGGTAACTAATGTAACACCACTTAAGGGGGAAGCCATTTAGGACCGAGATGAGGAGGAATTTCTTCACCCAGAGAGTGGTGAACCTGTGGAATTCTCTACCACAGAAAGTTGTTGAGGCCAATTCACTAAATATATTCAAAAAGGAGTTAGATGAAGTCCTTACTACTCGGGGGATCAAGGGGTATGGTGAGAAAGCAGGAATGGGGTACTGAAGTTGCATGTTCAGCCATGAACTCATTGAATGGCGGTGCAGGCTAGAAGGGCCGAATGGCCTACTCCTGCACCTATTTTCTATGTTTCTATGTTTCTATGTTTCTATTAAAAAAGGAGGGAGAGAGATAAAGGGTAATTTTCGACCAGTTAGCCTAACATCAGTAGTGGGGAAAATGTTGGAATCAATCATTAAGGATGAAATAGCAGCGCATTTGGAAAGCAGTGACAGGATCGGTCCAAGTCAGCATGGATATATGAAAGGGAAATCATGCTTGATGAATCTTCGAGAATTTTTTGAGGATGTAACTAGCAGAGTGGACAAGGGAGAACCAGTGGATGTGGTGTATTTGGACTTTCAAAAGGCTTTTGACAAGGTCCCGCACAAGAGATTGATGTGCAAAATCAAAGCACATTGTATTGGGGGTAATGTACTGGCGTGGATAGAGAACCGGTTGGCTGACAGGAAGCAGAGAGTCGGGATAAATGGGTCTTTTTCAGAATGGCAGGCAGTGACTAGTGGAGTGCCACAGGGCTCAGTGCTGGGACCCCAGCTCTTTACAATGTACATTAACGATTTAGATGAAAGAATTGAATGTAATATCTCCAAGTTTGCAGATGACACTAAACTGGGTGGCGGTGTGAGCTGTGAGGAGGACACTAAGAGGCTGCAGGGTGACTTGGACAGTTTAGGTGAGTGGGCAAATGCATGGCAGATACAGTATAATGTGGATAAATGTGAGGTTATTCATTTTGGGGGCAAAAACATAAAGGCAGAATATTATATGAATGGCGGCAGATTAGGAAAAGGGGAGGTGCAACGAGACCTGGGTGTCATGGTTCATCAGTCATTGAAAGTTGGCATGCAGGTACAGCAGGTGGTGAAGATGGTATGTTAGCCTTCATAGCGAGGGGATTTGAGTATAGGAACAGGGAGGTCTTACTGCAGTTGTACAGGGCCTTGGTGAGGCCTCACCTGGAATATTGTGTTCAGTTTTGGTCTCCTAATCTGAGGAAGGATGTTCTTGCTATTGAGGGAGTGCAGCGAAGGTTCACCAGACTGATTCCCAGGATGGCTGGATTGACATATGAGGAGAGACTGGATCAACTGTGCCTTTATTCACTGGAATTTAGAAGGATGCGAGGGGATCTCATAGAAACAAATAAGGTTCTGACGGGACTGGACAGGTTAAATGCGGGAAGAAAGTTCCCGATGTTGGGGAAGTCCAGAACCAGGGGACATAGTCTTAGGATAAGGGTTAGGCCATTTAGGACTGAGATGAGGAAAAACATCTTCACTCAGGGAGTTGTTAACCTGTGGAATTCCCTGCCGCAGCGAGTTGTTGATGCCTGTTCCTTGAATATATTCAAGAGAGAGTTAGATATGGCCCTTACGGCTAAAGAGATCAAGGGGTATGGCGAGAAAGCAGGAAAGGGGTATTGAGGGAATGATCAGCCATGATCTTATTGAATGGTGGTGTACCAGGAAAGTGTGATGTGCTACTGATGATCACACACTAGTTGCACATTAATGGAGTGGAAGTCTTCGTGATTCCTGAAGACAATGGGGTCATCTGAAGGAGCCCAAAGGGTGACAACGGTGCAGCCATCGAGATTTTGGACTTGGGTGGAACTGCAATCTGTGCGAAGCTCAGAGCTTTGTCCTGCTGCCTCCAGATATCCACGTGGAAAGTGAAGAATGTGTTTGTTCTAGAAAACACAGCATCAGTCACCTGCTTAATGCAGGAATTAATTACAGACTGACTGATGTTACGAACTTCCTTGTGGCAGCCTGGAAGGAGCCACAGGCAAAGAAGTTGAGGGCTGCAGTGACCTTGGCTACAAAAGGCAATGCTGATTGCTAGCCTTTTTACAGGAGGTGAAACAAATCTGTCACAGTCTTCCTAGAGAAAAGAAAAAAAAAGACTTGCATTTATATAGCACTTTTCACAACCTCAGGACATTCCAAAACACTTTACAGTCAATAAAGGACTTTTTTTTAAAGTGTAGACACTGTTGTAATGTAAGAAATAAAGCAGCCAATTTGCACACAGCAAGCTCCCAAAAATTGCAGTGTGATAATGACCATATAATTTGTTTTAGTGATATTGATTGAAAGATAAATATTGGTCAGGACACCAGGGATAGCTCCCCTGCTCTTCTTCAAAATAGTGCCCTGGGATCTGTTATGTTCACCTAAAGGAGCAGGCAGGTCCTCCGTTTAACATTTCAGTTGGGGAAGCTGCAACACAGGACTGTATGCATGCTAAACAGCAGAAGCAGCATGCTATAGACAAGGCTAAGTGATCCCACAATCAATGGATCAGATCAAAGCTTTGCAATCCTGCCACATCCAGTCATGAATGGTGGTGGACCATTAAACAACTAACAGGATGAGGAGGCTCCATGAATACCCCCATCCTCGATGATGGCAGAGCCGAGCACTTGTGCAAAAGACAAGGCTATAGGGTTTGCAATCATCTTCAACCAGAAGTGCCGAGTGGATGATCCATATCGGCCTCCTCCTAAGGTCTCACCATCACATTCGGTTCACTGCACATGATATCAAAGAAATGGCTGAGCGCATTGAATACAGCAAAGGCTATGGAACCCGACAACATCCCGACAACATTGTGCTCCAGAATTAGCTGCAACTCTAGCCAAGCTGTTCCGGTAAAATGATAACACTGGCATCTATCTAACAATGTGGAAAACTGCCCAGGGGTGTCCTATCCACAAAAAGCAGGACTACGCTGGATGTCAGTGTGAGCTGTGAGGAGGATGCTAAGAGGCTGCAGGGTGACTTGGACAGGTTAGGTGAGTGGACAAATACATGGCAGATGTGGTATAATGTGGATAAATGTGAGGTTATCCACTTTGGTGGTAAAAACAGGAGGACTGATTATCTGAATGGTGACAGATTGGTAAAGGGGGAGGTGCAACGAGACCTGTGTGTCATGGTACATCAGTCATTGAAGGTTGGCATGCAGGTACAGCAGGCGGTGAAGAAGGCAAATGGCATGTTGGCCTTCATAGCGAGAGGATTTGAGTATAGGAGCAGGGAGGTCTTATTCCAGTTATACAGGGCCTTGGTGAGGCCACACCTTGAATATTGTGTACAGTTTTGGTCTCCTAATCTGAGGAAGGACATTCTTGCTATTGAGGGAGCGCAGCGAAGGTTCACCAGACTGAATGCCAGGATGGCAGGACTGACATATGAAGAAAGACTGGATCGACTAGGCTTGTATTCAATGGAATTTCGAAAAATGAGAGGGGATCTCATAGAAACATATAAAATTCTGACGGGATTGGACAGGTTAGATGCAGGAAGAATATTCCCGATGTTGGGGAAGTCCAGAAGCAGGGGTCACAGTCTAAGGATAAGGGGTAAGCCATTTAGGACCGAGATGAGGAGAAATATCTTCACTCAGAGTTGTGGGCATGTGGCATTCTCTACCACAGAAAGTTGTTGGAACCAATTCGTTCGACGTCTAACTCAAAAGGGAGTTAGATGTGGCTCTCACGGCTAAAAGGATCAAGGGTTATAGAGTGAAAGCAGGAATGGGGTACTGAAGTTGCATGATCAGCCATGATCATATTGAATGGTGGTGCAGGCTCGAACGGCCTACTCCTGCACCTATTTTCGATGTTTCTATGTTTCTAAATCCAATCCGACCAATTACTGCCCCATTAGTCTATTCACAATCATCAGCAAAGTGATGGAAGGTGTCATCGACAATGCTATCAAGCAGCACTTACTCACCAATAACCTGCTCGCTGATGCCCATTTTTGTGTTCCGCCAGGACCACTCAGCTCCAGACTTCATTACAGCCTTGCTCCAAGCATGGACAAAAGAGCTGAATTCTAGAGGTCAAATGAAAGTGACTACCCTTGACATCAAGGCAACATTGGACCGAGTGTGGCATCAAAAAGCCCTAGTAAAATTGAAGTCAATGGGAATCAAGGGGAAAACTCTCTACTGGCTGGAGTCATACCTAGCACAAAGGAAGATGGTTGTGGTGGTTGGAAGTCATAGCCCCAGGAAATCATTGCGGGAGTTCCTCAGGGCTGTGTCCTCAGCCCAACCATCTTCTGCTGCTTCATCAATGACCTATTCTCCATCATATCAGAAGTGGGGATGTTCGCTGATGGCTGCACAGTTTTCAGTGCCATTCGCAACTCCTCAGATAATGAAGCAGTCGATGCCCACGTGCAGCAAGACCTAGATGACATTCAGGCTTGGGCTGATAAGTGGCAAGTAACATTTGCGTCACACAAGTGCCAGGCAATGACTATCTCCAACAAGCGAGAGCCTAACCACCTCCTCTTGACAATCAATGACATTACCATTGCTGAATCCCCCATCAATATCCTGGGGTCATCATTGACCAGGAACTTAACTGGACCAGCCACATAAATACTGTGGCAACAAGACCAGGTCAGATGCTGAGTATTCTCACCTCCTGACTCCTCAAAGGCTTTCCACCATCTACAAGGCACAAGTCAGGAGTGTGATGAGTGGATGAGTGCAGCTCCAACAACACTGAAGAAGCTCGACACCATCCAGGACAAAGCAATCTGCTTGATTGGCACTCCCTCCACCACCGCGTAATGTGGCTGCAGTATGTACCACCTACAAGATGCACAGCAGCAACACACCAAGGCTGTTTTGGCAATACTTCTCAAACCCGTGATCTCTGCCACCTAGAAGGACAAGGGCAGCAGGCGCATGAGAACACTGCAAGTTATACATCATCCTGACTTGGAATTATATCGCCATTCCTTCATCATTGCTGGGTCAATGTGGGAGCACCTTCACCACACGGACTGCAGTGGTTTAAGAATGCGGCTTACGACCACCTTCTCAAGGGCAATTAGGGATGGGCAATAAATGCAGGTCTTACTAGCGAAGCACACATCCAATGAACGAATAATTAAAACTTTGAAACACAGCACGTCCGACAGTGCAGCACGCCCTCAGTACTGCACTGGAGCATCTGCCTAGATTTTTGTGCTCAAATCTCTGGAATGGGACTTAAACGCACAACCTTCTGACTCAGAAGCAAGAATGCCACCGATTGAGCCACAGCTGACACTTATTGTAAGGATTACTAAATGCCTAATCCCTCGTTACATAGTTCTTTGACGCCAAAGAACTATGTAAGAACAAAATTACACACGGCACAGGGTTTTTGGTTCTACCAAGATTTATTCATTTTATTGAACATACACAACTACCTCCCTAATATAAATCACTATGATCTATGTGGGACTAAGAAACCCAGAATACAAATTCCTACGAAAAGGTTATTTGCATTGGCATAGCTTGACAAAGTTAAACTTATTCGCAATTTGACTGTTACATATAAAGTTCCCCTTTCACAAAACCCTTCTATGATTTGGCTGGAACAAAACATACAATCACCAATTCCTCGGCTGTGTTCTGAGGTTGACTGTAGGCCCTTTCTTTGGTTGCAGCTTGTGTCCTGAAGATTGGCTGGCTTCTGTTGCTGTTCCTGTACTGCTTCAGTACTGCTGAGTTTTGCCTTCAAAAATGGGTTTTCTTTATATTAAAAACCAACTTGCAATCTTGGAACAGATTTAACATGATGGCCGCATCAAATGTGAACTCTTGATGGCTAATTGTCCCTCATTTAGAGTCATTGTCCATGATTACTTTGGCCATCGCCTGTCTGTAGAGTCAGGTCCTTTACAAAGTAACCTTCCCAAGGTGACTTAATTGTTGGCTTCACGGCAAACGAGCCAAAGGTGGGCAGCGGAAACATTACAAGGACACCCTCAAAGCCTCCCTGATAAAGTGCAACATCCCCACTGACATCTGGGAATCCCTGACCAAAGACCACCCTAAGTGGAGGAAGTTTATCCTGGAGGGCGCTGAGCTCCTCGAGTCTCGTCGCCGAGAGCATGCAGAAATGAAGCGCAGGCTGTGGAAACAGCGTGCGGCAAACCTGTCCCACCCACCCTTTCCCTCAACGACTATCTGTCCCACCTATGACAGAGACTGTGGTTCTCATATTGGACTGTACAGTCACCTAAGAACTCATGTTAAAAGTGGAAGCAAGTCTTCCTCGATTCCAAGGGACTGCCTATGATGATGATGATGATGATCTAGTAGCATTCATATCCAAATGGCTCAGGGTCCGGTCCATTGTCTTTTTTTCATTCATAGGCAGTCCCTTGGAAGCGAGGAAGACTTGCTTCCCCTCCCAAAGTGAGTTCTCTGGTGGCTGAACAGTCCAATACGAGAGCCACAGACCCTGTCACAGGTGGGACAGACATTAGTCGAGGGAAGGGGTGGGTGGGGCCTACCCTGATACCAGCCTTTCTGGAGCTACAGTCCAGGGTACATTTTTTAAACAATGTAACCTCTTAAGGTAAATGAATATATGAGTGTTCCTGTATCTTTTTAGAAAGGAAACCATTGAAGGTGTGAATGTCTCTCTTCTGCTGCAATTGTCTAGTGATTTAGGTCGATGGCAGATAACCTGTATCACAGTCCTTCATGATGTCTGATGGTTTGATGGCAATGTAAGAATTAACCCTTTCCTGCCCAGCTCTTTTTGCAAGCTGTGATGCAGTTCTGAGTTTTTATATTCACTAGTCCAATTTTTACCATTGTGGGGGGAGGAACGGATCCTTCATTATGCACTGCTCATCAAAAGCATGGTGTTCTGGGCCTATAAATTATATTGAGACAGTAAGGATTCCTGCAAGTACATTTTCTTCCAATTGCTCTCCCTCCAACTACAACTCTGAATGCTCCTTCGTGAATCTGCACCTCCTCCTGCTGCTCCTTCTATTGCCAGCGTGAAACTGCATTGCCAGAATCTCCTTATGATTTCGTAATATTCTATATCCATTACAAGCACTTTCAGAGGATCTAAGTAGCAGAAAAGCACAATGTAATACAAGCAAAATGTCTCCCAACTCTTCCTAGCATTTTAGCTGTAAATGTCCACTCCCCAATTATTACCACACATGGTTTGTGAGCCATATTAGGAACAATGCTAACAACATGGGCAGAGATGACAATGGCATTTGATCCTGATTTAAATATATTATTCATTAGTCTCTCACCTATTTCTAGCAGGAGCTCTGGCTCCCTAAAATGCCAACAACAAGTTAGCAATTTTGTGTCACCTGCAATTTAGTTCCACTATCGCCCTGTATTTAAGTGTAAATGGGATGATAGCAGGACAAAAATCACCCAAATGTTTAAGCCCAAAAATGAAATACATGTTTCAAAACATTTCTCTCACATCTGCAGAGATATTTTATTCCTATGACATAGCTTGTATATGACAGTATAATATCAGCAGAATTTTCATAATAAAATATCACTATCTAGTTAGTTAGAAGAAATAACTAGCATTTATATAGCACCTTTCATGACTTCATGATGTCCCAGAGCACTTCACAGCCAATGAAGTACTATATGAAGTGTAGTCACTGTAATAATGTGGGAAAATGCAGCAGCAAAGACCTAGGAATTGCAATAACACAAATGACCATTTTTTTTGCTGGAATGATCATTATTGGCCAGGTCAAATCCTCTGCTGTTCTTCAAACAATAAAATGGGAGCATTTATATTCACCTAAGTGGGCTGGCAGGTCCTCCGTTTAACATCTCATTTGAAAGACAGCATCTCTGATAGTGCAGCACTCCCTCAGAAGTATCAGCCTGGATTATGTGCTTTAGTCTCCCGAGAAGGGGCTTGAACCCATGACCCATGATTTTGAGGCAAGAATGCGACCACTGAGCCACTGACAGATCTTCAGAAAGGGGCAGTCTAAATTGACAAATAGATCCTTATCGCAGATCGCCTAGTGTTTGAACAATAATTAGCAATGGCAATTGGACGTGTGATTCCTATAGTGAACGTTTAAAGTCCGTCTGAGTGGATTTCTACAAGTACAAAAGAAAGAGTGACCACATGGAGCAAAATTAAAATATGAAAACATGATCAACATCAAACAGTTGCTATTGGATGAATTAAGTACCAGTGCAGCTGAACTTTGCGGGAGCGCATAAGCAAGTGAAGGTGTTGTTTCAGGTGTTAGGGAAATTTGTTTTTGCTCTATTTTTTCCCATTAATTTTCTCCCCTTCCATCCTCCTCGCCTGAAATCCTTGACTCCTTGATGGGATGCAGTTTGCAGGGCCACCGTTGACTCACCGACACCTCATCTAAAGGCCGAGCTTCACGTGTGTAACTACAGAGCAGAGTGAAGGGATGATCTTGCGATCTTGGCGCCTGGATCGGTGGGAGAATAGCCGAGATTGGGCCAGAGTAAGGTGGGCTGGCTTTGTCTGATTTTGTGAGGTCATCTCTGTCATGTATTCAACCAGCATTGTAACCCATGTATAATCTGACCTAAGTTGTATACTGTGAGAACAATGACCACTAGGTGGTGAACTTGTGGGAGACACTCCTAACCTGGACCTTCAGGTATAAAAGGGGAAGCTCCACCCACTTTCATCACTTGAGTGCTAAGGAATAAAGGACAGCTCACAGACTGACCTTCTCTCAAGCATGGGCCTCGTGTGCATTTATACTGTATAGTAAGGACGTATCAATTTCCTTCTGTTCATGTTCAATGAGAACAGGGAGCACTCTTGTTGGCTGCGGCAGGAGTGGAGCAAATCCTGCGAATCAGCAAGTCTCCCACGTTATTTTGCGCTACATTTCTTCTCGGGGGCCCTAACCCCAATTTTGCGAGCGGGGTGAGACTTCTGCACCTGGCGCAGGAACTCCCGCCTCAAGGCTGTTACCACCCCCGAAAGGGGTGCTACACAATTTTCCCCCCTAGGTTTTTTTCCCCTATTCCCCAATGGAAGAATCCTCTCATGTCATCAAAGTCAGATCAGATCTTCAGCAACATTGGCAAAGGTCCAAATGAAAAAGTGAACATGATAATCCAGAGGGATTATCTCGTATCAGTCATTCAGATACGAGAATTTATCCCTGAAATAAAACATATGTAGTTTCTATAATAGAACAGCAGTTTTTTTTAGCTACATGTGCCATGTGTTTTTAATTGAGATTTAGCCAAATATATGATTATAATTTTAACATTTGCCAAAAGGAGTGCTTGCATGTTAGACATATTGTGGATTGAGTTACACCCTCTTCCTCATTGTCTCTTCCTGTTGTGCCAAGTATCTCATTAATGTCAATAAAGCTCTGGCAAGTTCTCTGTAGTTCAGTGTTGCAGTAGCTCTATTTATGCTTTGTCATACATTTAATACTCAATTTAAATAGGTTTTTATTAATAAACAGACCCATGAAAGATTAACTGTGCAAGTCAGAAGCCGTACTTAATTCATCCGTGAAATGTCACAGCGCTACATTTAAAGATTGCAAACACACACAATGGGAAACCAGGTGTAGAAAATTGTGCTCACTACGCCACAGCGAAGAACAGTTGTAAATGTCAGAAGAAATCTGCTAGTGTGAGAAAGATAATGCAATATTTTGCCTGAGGGAGATCATCAACAATCTCAGGAGTGGGAAAACTAAGACCCAGTGAGCAAATCAGCTTCGGGTTGGATCGGCAACTGGTTGCCTTTTGAAGTCGGCATTAACAATCAGCACTGCTAGTAGCTGCCAAATGTGCTAAAGAGCAATTAAAGCCAATAATGATGGGGTCAGGCGCTTTGAAAACTAAAGCTGCTATTTTCTGTCATCCCTTCTAACATTAACCATTGGATATATAAAGGCATTTTCACCACACACTTCTCTGATTACAGCAATGGTTGTTGAGGAAAGCACTTGGCATGTTAATTTACAGAGTGGCAACAGCTGCAGCAGCTACTCCACCAGTCTGAACACAGATGGTGAAGGAATCACCCTTCAAATAGAGCACGCAGGCAGCAAGCTAATGATTTACCTTGTTCTGAAAGGTTGTGTTTGAGGAGAGCATTTATCAGCAGTCACTTGTTGATGGAGTCATGACAGGGATTTTACAGAGGAATTTACAAACCAACTCTGTGATGATACTTGCACATCCAGTTGCCTTGAGAGACACAGCACACCTCACTTTCTATGCTGTAACCTTGTTGCAAGTACAATAATTGGAAAATAATTTGGGCATCTATTTCTGGCACTAAAATGGCACAAGGAAACTTAACAAAAACTATGACAAGCGATATGCACATTGATAGCAGATCAATACTTAATCACAATACAAGAAGCAAATCTTCAGCAACAACTCCCCACACTTTACTACAGCGCTGTCACTAACAGACTGTATTTTGTTCTTGTCATGAACAGGCTGACCTCTTAGCCTTCCATAAGGAATATAGTTTTCATGTTTCCCACTTGCACAGAATTTCCACCAAGATTAAGCAAGGCCCATGTCCAGAAACAGAAAGGTACATACACAACTTTTGAGCAACTGCACCCATGTAATCTTTCACATATGAAATTGCTTCGCCCTTATGTCATGTGTTCTGAATACATCCCGCAATGTAGTGACGAGCAAACTCAGACTGGCAGCAGTAACTGAAAGAGGTAAAGCAATATGAATTGGCTGTAACAATTAAAGGGCCAATGCAGCATAGTACACAGGGAAATACATAGGTTCTATAACATGGAAGCAGACCATTCAGGCCAACCAGTCCACGGCAGCATTTACCCTCCATGCGATCAAATATTTCTAATCATGTTTACCCGCCTGGTTCCCATAATGTTGACATTGTCTCTGCCTCAACCACTAACACTGGTAATGAATTCCACATCCTCACAACTCACTGTGTGAAAAAGTTTCTCCTGCCCTCTATTCTAAATCTTGTATCTATGGTCACTTGTTCCTAATCCCTCAACCACGGGAAAGAAACAGTCCGCTTCTATCTGCTCTGTCCCATCCTTTCATAACTTTAAACACTTTTATCTGCGATGTTGTAACAAAAATAGACCCAATTTCTAAGTTTTTATATTTGTATTTCCTTATAGCAAACAGCATCCTATTGAATCTGCATTGTATCCTCTCTAAAACCTCAATACTATTCCTACATCTTATATTCTGATACTTTACTGCTTCTGCCCCCAGCTATGCCTTGTAATGATTTGCAGCGAACCCCCCTAAAAGGGGAAACTTTCAAACAGAGAAAGCAGATGGAGAGGTTCAGAACATTCTGCATCACCAGGCATCAGGTGAACTGTTTTAGTTCTGACATTTTCTATGTTAGCTCTTTGTGACCCTTTACATGGGTTCATTGACGAAAGGCCTCCATCAATCAAACAGCTCAAAGCCAGTTAGTTCCATGTTGATTAAAGTATTGTTACACTAAAAATGTTTACTTATTTAAACTTTTAAAGTCATGTTTGACATCAATAATTAACTTTTCTTACACAAGCTGGGCTGAAAGAAATACATTCAGTGCAACAGTCGAAGGGGGAGAAATTCGGTCGCACTTCTGTTGCGCCATTAATCCAGGCAGAGCGGCACTTTTAACGCTTTGAAAAAGTTTGCACCTCTCGCCCAGAAATTCATCAGATTTGGTCGAAGAGCTCACAGGGGCGCTAAATCAGCCATTTCGCACCAGAGCTTGGGGGGCGATAATATAAATTTGGTCAGGAAATATAGTGGATCCATTGCGCATGCACCGAACTATGATGAATAGTGAGACCTGTTGAGCGGAGTATTGAAGGCTGCCTCCAGGTCTACGCATCGGAATCGTTGCTTCAGCACTCCTATTATCTGCTCGATGATGTTGTGGGTGGCAACATGGCTCTCATTGAAGTGTTCCTCCGGCTCTGTGGTGGGGTTGTGGTGTGGGTTCATTATCCAGGTGTCCAGACAGTATCCCTTGTCCCTGAGCAGCCAGCCTCAGCCTTGTCGTGGTGGCTGAAACAGTCGAGGCATCATATGCGCTTTCAGGATAGTGAGCATTGACTGCGAGGATGCGCTGTGTGTGGTCGTGCACCAGCTGCTCATTTAGAGACTGGTATCCCTTTCTGTTTCTGAAAATCTCTTCAGTCTGGAATGGTGCTCGCAAGGCCACGTGCATGCAGTCAATTGCTCCTTGCACCCTCGGGAAGCCAGCTATCCTGGAAAAGCCATATGCGCGCTCATCCTCTTTCTCCCTGGCCCTCTGGAAAATAATGAAGTCCATTCTTTGTGTGTAGAGTGCTTCTGTGACGTGCTGGATGGAGTGATGTGCTGCGAATTGTGAGATATTGAATATGTCCCCTGATGCAGCCTGGAAGGATCCGGAGGCATAGAATGCGAGTGCCACCGTGATCTTCACTGCAATGTTCTGGTGCTGATGTGAGGCTGCAGGTCTGCCCACAAGAGATGGCATATCTCTGCAACTACCTCCTTTCGGAAGCGCAGCCTTCTGACACACTGCTCTCGGCTAGGTCTAGGTATGAGCGTTACCGGTGGTGAAGCAATGGGGGGGTATGGCCTTCGGCATCGACGTCTAGGGGCTGTCCTCCTTCAGCCGGCGACATGGCCAACAACCCTTCTCTGTTGACACTGCCTTGATAGAGCATGTACAATGCCATGCTGGTGGCATAGTATTGAACTCAGCAAAGTTTAGAAAATTACTTTTTGTAACGCTGAACTGTTATGTGTGTCTGCCGCTGCAAACTCAGAGGCTCACACACTGTTCTCTGTGTAAACGTTGCACTGACTGTGACCTCTGAGAGAAGCGCTTCCTCATCCCTTTAAGTAGCCACCAGTTAACGACTCTGCAATCCTGTACCGACTGTTTGCGCCCCCGCTGAGCCTCTAATGAATTTTTCGTCGGGGCGCTAAAAGCTGCACGCCCGGTCACTAAGGTCTACCATTCGCATTAATACCCCTCTGGCCACTAACTGAGGCTATAGACAACCGAAACTCCAGCCCAAAGAGTATAAAGAAAATCTTACAGTCGTGCTCAGAACGAAAAGGTCAGAGTCTACCATTTAAAGGCAAAAACAGTTAACAATAAACTGCTCACTCATTTACAGAACTATGCAAAGCAGCCCCTGTGGGTGAGAAGGAGCAGGAGAAGGTGACCTCAGTAAGAAGATGTTCACCCTATTCCTTCGCGGCATCGCAATTCCCCCTCATGCCAAGACAAGCTTTTTGCCAATTCTCCTGCTGTTTACCTGACATTCTCGTTGGAATCAAGGAAGAGGCAGGGCTTCTATTACTGAACAGAGTGGGGCAGGGAGCTCAGGTGGTCTTTGACTCTTGGCAGCTGGCTCCTGGAAAGGAGCTGTTGTTGGCCACATCCCTGCGGGGATCCCTTAAAAGTTGGGTCTTAACTTCCAGAACTCACTAGCATGGATTCCTGGGGGGAGAGGAAACCAACCAGGATGAACAAGGCCGAGGTTTCCAGCAATGGCTTTTGGAACAGGGAGGGGAGTGAGATGTTATGTATTGTCCAGGCACATTAAATGTGTAAGTACAATGGCGTGCCACAGAGGGCGCTGTGGTGGGAGACCTGAAAGTATCTGTGAGGCAGAGTATAAAAGGCTGCCCACCAAACCTGGGAGGCACTCTGGAGTTACACCTGGTCACAGCAGTTACTACAACACCAGACCGTGTGGAGTCAGTGATCTGAGTGCTACATACATCACATTGGCGACAAGGACACAGACAAACTTCACACAACTATGGCTACTCTGGGCTCGTTAAAGGATTTTACGGTGGGAAATGATTGGGAGGCCTTTACGGAAAGGCTCCAGTATTATTTCACAGCAAACGACCTGATGGGGCACACGGACGCACTGAGAGAGAAGCGTAAGGCAATATTGCTTTCCAATTGTGGCGATGAGGTTTACTGTCTCGTCAGGGATTTGCTGGCACCTGAGAGCGCCAGGGACAAGTCATATGAGGAGCTGATCGCACTCATTCATGACCAACTTAAACCGAAGGAGAGCATCCTCACGGCCCATCACAAATTCTACCACCACTGCAGACCTGAGGGCCAGGATGTCACCAAATATGCTGCGGACCTCAGGAGACTCGCGGCGCCATGTGATTTTGGCACACACCTTAACGAGGCGTTGCGAGATGATTTTGTTATGGGGATTGGCCATGAGGGCCTCCTTCACAAGCTGCTATCTACTGAACCTACAGTAAGCCTGCAGCAAACCATCAACATCAGCCGGGCATTTATGAACTCGACTTGCAGCACCAGGCAGATGATCCACGCGGTCTCGAACCCGGCAGGTACTATTCACAGGATAGCGCCCATTACGGACAAAACTGCAGAACGTGGCTCTGCCCAGGGCAGAGAGCACGGACCTCAGGATCCTGGAACTCAGAGTCCGCTGAGGGAGGCTAATCGAGTAGCACTATGCTGGCGCTGCGGAGGAAGCCATGTGGTTCACCGGTGCAGATTTGCGGAGTATACGTGCAATAGCTGCCACACGAAAGGCCACCTTCAGCAAATGTGCAAAAGAAACCTGACTCACCGTGTGGCTGAGGAGATGGTAGAGGGTCCATTTTCCAGCGAGGAGCAGGCAGAAGAAGATGAGGCGTTGTTTGGACTGTACACGTGTACCGACAATTCGGCGCCGGTGATTATGGAAGTCAAGATTAACTGAGTCCCAGTGAGTATGGGAGTGGACACTGGATCGGGTCCGTCGTTGATGTGTCAGGAAACTTTTGAAAAACGGTGGGTCAACCCAAGCTGGTCCTGGTCACGGCAAAGCTGCGTACCTACATCAAGGAACTGATACCCGTTCTTGGCAGAGCGTAGTGCAGGTATCTCACGGGGGCGAAAAGCACGTGGATCATTGCAGGGATGGGCCAACACTTCTCGGCAGGAGGTGGATGGGGAAGGTCCGTGGGAGCTGGAAAGACTTCATTCCTCCACAGACTGTTGTTCCCCGGGTTCCCAAAGAGCAGTGCCGACCGAGCTGGAGGAGGAAGAAGCCGTTCATCGGCAGTCTAAATCCCCACACAGGCGACAGCAGCCCAGAACTCCTGACCTCAAGCAATCCTGCAGCCTCAGCCTCCACAGATGAGCAGACCCTGGAAGAGCAGTTGTCCAAGTGCGGGCCAATCGCTGAGGTGTGAGCCGGCGACGCGCTGCGGGCGATGAACGGGAAATCCATCGATGGCCGACAAGTCCAGGAGGGGCCCACGCGGAGGAAGAGTCGGGCGCCGGTCACAGCTACGATGGAGGCCGGGACAGCGGCGGCGGTGGTGGCTATGGCGGCTGCAGGAGAGGCGGCAGTTGCTGGCACAGCGGCAGGAGCGGAGGCTGCAGCGGCGGCGGAGGCTACGGTGGCGGCAGGTACGACTCGGGAGAACGCGACAGCCACTCGGGTGGGTGCAGGAGCCAGAGCGGAGAATACGGCAGCAATCACAAAGGCCATTCTCACAGGGACTATGATGGATCGAATTCAAAGAGCCAGATTCAAGATTGGATTGTTTTGGCCGTTTTCCTTCCTTCTTTCTTCTTTATTCCTTCTTTTCCAGAGAGTAAAACGTCAGGCCAGCGAGCTCAAGATGGTGGCGAACCTTGTGGCAGCAGAGCTCTGCAAAGAACAAAGGCAAGCAGTACAACTAAAATGGCGGTGCCCAAGGGAAGCCTCGTGGGAACCACAAGATGGCGTCTTAAAAGGGAAATGCACCCGGGAGCCTTAAAAGGGCCTTACACCGTTGGCGGTCCCCACAAAAATACTTTTGTAAGGCGAGAGCGAGTCTAAATGTGCAATGTGATTTGTATGATGAAGTGATTTAGGATAAGAGTTGATATTTTGATGCTGAATGGTTACTGTGTTTAAAATGATGGATATGAATGATTTACGAAAAGAGTTAATACCACGAGGAACAAGAAAAAGGGCTAATGGATCCGTGACTAACATGCCTAAGGGGCCAATGCGATTTCCGATTTTATGTGATTCATTCAAGGGTTCAGCGGTTGCAGATGATCCGCCAAGACGACTACTGAGAACAGAGGCAACGCACTAGTTGCGATACCCTGCCTCAGCGCAGCCCAATACCTCGGGCGAAAAGGAGCAGTACTCTGCCACCGTACCTCACCCAGTGGAGCTGGGATTAAATAACTGGGATTCAGTGCACCTGCAACATTTTGACATAACATCTGTACCACATATCATATGTACCATACAAATGTACTGTCTATGTATACCTGCTTTCTGTTGGAGGTTATACTTGTGTACTTCATCACCCATGTAAGGACTGCGAATACCACATGCTTGCACCGGATCGCAGGCATAATCTCTACATGGGGGTGGGGGGAAGTGGATGGTCATGGACTCACACTCACAAACCAACCAGGACGAACAAGGCCGAGGTTTCCGGCAATGGCTTTTGGAACTGGGGGGGGAGTGAGATGTTATGTATTGTCCAGGTACATTAAATGTATAGTTACAATGGTGCACCACAGAGGGCGCTGTGGTGGGAGACCTGAAAGTACCTGCAAGACAGAGTATAAAAGGCTGCCCCCCACACTTGGGAGGCACTCTGGAGTTAAACAATAAAGGACTAAGGTCACAGCAGTTACTACAATACCAGACCGTGTGGAGTCAGTGATTTGAGTGCTACATACATCACAATAGTCTAGCAAAATTCTACCGTCCGGACAGTCGGCAGCTTTTGCCGCTTGAACTTTTGCCGATGCCTTCCCACTGGTGCTCGTTCTGCAGGCTCTGGCATTAACTGACTGCTCAGTGTGTAGGGGGTGGTGTGGGTCAGGTTAATTTCTGACCTGCTGAGTGGTTCAAATCGCTCCCACTCCCTGGGTTCTAGACTTTGGATTTATTTGGGACGTGACGAAGTGCAGCAGACAAATGGTTTTGGTGCAAGAAACATTGATTTTATTTAGGAAAGAAAAGTACAATGTCAAAACTTACAATCTCTAGAATAAGGAGCACTTTATTACACACACAAAAGGGGTTACAGAAAATAATACACCTCCCACCTCCCAATGCCTAAATCTAACTAGGTTAAACTCTAGGGCAACATGGACAATGCTCACCAATCCTCTTATTGACAGTTGGCAGTGGTTCGCGGTTTCGGGGTTCACTGGACTCTGTAGGTTCTGCTTGCCGTACCCCGAACATCGTGGAAGACTTCTTGCTGTGTAGTCTTCAGTTGGGTTGAGTCCGCTGATGCGGTAAGGCGTGGTTTGGATTTATGGGGTGAGTACCCACTTTCTTCTCGTGGGAGTAGGGCTTTGGGTTACTTTAGGTAATGTTTCACCCGTTATAAACCAGAAATAGATTGTAGAATGGAAAACTTTCCAATCTTCGGTTTCTTCTCGAGTAGTTTCTTTCTTCGGAATCATCGATCGCGGCTGTTCGATGTCACCACGTTGGCTGTGGCCGCAATGAGTTGGTGATGCCCGAAGTCACTGGGAACTGCTTTTCTCTGCCCTTTTGATGGTGTTCTTTCTTCTTCTTCGGTAGCAGAGCAGTGTAACCCAGGAGTCTTAGTTTCTCAGAAGGCTCCTTAACCCGTAAAACAGGGCCTCAATTATACTTCGCGAGCCTTTCTAATCTGCGCGCCAAATCAAACCCGATTCTTTGTCTTAGTTTTGGCGGGCTTGATAATTCTTTGTTAAATTTTGGTGGGCTTGTTAACGATAACTTGCTTAGGATGTGTCGATCTGTTGGATTCGAGTTGCGATTGTAAAAACTAGTTTTAGTGTTTATGTTGTATACCTAGGCCTGGGTTTTCCATGCAGGCCGGAAAAGTAATTAACATTATGCATGTGCTGGATGGGTTTCATGCTTAGAGCTATAGCTGGCTATCACTGGGTCAATTGTTAAAATGTTAATGTCTTCTCGGGAGCAGAGTTTTTGAGTTTACACAATTCCCCAGACAATCTGTTTAGCTCTAATATCCCAGACAGCCAAAAACTGGCTTTTTCAGAGGTTCGTAGTCCCTTGGTTTTTCAGTCCTTTTCCCTTGCAGACCCATGCATCTTTTAAAATCCCAAAGTTCATTTTAATCGAGTCCAAAATGATCCATCCTTAGGGTTTCTTCACACAGAGGAGGAATCTTTGAATTTTGAGAAAACTTCGAGTTTTACAGTCCCCCTTGTGATACTCTACATGTAGAGTGTAATACTGAGGGAGCAAAATTCTTGATTCCCGAGAGCCAACCTTCCCCTGTATTTACCTAACTAAAACTTAAATATACATTCTCCTTTTGAAATGTGATGCAGTTTACAGGCAAATACAGTCATTCCGATTACATTACAGCATAGAGTGGATCCGACGCCCCTCCATTACTCCGGTTTTACAGAAAATAAAAGTACTCAGTCAAAACACACAAGTAAAGCTCTTACAACACTTGACCTCTGCGTTTTTACAGCAAGTAACATCACACAAAAACAAAATCAGACATTACAATATGGTGTTTCCCTTCCCGATGCAATCCCCAAGTTTTGCCAAGGCACCCTTTGGTGCTGGGATCGGCGGCCTCTGCTTCTCACTCGGCAAGTGATACACCACAAGTAAAGAATAATCGCGAGTTGACAGATAACCAAAATATGGGAAGCTATTCTGACCCCGGCTGGGACTTGTGTTTCTGAAAATGTCCCACCAAGGTGGAATTGTGATTCCAGAATTTTCCTCCCTATCTCAATTGTTTTCTGTAGAAATGTTTCTGTGAGATTACTACAGCTTCTAGTCGAGTGGTAAGATGTTTGGGTAGAGGGGGGATTTTGTAGCCAAAATGTGCAGTGTAATCTTGCAGTTTTGTGATGTTTTCACTCATAGTGAAGTGAACAGTGGAGGGTTCGGGAATGGGGAAAATCCGTTCCTGGGCCACTTGAACTGATGCCTCAGGTTTAAAACAGAAACTGCTGTTACTCACCAGACACCAAAGGTAGTGGGGCGCACTGGTGGTGATACAATATGTCCCACCCCCGATGTATGCTACCTGTGGAGGAACATTACCTCTATGGTACAGTTGATAGGCTGTGCGCCTGCAGCTTTAAACCCGCACTGTGGTTTAGAATAGGCGTTGGGGTGCTGGGGACACAGTATTATGTGTGCACCCCGGCTCCGGCACCTGGACAGGTCAGTATCTGTCATAGCGTGCTCCCACTTTATGACATAAGGTGGGACCGCTGTGAAATGAATGTGTGCACCTCCTTGAATGACTCCAATGTTCTCCACCCGGTATACCGGTGCGGGTCGGGCTGTCCCACCCATGACCGGCATCCTTAGTACTATCCCCATGATGGTGTGATTAGAATGCCCGCAATCCACTGGGACAGGGTAGGTTTCAGAAGCTAGATGGAGCTGACACGGTCTGAGTGAATTACTATACGGGTGGAGGGCTGCGAGGTGCTTGTTGCTGATCCAGGAGGGGACTAAACCTTGTTTTAAATCCTCCAGGTTGTTGCGAACCTCGCCCAACAACCATGTCCCATACAGCACACACACCTCATTCTGTGCAGCCTGGTCTGAAGCATTCCTATCCTCACGTATGAGTGCATTCACTGTTTGTGCATGCCTTTCTAGCTCAGCAATAATTTTATTTATGGACCGTCATAGCCTGGTCCTCGTGTAGCTCTGAGCCCACCACTGTGTTTTCCTCTTTTAGGATTTTTCGTAGTTGGTTCTTTAGGCCAGTTATTTGCGTTTGCAGCTCTATATCTTCCATACTATTTATCACAGAGAATCCTGTATTATATGCAGTAAAAATGTCGTTCCAGGTTCCCCTTCTTTGTCTCCTCATGCCCATAGTGTTCCCAGCATATAGGGTGTATAAATCTGCTTTGTCTACGTTGCCGAAATCTAACTCGTAAAATTTCTTGAACATTTCTCTGAGTAGGGCCTAGTATAGCTGTTCTGTTTCCTTCGGGCACCAGTCAGGTAAGTACACCTTGGTAAGGTTTTTTATTTAATGTTTTATTCGTTGCCAATCTTTCCAATTCTTTGTCAGATCAACTTGTCAGATCATAAACGCCAAAGGTCACCTTGCGCACATCAAAGATCACTCTGCGCCAATGATTTTGCTCTTAGCCAAAAGGCCTAGAGCCAAAGCTGCACCGTTCCTGGAAGTACTGCAATACCAGGTTCGTGCCATGGAGGTGGACGGGGCAGGCCCCCCACCCACTAAAATAACTGAAGCTACTGTATAGTGTACCCCCTGGTATAACACCTTTTCAGTCGGTACCAATACTAATCCATTCCCTGGTCCCTTGGTGGTGGTAGGACACCTCTCTATTACTGTCCGTACTGTCGGGGTCGTGGGCAGGGGTTTCTTAATGCGTGCTACAAGTTCGGTGGCGTTGATTGGGAGCGGGGAGTGTGGGACCGCATACCCGGGTAGGCTGGAATTCCACCCCATCCCCTTCCCGACATCTTGCCAATGCCTGGTGAAGGCGATCAATATGCCTGCGGGACAGACCCTCTCTGATCCCCACATACATACGTAAATCCCCTGTTCCGACTCCCACCACTTGTCCCAACACAGACTCACTCCTCCCTGTGTTCCCGTGATGGTCTGGTAAGTATCGTTACCGAGTCATTCCCAGTCAGATCCTTGGTCCCCCGTGTCCTTGCTCAGCTTCCTGAGCCATCACTATCTACCCAGGGGAATCTATCCTTTACAAGTCAAACACACACGTTTTCCTTCCATAACACTGACCCGCGCAGCAACGACCCATATCCTGGGGCATGGGAAGGAAGCTTCCCCGTAGGTAAACCTGCCTGGCTGGAGTATCGAGTGGAGTTAGACCCCAGCCACCCTGGCCACCTCCCCTTGTGGAAATAAACGGCGAGCTCTTCCACACCCGGTGTGCCACCCCCTGCAGTTACGTTCGGTGCTCTCTCTCCCGAGCACCCATAAATGAGGGATTCTTCCACGTCATCTCGGTCACCGATGCTCATCCCCATCAGGGCAAGCAGGAGCAGGATCCTTTTCATGTCGATCTCCTTCTTGTAGGGACACATAAAACAGATAGTCCAGCTCTGAGAAAAGCTCTCCGGCTTGACAAAAGGTGATCGAGTTCCAACTTTAACTTATTTCATAAAAAGCCCATGATTTCTTCATGGAAACTTAATAAAGTCTTTAATAAAGTGAGCTGTCTTCATCCCAGTTTCTACATTGGAACTGATGTCTGCTTTAACTTCTGTCTCTTGGTCAGTTAGCTTCATAATCGGCACTGTAGCTTTGTCCAGAATTTTAACCTTTTCATCTTCGTAGTGCCTCCTCTAATAATTGCAAAGATGGGTTCTTTTCATACCCCCCCAAATACTACCAGGTCAATGTCACGAGTGCCTCCTCCAATAGCTGTAGAGGTGGATTCTTTCTTACTCCAGAATACTACCAGGTCTATGTCACTAGTCCATCAGCTGCCGGCCAAAACCCTTTCATAACTGATTTTTATTCATCTCACTACTTCTATACGCATGGTATCTTCTTGAGGTCATGGTGACCTGAAATTCCTAAAATTTTAACTTAAACTAAAACTCTTAAACATTCTTAAACTCACATATTACCATTATATACATCTGCCACCCGTCTCTGGGTGGCCAGGTTAATCTCTGTTCTTCTCCTTCCCTTTTCGGCCTCTGGGCTGCCGATGTGACCGGCGGCAAGGCGGCCTGTACCGCAGGACCCGGAGTGTTCTGACCGGGGGTGTGTCTGAGTCCCACATTATCGGGGGAATGGCCCCTCCGGTGCTACAGTACACTGCCCCTTTAGGTGTAGCTGCCAAGTTCATTTCATTTTCTGTGGGTTCCGCGCAGCCAGGGGCTGCAGGCTGGGGACTCTCAGTTGGTGGCTGGTCCACCACTACCGCCCCTGTGAGTCCTTCATCATCGAAGGCTGCCGGCTGGGGGCCCCTGTCCACAGACTGATCCCTGATTTTGGGTATTCTTTTACAGATGGCAAACCTCCCAGGGCTGACCCACTGAAACTGGGGTGCTGGTGACCACGGTGTGCGGGGAGTCCTTCTTAAGGCTCTGGCTACTGGAGGTAGCCAAATGATTGGGGGGATAGTTCCTCCAGTAATACAGTTCACCGCCCCTATCGGTACAATCTGTGTGTCTGCAACGTCCCCTGTGGGCTTTCCACAGTCGGAGGCTGTTGGCTGAGGATTCCTGTCCCCAGAACGGTTCACTGTTCCTGGCTGTCCCTTGCGTTTAGCAGCCATCCCGGGGTTAAACAGTTTACACTGTTTATATGGAACCACTTTGTACGGCGGGGCATCTTTATGGCATAGACCATGGGGCTTGTCTTGTCGACAATGTGGTACGGCCCCATGTACAGTGCCTCAAAAGCCCCTACTCGAGCGTAGTTCCGTACCATAACCTGGTCCCCTATCTCCCATTCGTGGTGCTTGCGGGGCTCTAGCAGCAATCGGTTGCTCGGATGCTGTTTTCCCATGTTGTTAGCGGCCTGCCAGTGAATCTGTTTAAGGTGTTCAAACAGATTCCTGACAAAGCTGTCCCAGCTCGCTTCCCTAAGCTGACCTTCCGTGAGTCCCGGGGCTAACACATGGGTGGGGGTACGCATGGCTCTGCCGGTCATGAGCTCGTACGGGGAGTACCCCGTGCTTTTTGACTGGCTGGCCCGGATCCCCATGAGGACCAGTGGCAAGACCTCTACCCACTTCTTGGGTGAGTCCCCCATCTCTTTTCATAACCTTTCTTTGATTGTGCGGTTTAAATGCTCCACAGGCCCGGATGACTACGGGTTTTGGGCGACATGCCATTTCCCCTCGATGCCCTTAAGGGTCTTCTGCATCATGAAGTGACTCCCTTGGTTGGACTCCACGTACTGTGGTAGTTCCCACTGGGAGAACACTCTGCTGACCAGGATCCTAGCTGTTTCCAGAGCAGTAGCTGTACGGCATGGGAAGGCTTCCACCCACTTCGTGAACACATCCACCAACACTAGGCAGTACGTGTAGCCTCCCTGGGCGGTGGGTAGGGGCCCGATGTAATCGATCTGGATCGATTGCCAGGGTCCCTCTACCCTCCTGATATGTCCCATAGACACCTTCCTTTTTTGGGGGTCAGGGTTGTTGGCAGCGCACACCAGACAGCCGGCGCAGAACTCGCGGACATCTTCCCTGAGTCCCGGCCACCATTGCCAGGTAGTTTCAGGTCTGGGGTGTCCTGCTCTTGGACCATCATGGGCCAGCTGGAGGAACTCTCTCCGGTGTTGTTGCGATACTACCCATTGCTCCCTCCTGAACAGCATGCCTTCTTTAATGGCAATAGCTGCGGTGCCATACAGGATGTCTAGCTTTTCCCCTTTAGCTAGCATGTTCGTTGAGGACAGGGTCTTGGATCTGAACCGTTTTCAGGTCCCGGGGCAATGCTACCCCTGCCCTCCCTGTCGTCCCAATCCCGCCCCTAAATGCTGCAATGGGGCTTGGGCTGTACGGGTCCCAGAGCTTGCCCGTGCGAGCACCTTGCTTGGCCAACATGTCAGCCTGCTGGTTTCCCTCGCTACGGGGTTCAGTGGTTGAATGTACTTTCACTTTGTGTATAAAGACCTTCCCTTCCTCCCCTATGGCTGCCATGATCTTTTCCAGTAAAGCCTTAATTGCCAGGGGTCTCCCATCTGCAGATGTGTATCTGCGATGGGACCAGATAGCCAGGTATTCTGTACACGAATTGCATGTGAACATACTATACGAGCAAATCGTGTACCGGGTAGGGAATTCCTCGGGGTGTGTTACCACGTACACCACCGCCGATAGTTCAGCATGCTGGGCACTCATGGTACTGGGGAGTATAATCGCCAGGGCAATGCCTGCCTCTGGGTCATAAATTATGCAGCCTGTGAGTTGTTCACCCGCCGATACAGTGCTTGAACCATCACATAGACGTCTCGGCCTGTGGGGTGTAACCCGGCCCGAAAGCCTATGTTAACTTCCCATACCCCTTCTACGGAACACCCTGGATAGATCATGATGGCTGCGAGCCTTGGCTTGCAAAGACCTTTTACCCTTAGGTCCATCTGGGAGAGGAGTAGGGTCCATCGAGCAATGCGGGCAATG
Source organism: Pristiophorus japonicus (assembly GCF_044704955.1). NCBI lineage: Eukaryota > Metazoa > Chordata > Chondrichthyes > Pristiophoridae > Pristiophorus > Pristiophorus japonicus. The sequence goes on from NC_091986.1 coordinate 57,593,355, forward strand.
CTCACTGTCCCGTCATTGATTCTCCCGTCCAGGAGCATCTGGGTGGGCGTGTGATGGGTAAGGAGTGAGATAGGGGACCCCCCTGCGAAGTTCAATGATCTTTTCACAGCCCAGTGAGTGGCTAGGAGGTGCCTCTCACAGTTGAAGTACCCCTTCTTCTCCACGCCGATGAGTATCCTGGCTGAGTAAACCACGTGACTCAGCCGGTCGTGCTGCTCCTGAAGCAGTACTGCGCTCAGACTGTCCCCACTGGCTGCTACCTCCAGGAAAAACTCCTTCCCCTCATCAATAGCCCCCAAAAGCCGGTGCGGTCTGCAGATCTTTCTTGATTTGGATAAGTGCTGCCTTGCAACCTTCCTCCCATTCCCACTCCACTCCCTTGTGTAGGAGTCGGAGCAGAGGGGCTGCTGTGGCTGCATAATCCTCAATGAAATCTCTGCAGTACCTGGTCAGCCCGAGAAAAGATCTTACTCCTGTTACTGTGTTGGAGGCTGGTAACTCCTGCACTGCTTCCCTTCTAGCTTTGTCAATGGTTCTTTCCCCAGCACACACAGCCAGTCCCAGGAATTTTACTTCCTTCTGGCCGAACTGTGCCTTCTTGGGATTAACTTTAAATCTTTCCTCCTTCAGCAGCTCCAGCAGCTCAGCCAGCAGTGGGCCATGCTCCTCCCCCTCGTCGGTGAACAGGAGCAGGTCGTCCACATACTGTACTAACTGCTGGGGTCTGCTGAAGTTCTTTAAACAGTTGGCCATACATTGATGAAAAATGCTAGGGCTGTTGTGGAAGCCCCGAGGGAGACAGTTCCAAGTGTATTGCTGGCCTTTAAAGGTAAAAACGAACTTGTACTGATCTTCTCTTCGTAAAGGGATGGACCAAAACCCATTGGAAATATCCAGCACCCTGAAGGTGGTCGCGGATGCTGGGATATTTCCAATGAGGTCGGCGACGGCAGCAACCGTGGATGCACAGGCGGGGATGTTACGGTTGAGTACTCAATAGTCCACCGTGGCTGTCCAGGAGTTGTCCGGTTTCTTGACCGGCCACATGGGTGGTTATTGGTCTCAATACCCCCTGCTAAACCAACGAACCCAAGGCTGTTTCCGTATCTGCCTCCGCCTCCCTGGGGAAATTGTACTAATTTTGCGGTCGGGTCATGGGGTCCCCATCTACGCTAACCTCGACCTCGTTTACCCTTCCACAGTCGTGTTTGTGAGTGTGTATCCTCACATACTCTAGATATTCCATTGGAGTGTTACTGACCAGCGATTCGAGGTCGTAACCCTCCTTTGGCTTCATGGTACACACCGTCCTTTTGCCCCGTTTTTCTGGGATAACCACCACCTCACTTTCCTGTCCCATACATACTGCCCCCCAAAGACAGTGGTTCCTTAAATCCACTAGAATCCTGTGGCCTATAATGAAATCGACCCCCAGGATCCCCTTCCCTTCCTGCTCCCACTTCATTAGGACACAAGTCCATTTCATGTGGAGTGTTCCCAAATGAATAGAGAGCGGAACGGAGAATGAGCCAGCCTGCTCAGTGCCTGTGAAACCCACTAAGCTGTATGGGATCCCGTTAGACAGAGGTGAGGCGGCGGGGTTATCTGCATAGATGAAGGTGCTTGATGCACCGATATCCAGCAGATAAGTCCCCTTCACCTTCTCCACCTCCATCTGAACGCACGGTCTCCTCCATGCATCGTACTCGAGGAAACACAGGCTGCACCTGTTCTAGTCACTGTCCTGGCTGGGATGGGGCAGTTGGGGTAACAGTACTGGTGGCGGCGGCTATTGTTTGGAGCACAGTTACGAATGTTTCGAACGTGTGGGGAGAGACTGGTTTCCCGGTCTTGGTCTTTTGGGCAGGAGCTGGAGAATTCTTCCCTGCGCTACTCTTCCATGGATTCCTACAATCCTTTCTTCAGTGCCCAATTTTCCCGCACCCAAAGCAGTTATGCTTCGTATCGGAGGGGGTTGCCCCCTTTCTGGTGCCATTCCTGCTTATCCTGACTAGGTCTGATTTCGTGGACCTTTCCTTTGGGTGGGTGCTCTTCCGTTCCTCTGCCGTTCCGGTAAGCTAGGGTCAGTTGCCTGACCACTGCATCCTCGGTGGCACGGGTGATCTCTCGGGTCAAACCAGGCCTCGGCCTTCACTTTGATCTGTGGTGAACTGTTTGCCACCAGGCTTTGGAGCCAGCGGGCTCTCTCATCCCGCGTCAGGTGATCCCGGTCAAGAGCCCCACCACAGGCGCTCAAGTACACAGGCCACAGTCTGTCTGCAAAAGCCTGTGGGGTTTCCCCTGTGAGCTGCACTGTCTTCTCCACTCGGGAGAAGGGACTCTCGTCATTAAAACCCATGGCTTCCAAAATGTCCTCCCAGATGGCAGCATATGTATCTGCCCCCTTTTGCTCTCGGCAGAGAGGGACTGATACAGCTTGCCATCCAGTGAGAGGAGGATCATCGCATCTGTTAATATCTCCTACCTGTTCCACTTCCATAAAATGGACCGAGGGGTCTCCCTTCGGAGTGAGCTTACCCAGGTGGCTTATCATAAGCTGTTGGGTAGCGTGGGGAACCATGAACTGACTTTCTAGGGGCCCCTGATCCCCACCACTGATGGGTGGGCTGAACTTTTGTTGCCAGACCGGGCACATGGGACCCGGTTCTGGCCCTTCTTGCTCTGGCTCGCCCACCTCTCCCTGCTGCTAAACCGAGCTGAAACTCGGCGTCACAGGTGATGGTGGTCTGCAATCCCTGTCCCCCTCACAACTCGGTCGCCCCTCCTGCTGCCGGATCGGTACCGACACCGGCACCACAGGTGGTGGATGAACAGTTTCCTCCGTCTCTTTCAGGTTTACCCGGGCCACACCCGGGATTATTAGGCATATCATGCCTTTGGCCTTGGACAGAGCAAGGGTTAAACTTTTGATTTGTTACTGGCAGGGGCCTTGGTCTCCTGCCAGCAACCCATTAGTGCTGGCTACTTTGTAAGCTGCCTGTACGTCTCTTAACCTCTCCTCCTGCTCTTTTACTTGAAGGGTAAGGCGAGTATTCTCTTCCCACATTATCTTTTCATTATTCTTAGCCTCTGTGACCTGACACTGAAAGTAATCCTGGCTGTTCCTGTACCTCTCCATTAGCTGCATCTTTCCTTGTTTCAGCTTGCGTAGTTTCTCCTGCCATAACCCTTTCATGTAATTTTTCCGCACATTCCCACAGTTCTGCCTGCAGTGACTCAATGTTTCTATCTAGGAGCTGGACCTGTTGCTGCAAACAGATCAACCAGATTGCTGTCTCTATTGATTCCTTATGGTCTTTGCTTGTAGTCCACTGGGCTGCAGCATCTCCCGGACGCTCAGCACACAACAGACCAAGCACCCAATCCTTAGTGACATTTACTTTCTTATACACATAAGAGGAAATCCTCTCTTCCATCTTAGTTGTTTTCCTCCAAAACAGCATTCTCTGCATCACATCCTTTGTACCAAAGTCCTGCCGCGGTCGTCATTCTGTAGGGTGGGGGGTGTGGGGGTCAGGTTCACTTCTGACCTTCTCAGCGGTTCGAATCGCTCCCACTCCCTGGGTTCTAGACTTTGGATTTATTTGGGGATATGACAAATTGCAGCAGACAACTGGTTTTGGTGCAAGAAACTTTGATTTTATTCAGGAAGAAAAGTACAATGTCAAAACTTACAATCTCTGGAATAAGGAACACTTTATTACACATACAAAAGGGGTTACAGAAAATAATACACCTCCCACCTCCCAATGCCTAAATCTAACTAGGTTAAACTCTAGGGCAACAGGGACAATGTTCACCAATCCTCTTATTCACAGTTGGCAGTGGTTCGCAGTTTTGGGGTTTGCTGGACTCTGTAGGTTCTACTTGCCATACCCCGAACATCGTGGAAAACTTCTTGCTGCGTAGTCTTCAGTTGGGTTGAGTCCGCTGATGCAGTAAGGCGCGGTTTGGATTTATGGGGTGAGTACTCACTTTCTTCTCATAGGAATAGGGCTTTGGGTTACTTCAGGTAATGTTTCACCGTTGTAAACTAGGAATAGATTGTAGAGTGGAAAACTTTTAAATCTTCTTGAGTAGTTTCTTTCTTAGGATTCGTCGATCGTGGTGGTTCCATGTTGTCACGTTGGCTGTGGTCAGTTGTTGCCGCGATGAGTTGGTGATGTCCAAAGTCACTGGGAACTGCTTTTCTCTGCCCTTTTGATGGTGTTCTTCCTTCTTCTTCGGTAGCAGAGCAGTGTAACCCAGGAGTCTTAGTTTCTCAAAAGGCTCCTTAATCCGTAAAACAGGGCCTCAATTATACTTCGAGAGCCTTTCTAATCTGCGCGCCAAGTCAAACCCGATTCTTTGTCTTAGTTTTGGAGGGCTTGATAATTCTTTATTAAATTTAGGCGGGCTCGTTAACGATAACTCGTTTAGGATGTGTTGATCTGTTGGATTCGAGTTGCAATTGTAAAAATTAGTTTTAGTGTTTATGTTATCTGCCTAGGCCTGGGTTTTTCATGCAGGCCGGAAAAGTGATTGATGGATTTGTGCTGCATGTGCTGGATTGGTTTTATGCTTAGAGCTATAGCTGGCTATCTCTGGGTCAATTGTTAAAATGTTAATGTCTTCTAGGGAGCAGAGTTTTTGAGTTTACACAATTCCCCAGACAATTTGTTTCGCTCTAATATCCCAGACAGCTCCAATACCCAAAGACTGGCTTTTTCAGAGGTTAGTGTTCCCTTGGTTTTTCAGTCCTTTTCCCTTGCAGACCCATGAATCTTTTAAAATCCCAAAGTTCATTTTAATCGAGTCCAAAATGATCCATCCTTAGAATTTTGAGAAAACTTCGAGTTTTACAAGTGCCATAGCTGAAGCCACATCCAACAGGCTCCGAATGACCTCTTGAGTTAGATACAGGAAGATTGCATTAATGTACCCCCCTATCTGTTCCCAACTCACCCAATCCTGTCATAAATCCAAGAAATCGCCTGCATGGCCACTTACATGATCTGGCGCAATTGGTAATGATCCCCAAAGTGCTTACATGTGTGTGATGCTCCTGAAGCAGCCGTCTTCTGAGGCAAGACGTACTCACCTGACACATGCAAAAATAACTTGCATTTATATAGTGCTTTTAACATAGTAAAATGTCACAAGGCGCTTCACAGGAGTGGAATCAAACAAAAATTGATAGCGAGACAGAGAAGACATTAGGATAGGTAACCAAATGCTTGGTGAAGAAGTAGGTTTTAAACAGTGTCTTAAATGAGGAGCGAGAGGTGGAAAGGTAGAGAGCTTAGGGCCTAGGCAGTTGAAGGCACGCTGCCAATGGTGGGGCAAAGGGAGTGGGGAATGCACAATAGGCCAGAATTAGAGGAACGCAGAGTTCTCGGAAGTTTGTAGGGCTGGAGGAGATTACAGAGATTAGGGAGGGCGAGGCTGTGAAAAGATTTGAAAATGAGGTTGAGAATTTTAAAATTGAGATAGTGATAGACTGGGAGCCAGGGATGATGCAAACCTCAGTTTGGGGAATGGCATTGGTTCACAGCCTTTTATGTTGCTCCGAGGGCCCGTCACTATTTGCGAGGTTGGAACTTTATGCTAGTTTGTATGTTGGGGCTAATGACATTTCCAGGACACTTCAGCGTTAGTTACCACCAGCAAGATCAGGGCAGAGACAGACGTTATGATCAGCGTAAATTGCCGATTACAGGTATCTTGATGCAGGAAATTCTACCCCATCAGATGGAGTGACACGAGATGGAACAAGTATTGGGAATTGAGGCATGGAGGTCTGCAGGCCACACAGGACTTCCCTTCCATTAACAGAAGTTCCTGAAGAGTCTGCTGACCCCTGGGCCTGATGTATGTTTCCGGTAAGCGGAGTTCCAAACCGTGTGCACAAATTCATAACATTTATTTATCCTTAGTAATGACCACCTGTTTGTATGGTTTGACCAGCATCAGCCCTGAACTGAGCAGAAATGGATTAGGCATTGGGGCAATGGCTGCAAGGACATTGATTGATAAGCTGATAACCTCAGAGTTATGCAAACCACTTTGTGCAGTTCTGTACAACTATTTTGAGTTGTACCTGTAAAAGCATAAACCATTAAATCAAGTGCTCCCTGGCAAAAAGGGGACGGGGTGGTGGGGGGGGGGGGGCAGCGGTCACTAAAACCAACAAACTTAAACAAATTAAACTTTAGACATGTGGTTCAAATCAAAATTTGGTTGCCGGGGGTGATGATGCACTCCAGTCTCTCCGGCGCCCACCTCTCGCGGAAGGCAACGAGCGTACCGGTGGACCCCGTGTGCTCCATCTCCAGGGACACCCTGGCTCGGATGTAACCACGGTAGAGAGGCAGGTGCAGTTCTGTACCACATTAACTGGTTACAATTTGTCTGGTTAAGTATGTCAGACAAGAAAGCAATGCAGATTTCTCCTTTGCCAATCTGAATTATCTGTCAGTCTAATCATAATTGCTTTCTGCTGCACTATTGTAGCTGTCTGAGAGTGTGACACAGCTAGACTGAATAGCTCCAGGCCAACTGGTCATGTGTTGCTATGCTATAATGGCAATCATAGAATTATGCAATTCGCAGCAAAGAAGGAGACCACTCAGCCCATTACGCTTGTGCAATTGCTAGCTCTTCAACTGTAACCATCTGATCCCATTACCTTTCCTTTTCAAATTCCTTTTATATGCATCTTTCTGGAAAGTTTATTATATTTATTTTAAATAATGTTATAGGGGAAAAAATTGTGTTCTCCAGCAATGTTGTTGGTGTTACCAGCAACTGTAGCTAACTGCCACTGGAAATGGCTGCAATGCTCACCGAGTAAAATTGGTCTGGGGGGCATGGAGATAGGTGGTGCAGCACTAACCTTCCGCACAACACCGTTCTGGTGGTTTTGCTGGAGGGATCCGTGATGCAGTTTCTGTTCAGTGTTGCAGCTTCCCACAGCCTCTGTGAGCGAAGCTGCAGAGCTCGCAAGAAATTGTGGGTAATGAAGAGGTCAGATAATTAAAGGGGCCATGCACACAGAAGCACTACAAAATAAAATGCATGAATAAATACATTTTTCAGCTCTTTCTGCATTTTAAGAAATATTCAATATTTAAAAGAAGTTCCAAATGTGAATATTCAATTATTAAAGCTGAATTACCTTCTCCAGTATATTTGCTTCATGGGTTCTTTGCTTAAGAATTCATGGCTACATATTTGCTGTAAAGAACCACCTGGTTTATTAGCAAAGATTAAACAACAAACTAAACACTATCAGGTCATCCACCAGGCTCACAACAGCCTACCACATTGTGGAGAACCTGAACTCAATTAATCGGAGTTTTATTGCATCTTGTGAACGTCATGTGACTGGGTAAGCTACTCATAGTGCAACAGCTCCATAAACCTCAGAGCATGCTCACAGGTGCATACATTACACCTTCCAAACCTGAACAAATGGGAAAACTGCCTCAGCACTAACACAAATTGCTCAGCAAGCCAGGGAAGGGACACCGAGGGTCTCACACACAGCACTGCCAGCAGTGTCACCCCCACCACCTGGCTCCAGTGCCCAAAGAAGCTTCATGATCTCAGGTCACTGGTCAAGGTCAGTGAATGCATGTTGAAAAGCTGTCTCCTAACAACTGCACCACTAGCCTCACACACTGCTCAATCCATGACCCCCACTCCCAAACACTCACCTACTAACACATCTCTCATTCCTAGCCTCACCTCATCCCCTTCAAGGAGGTGGAGCAGGCCATTGTTGGCAGGGGCATGGATGAGTCCTTGGACAGCTGTGGGGCTGAAGGATAAAAGATGCTGGTATCCTCATACATTATCCTCCTTCTGGCATGCACCTCATGGTTTCCCCCACCCAGCTCTCACCACACTCCACCCTTGTGCCTTCCTTATTTCACACACCAAAGAAATGCAGCCTATCCAGCCAGAGGTTGACCAAGAAGACGGAGAAGAAGAAGACGAAGACGAAGATGAAGATGAAGAAGAAGAAGATTGATTTAACACTCCCTGCCACCAGCTTCTCAAGGTCCATCGGCAAGGTATTTGCAATGTCCCCCACTGAAAGTCAGCAGCCTTACATAGAAACATAGACACAGAGAAATCTACAGCGCAGAAGGAGGCCATTTTGACCCATCGTGTCCACGCCGGCTGACAAGAGCCACATGGCCTTCTGCAGCCATGCTGCAGCCACTGGGGTAGCACTGCATGACAGCAGTAGGATAGGTAAAGGCACACACAAGACAGTCACTAATAGAATGAATAAGTTCATTTGTTGATGGCATATTGACTGGATAGATGTATAAAGTTAGATTGGAAAGTTTGCTTTGTGGTGGCTTTTATTTCAGTACTGTGGCCCAGAATACACTATGATGGTCGGTAACAGAGGGAAGGTAAGGTGTGGGACAAATGTGGAAAGGGGAATTGGGGTTGTGGTCACTAATACCACAGGTGGTTGTCTCGTTTGTATTCTTCCTTCTGCTTCCTCCTCTTCAGCTTCTTACTCTTCGGTTTCTTCCTCTTCTGCATCTTTGACTTCTGTGTCTTCCTCTTTGCTCTGTGAGTGGATGCTTTAAATCTGAAATTACAGCATAAAATGCTGGAAATTCTCAGCAGATCAGGCAGCATCTCCACCTGAGAAGTGAACTCTGTTTCTCTCTCCACAGATGTTGCCTGGCCTGCTGAGTATTTGCAGCATTCTTTGTCTTCTCAGCAGCCTTGCAAGTGTCCAGCAGCATTCCCTACACACTTAAAACACTTTTAACATTTATTGTAGCAAGCCACTACCTCAATAAAATCAAAAAAATCTTGTCTAAAAGCTTAATTGCAAACTTATCTGAAAGATGTTTGTGTCCTTTTAAGAGCTGCAGACATTGACACTGTCAGCCTGCTTGCACATCAAATTAACCTGACGTGCTTAGGACCCCGCGCTGAATTCAGCACTAGGGTTGAAGTTATGCTTGGTGACGGTAAGTCGATGTTACATGCCGATTGAAGTCATCACGCCGCCATTTTTTCTTTCAGGGCGCTGCCAGTTACCGGCAGCGCAAAGAGGGACACAAATATAACAGCCACAGTGGTACCTGCCTCCAGCTGGCGAAAGAGCAGCAGCTGCTATTTTATCGCCATTTCACGACGCTATGGAGTGGTGCTCAGCAGATCAATTTCTAGCCCACTGTCTCTGCCTCTATAGCCATTCCATGTTCCAAAAACATTTTTGACCTATCCCATTTGTTCTTCCAGTGATATTTGAATTTATGCCCACTTGTTCTTGATTCATCAACTAGTGACAACAACCTTTCACTATTAAATATTTCAAAATTTGAAACCTTGATTAAATCTCCCTTAGTCATCTTTTTTTTCAATGAAGGAAGATAGCCTGCAGAACCTTACATCAGTTAAACAGTCTTGAGATTTTGCAGCCTCAATGCCTCTCTTGTGAAGCAGCTGTTATATCATTATATCTGAATCATTGACCTACATTGTTCCTGCAGTTGTTCCCAGGGCTGGCTCTTCCATCTACTGTGTGGATTCCATATCTGCCACCAAAGGCACCGGAGCCTCTGATCAGTCCCTGGTGGCCTATGATTCTCTTCATGCCCTGTCCTTTCCTCAGGTATGGACTCTGAGCTGCCTTTCTGAGTCCAGGTGGCTCTGAATATGAAAAGAACACAGGTAGATACATAAAAACTATTTCCTCTGGTGGGACAATTCGGAACAAGAGGGCAGTATCTTAAAATTAGAGTTAGAAACATAGAAACATAGAAAATAGGTGCAGGAGTAGGCCATTCGGCCCTTCGAGCCTGCACCACCATCCAATATGATCATGGCTGATCATGCAACCTCAGTATCCCATTCCTGCTTTCTCTCCATATCCTTTGATCCCTTTAGCCATGAGGGCCACATCTAACTCCTTTTTGAATATATCTAACGAACTGGCCTCAACAACTTTCTGTGGTAGAGAATTCCACGGGTTCACAAATCTCTGAGTGAAGAAGTTTCTCCTCATCTCAATCCTAAATGGCTTACCCCTTATCCTTAGACTGTGACCCCTGGTTCTGGACTTCTCCAACATCAGGAACATTCTTCCAGCATCTAACCTGTCCAATCCTGTCAGAATTTTATATGCTTCTATCAGATCCCTTCTCATTCTCCTAAATTCCAGTGAATATAAGCCTAGTCGATCCAGTCTTTCTTCATATGTCAGTCCTGCCATCCTGGGAATCAGTCTGGTGAACCTTCGCTGCACTCCCTCAATAGCAAGAATGTCCATCCTCAGATTAGGAGACCTAAACTGTACACAATATTCAAAGTGTGGCCTCACCAAGGCCCTGTACAACTGTAGTAACACCTCCCTGCTCCGATACTTAAATCCTGTTGCTATGTCGGCCAACATGCCATTTGCCTTCTTCACCACCTGTTGTACCTGCATGTCAACTTTCAATGACTGATGTACCATGATACCCAGGTCTCGTTGCACCTTCCCTTTTCCTAATCTGTCACCATTCAGATAATATTCTGCCTCCCTGTTTTTGCCACTAAAGTGGATAACCTCACATTTATCTACATTATACTGCATCTGCCATGCATTAGCCCACTCATCTAACCTGTCCAAGTCACCCTGCAGCTTCTTAGCATCCTCTTCACAGCTCACACTGCCACCCAGCTTCGTGTCATCTGCAAACTTGGAGATATTACACTCAATTCCTTCATCCAAATCATTAATGTATATTGTAAATAGCTGGGGGCCCAGCACTGAACCTTGGGTGCTCCACTAGTCACTGCCTGCCATTCTGAAAAGGACATGTTTATTCCTACTCTTTGCTTCCTGTCTGCCAACCAGTTCTCTATCTACGTCAATACATTACCCCCAATACCATGTGCTTTAATTTTGCACACTAATCTCTTGTGTGGGACCTTGTCAAAAGCCTTTTTAAAGTCCAAATACAACACATCCACTGGTTCTCCCTTATCCACTCTACTAGTTACATGCTCAAAAATTCTAGAAGATTTGTCAAGCATGATTTCCCTTTCAGAAATCCATGCTGACTTGGACCGATCCTGTCACTGCTTTCCAAATGTGCTGCTATTACATCTTTAATAATTGATTCCAACATTTTCCCCACTAGCGATATCAGGCTAACCTGTCTATAATTCCCTGTTTTCTCTCTCCCTCCTTTTTTAAAAAGTGGGATTAAATTAGCTACTCTCCAATCCATAGGAACTGATCCAGAGTCTGTAGAATTTTGGAAAATGACCACCGATGCGTCCACTATTTCTAGGGCCACTTCCTTAAGTACTCTGGGCTGCAGATTATCAGGCTCTGGGGATTTATCGGCCTTCAATGCCATCAATTTCCCTAACACAATTTCCTGACTAATAAGGATTTCTTTCAGTTCCTCCTTCTTGCTAGACGCTCGGTCCCCTCGTATTTCCGGAAGGTTATTTGTGTCTTCCTTAGTGAAGACAAAGCCAAAGTATTTGTTCATCTGGTCTGCCAGTTCTTTGTTCCCCATTATAAATTCACCTGATTCTGACTGCAAGGGACCTACATTTGTCTTTACTAATCGTCCTCTCCCCACACACATAGAAGCCCCTACAGCCAGCCTCCACGTTCCCCGCAAGCTCACTCCCACACTCCACCCTCCCACCCCCAATCAAACCCCCCGTCCTCCTCTGCTGAACTCCAAATCTCTCCCAGTCCTCAGGCCCGCTGTTCTCCCTGGCCAATTCACATGCCTCTTCCCTGGATCCAGCACCACCCCTGACCTCCCCCATCAGCCACAGCTGAGCCACCCTCACCATCCCATTTCCATGCCAGACAGGGATGCACAACCGCTGAAGCCCATCCATGCAATCCCCAAATGTCTGCCACTGCCCATCCACTGCCAACCCCTCAAGCATCATCCATCAGTCCATCCCACGCCTCACACCATCGAAGCCACCTCTCTCCAAGTTCAGGACCCTAGTTACGCCATTTAGGGGTGAAATAAGGAAGTACTTTATGAAAAAGGTAGTGAATATCTGAAACACTCTCCCCCAAAAGGCCATGGGTGTAGGTTTATTGAAATTTTCAAGACTGAAATTTATATATTTTTATTAAGCAAGAGTATCAAGTGATAAGTGTCAAAGATTGATAAATGTGGTTAAAATAAAGATCAGCTATGATCTGATTGAATGGCAGAGCAGGCAAGAGGGGCTGAATGGCCTACTGTTCCTTTATGAGCAGTAAGCTGTGGAGATGGGATTATTTTATTTACAAAATTAATGACAGTTGTAGTATATATCTTGGATTTGACAGCTAGATTTATGTGAGACACCAATTTGCATTAATAATCTTAATGGAACGTGCTCAACAAAGACTGTAGAATATAATTTTACATGTCTTAATCGGTTAAAATTTCCGTGAAGGGTCTCTCCCAATCTCCCGCCATAACTTTAGTGGAGACCCCAGAGAAATAGACTCAGTCTTTGTTTCCGCCATATCTCTGGGATTTCTGCCACTCTTTTATCAAAGTTATAGTCGGAGATCAGGAGAACACTCCTCCCTGTGAGTATCTTTAAATGGTAAGTCTGACCAGCATCTGAGGAGCACCAGAAAAATGACAATGAAAGTTGTCAATTTGTTATAAAAACCCAACTGGTTCACTAATATCCTACAGGAACGAAAATCGCCCATACATACCTGGTCTGGCCTACACATGATTCCAGTCCCAAGCTACATGGTCGAACCTTAATGTCCTCTGAAGTGGCCTCGCTTTATAAACAATCGTTTCTTAATAAATGCCGCAATACCCACAGGAGGCAATTTTCAATGTCAGACACTCATTGCAACTCATCTAAATAAAGTGCTACCAGCATTTCAAATTGGAGGCGGGCGGCGGGGTGCATCTTGGCTCCCCCATTGACGCCCAAGGGTTGTAGGACCCTGATTGCAATTTTCTGGTACAGATGGGCAGAGCGTGTACTGCACATAGTCTGTCCATTTGCACCAGGTGGCTGACCCAGCAGTCCTTAAAGAGATGCTGGAAATTGCTCTTAAAATGACTGAGGAAATGTATTATTTTTATTTTTGTAGAGCCAGGAGGAGCAGGAATGGGTACAAAAGAAACCTCCATCCCTCTGTCAGTTCGTGTAAAGCCCCCTCCCCTCCTCTGGTATCGCCTCCTACTCCTCAGCCCGATCTATTGGTCAGTTCAGCATAGAATCTGAACAATCTTTTGGCCTCCCACAACCAGAAAGCTGCAGCAGGTCATCTGCTTGGAACTGCAGCTTGCCTGGGGCATTTAAATGAGGCCCAAACCTGAAAATGGTGCCAGATTCCCAACAGCAACAACAACAACTTGTATTTATATAGCGCCATTACCAAAGTAAGTCGTCCCAAGGCGCTTCACAGGAGTTATATGAAGAAAATAAATTTGACACCGAGCCACAAAAGAAGAAATTACGGCAGGTGACCAAAAGCTTGATCAAAGAGGTAGGTTTTAAGCAGCATCTTAAAGGAAGAAAGAGAGGTAGAGAGATGGAGAAGTTTAGGGAGGGAGCTTAGGGACCAGGCAGCTGAAAGCATGGCCACCGATGGTTGAGCAGTTATAATCAGGGATGCTCAAGAGGGCAGAATTTGAGAAATGCAGATATCTGTGAAGCTGAAGAAGATTACAGAGATAGGGAAGAGTGAGGTCATGGATTTGTAAACAAGGATGAGAATTTTGAAATCGAGGTGTTGCTTAACCGGGAGCCAATGTAGGTCAGCGCGCACAGGAGTGATGAGTGAATGGGACTTGGTGCGAGTTAGGGCACGAACTGCTGAGTTTTGGATGACCTCAAGTTTACGTAGGATAGAATGTGGGAGGCCAGCCAGGAGTAGTCTAGCGATAATAAAGGCATGGATGAGGGTTTCAGCAGCAGATGAGGTGGAAATGGGCAATGTTACGGAGGTGGATATAGGCGGTGTTAGTTATGCTGCAGATATATGGCCGGAAGCTCATTTCAGGGTCAAATATGACACCTAGGTTGCGAACAGTTTGGTTCAGCCTCAGGCAGATGCTAGGGAGAGGGATAGAGTTGGTAGCTAGGGAACACAGTTTGTGGAGGAGACCAAAGACAATGGCTTCAGTCTTCATAATATTTAATTGGAGAACATTTCTGCTCATCCAGTACTGGATGTCGGACAAGCAGTCTGACAATTTAGAGACCATGGAAGGGTTGAGAGAAGTGTTGATGCGTTATAGCTGGGTGTCATCAGCGTACATGTGGAAACTGATGCCGTGTTTCCAGATGATGTCGCCAAGGGGCTCCATATAGATGAGTAATAGGAGGGTCCAAGGATAGATCCATGGGGGATGCCAAAGATAACGATGCGGGCATGGAATGAGAAGCTGTTGCAGGTGATTCTCTGGTTATGATTAGATAGGTAAGAATGGAACCAGGCAAGTGCAGTCCCACCAGTTGGAGAGTTGTGGAGAGGCGTTGGAGGAGGATGGAGTGGTCAACCGTGTCAAAGGCTGCAGATGAGAAGGATGAGGAGGGGTAGTTTACCTTTGTCACAGTCACAATGGATGTAATTTATGACTTTGATAAGAGCCGTTTTGGGAGTGTTGCAGTGGTGAAAACCAAATTGAAGGGATTCAAACATGGAGTTCTGGGAAAGATGGGAACAGATTTGGGAGGCGAAAACACGTTCAAGGTCTTTGGAGAGGAAAGGGAGGTTGGAGATGGGCAGTAGCTTGCAAGTGGGGTCAAGGGTTGTTATGTTGAGAAGAGGGGTTATGATGGCTGACTTGAAGAAGAGGGGAACAGTACCTGAGGAGAGAGAAACATTAACTATGGCAGCTATCATGGGAGTCAGAAAAGGAAGTTGGGTGGTCAGCAGTTTAGTGGGAATAAAGTCAAGGGAGCAAGAAGTGGGTCCCATGGACAAGATGAGCATGGAGTGGTTAAGAGTGGAGATGAGAGAGAAACTAGAGAAAGTTGCAAGTTCAGGGCTAGGGCAGGGGACAACCTCAGAGGATGTTTGGTCTGGTGGGCTAGAGGAAGAAAGGGAAGTGGCAGAGGCAGCTGATCGGAATTCTCTCAATCTTTAAGACAAATAAGTCCTCAAGCTCCTCGCACTTGTTGTTGGAGGTGAGTGTCGTGGAGACAGGGGAGAGGGGTTTAAGAAAACTGTTAGCAGTAGAGAATAGTAGTTGGGGGTTATCTTTGCATTCCAGAACGATCCTGGCATAGTCAGCAGTTTTGGCAGACAAGAGTAGGACCCGATAATGCTTTATGTAGTCCAGCGAGATCTGGCAGCGAATGGCTAAACTAATTGTCTGCCACATCCATTCTGGTCTGCTTCCCTTGGACCTGAGGGAGCGAAGATGAGGGCGGTACTAGGGGGAATGGCCAGGGTGAGAGAGATTACTTGTTTTAATAGGGACTAGGGCATCGAAGGTGGTGGTGAGGGTGTGGTTGAGCAGATCGGTGGCTGCAGAAATGTCATGGTGAAAGGAGGGCCAAAGGTTGGACAGTGTGGAATTGATAAGTGCAATTGTAAGAGAGTTTGGAGAGAATTTTTTCAAGGGGCGGACACAGAAGGACGTAGAGTTGGGTGGGGGACAGGGGATATGGGTGGAGAGCGATACAAGGGAATGGTCAGAGATGGCCTTATCTGCAATTGTCACATAAGAAAAAGCGAGGCCACGAGAGATGGCAAGGTCAAAGAGGTGGCTGTGAATATGGGTTGGGGCATTTACATGGAGGGAGAGATTAAGGGAGGACAGGAGGGTAGTGAACTCAGAGGAGTGAGTGCATGATGAAGTTAGATGGCAGTTGAAATCACCGAGGATGAGAAGTCGTTCGGTGCAGAGGCTGAGGGAGGAAAGCAGTGAAGATATCTCGGTAATAACATTTTTATGGTACTTGGGTGGGTGGTAGAGAATGAGAATTTTAAATGAGGGGCGAGAGGGGTGGAATAGAGTGAGATGCTCAAAGGAGGAGAAAGTGCCGGAGGAATAGAGGGACAGACCAAGGTATAATTTGGTGACGAGAGCCACATCACCTACACGGCAGTCTGGTCGGGCAAGTGGTGGAATGTATAGCCAGTTGCGGAGGCTTCATTTAAAGTTAATTAAGGGGGCCGAAATCCAGGCACGCCAGAAAGCTGGCGAATCTATGATTTCCTCCCTGTATTTACCGCTGGGCGAGTGGAGGCAGGCAGCTGTCTGATTAATTTTCAGGTCTTTGAAGTTATTATTTCGTTGGATCGGAAGTCAGTTGTAGTGGGGACAGGAGTTCGGCGGTAAGGCAGGCTGAGGGGCTGAATTTGGGGCGGGATCGGGACTCCGCCGCTGATACTCAGTGATGGAGCGGTGGTGACATCACAGCGCATGTGCATCACCATGCTTTCTCCCCTCCGTTAAAGGGGAGAGAATCCATCATTTTATATCTTCAGCCACTGGGCCACCAGGGAGGGCTCAGCCAGGCCTGCATCCTGGCACCCAAGAGGCAGTGCCAGGCTGCCCGTTGGTGGCCCGGCAGTATTTTAACAGCCAATCGGGAAGTCGGCCGGCAAAAATAAAGACATGGAGCCTGCGGCAGTGGGTCCTCCCCTTGAAGGCCGCTGCGCCGCCAGGTCTCACACAGTGAGGAGAAGGTGCACCGACAGAAAAAGCTGTCGGGGGCACCACATTGCGGGGCATCAATTTTTTTTTACCTGAAATTCGTTGGGTGTATTTTTGAAGTGAGGGAGAGCAGCGCTGCGCGTTCTGTTGATATGCTTGCTGCGGTCATTAGCATCGGGGTGGAATTGGGTCCAGGCCAAAAAATCCCTGACCTGAATTTGTGTCAGGGCGGCCAGTTGACCATAAAGCGGTGGCCACGGGATTCCGTCACATGGCCGCCGCAAACGGGCAGTAACGAGTTTTTCTGAGGCTCTGAATTTCAGTCCCAAGATGTCATCACCCCTCAGCCAAGTTTCTGTCAGGGCCATGATGTGGATGCAATCATCTGCGATAAGCTAATGGATGGCAAGGGCCTTGTTCGTAAACGAATGGACATTATGCAAGGAGATGCAGAGAGGACTGGTGATGGCTGATCCACTGCCAGCATCCACAGGGTCAGCGCTTGGAGAGATGAGTTGGACGGGGAGGAGATTGGCAAGGTTAGCCCCCTGCAGGCAAGGTGAGCGGCAAGGCCGGTGAGAGAGTAGGATGGGACTGTTGAGGTTGCTATTCGTGAGGAAACAGCGACGTGTGCCACAGTGGTCCCTTTGCAAGATGCCAAGAGAGGCACAGAGGGAAACTGTCGGCTTATCTAAGAGGGAGTCGAGCCTGGGACAGTGGCAGGAGAGTAGGAAGGTCGAAGAGTATTGAAGGGTTGAGAGAGGGATTTGGGAGGACAGAGTATCCGAGAGAGGAGAAATGAAAGGCGGCATGATGACAGGAGAGACTGGTCAGGGAAGGATAAAGAGAAAAGAAAAAGCGTGAGAAAGAAATGTAAAGAGAAATTAATGGCGCCGGTCCAAAGCGGCAGCCAAAATGTGTACGCAAATGGTCACAGGGAAAAACTCAAGTTATATTCGCCTGGTTATGTAGCAATTAAAGTCGCCACCTATTCTCAGAACAACTAGGAATGGGCAGTATATTATGACATTGCCTGTGTCATCCACATCTGGAGAACAAATATTTTTTAAAAACCTTGCATACCTATACTTTCTCAATGATTGGGACACAGCATGTGGTCTGGACTACTCAGCGTGACATCCTGCTTTTCCTGTTTTTCAATAAGCTGCTATTTTTTGTATGTGACTGTGGGAAGCACTCTGTTTGAATTAGGAACAGAGCATCAGGGTCTGCCTTTGACCAAAGACATAGCAAAGCACCTGATTAAATGAGCAAGGTACTGTCCATTAAAAGACCAGCAATTTGAAAGCACTTATCTCTTATCTTGGTTTGGCACTTTGCCAGTTCTATGTGTTTTCACAAATTGAATTTCATGTTTTAAAGCAGGTTAGTGCAAGTATTTGTTGTCAGCAATAATGGCAACATACCCCTAGATAACTTTGAATGAAATCAATTTTTACAGAAGAGGCCCATTGTTGGGAGCAACTAGCCAAGTATTAATTTTCATTAAATGATTTCTCTGACAAGTGGCAATATTATATTTTTGCAATTATATGACATTTTCACAAACAAGTCAACTCTTCAGATGTGAACAATGTCATCATATTGCACACCCATCACATATTTCATCATATTGTGCACAGTGCATATTGAACATTATATATTGTATGATACTGCACACTCAATTCACGGCACCCTGCTACCACCAAAGTTTAGTGAAAAGGCTGCGGTCGCCACTCTATCGTCAGCTGGTGCCGGGTCCTGTGGTGCCCACCACTTTCCCAGGTCCAGCAGTGCTGCCGGTAAGGGCCCTACAAATTTAAGTTGGGAGAGGCGACATCAGTCGAGTGCAACGCTGAATTAACATGACCTCGGCGAACTTGGACCTTAGCGCTGAGTTCACCACTGGGTTCGAAGTTCAGCATAAAAACCCAGCATTAAGCAGACTTACGGAGGCTCTGTCAGCGTCTTTTAAAGGAACACACACATCTTTCAGGTAAGTTTGCATTTAAAGCTTTTGGACTGATGTTTTTTGTTTTTATTGAAGCAGTGGTTTGCTGCAATATATGTTAAAAGTTTTTTAAGTATGCAAAACGTGCTGCTGGATGCTTGCAAGGCCTTGTAAGGTAAAACATAGCCTCTAAGAAGACAAAAATGCTGAAAATATTCAGCAGATCAGGCAACATCTGTTGAGAGAGAAACAGAGTTCACATCTCACGTCCAGATGCTGCCAAACCTACTGAGTATTTGTGGCATTTTGTGCTTTTATTTTGGAATTACAGCATCCGCTCCCAAAGGGAAGAGGAGGACGCAGAAAAGGAAGACGGCGAAGAGGAAGAATCAGAGATGAGGAAGCAGAAGAGGAGGAAGGTGAAGGAAGGATAAAACCCAGACTGCTCCTTTATGGTTGGGATATATGGGATAGAATCAGCTTCCTATGGTACCAGTGACCGCAACCCCAATTCCCCTTTCAAAATTTGTCCTACACCTTATCTTCCTTCTGTTACTGACCATCACACAGTCCTCTTTGCCATATTGCTGAAATAAAAACCACCACAAAGCAAACCTTCCAATCCAACTTTATACATCTATCCATCCAATATGACAGCAAGAAATCAACTCATCATCTTTATGCATTCTCTTTGTGACTGTCTTGTGTGTGCCTTTGCATATCCCTCTGATATCACACAGTGCCACCACCAGTTGTTGCGCATGGCTGCTGTAAGGCTGCTGACTTTCAAAGGCCTTGCTGATCGAGCTTGAGGAGCTGGTGGCTGGGAGTGTCAAATCGAGTAACGATGTTTCTTTTTCTTCTTCTTTTTCTTCACTCTCCTTCCTCTTCTGGGTCAACCATTGGCTGGACAGGCTGCATATCTTGGATGTGTGAAATGAGGAAGGCACAAGGATGGAGTTGTGGTAAGTAGAGGGCGGGAATGCAAGAGGTGCACACAACAAGGAAAATAACGTTCAAGGCTATCAGCATAAGAACATAAGAATATAAGAAATAGGAGCAGGAGTAGGCCATACGGCCCCTTGAGCATGCTCCACAATTTAATAAGATCATGGCTGATCCAATCATGGACTCAGGTCCACTTCCCTGCCTGCTCTCCATAACCCCTTATTCTCTTATCAGTTAAGAATCTTGTATAGTTTCAGCCCTGCCACTCGCCAAGAGCTCAGCTATGCCCCAATCAAGAATGGCCAGCACCGTCTCCTCCAAGGGAGTGAGGTGAAATTCGGAACAGGATTGCCTCATGATCGCTACGGATTGTTGGTCGGTGAGTGTTTGGGTAGAGGGCGAGGAGTCATGCATTGAGAAGTGTGTGAGGCTAGTGAGGCAGTTGGTAGGAGATGGCTTTTGAAGATGCATTCACTGACCCTGACCAGTGGTCTGAAGTCATGAAGCTTCTTGGAGCCAAATGGTGGGACCGACACTACTGGCGGTGACAGCCTCGTTGATGTGATCCCAGATTGTTCTTTCTGGAGGGCTTCCTGGTCCCTGAGGGTAGAGGTCCTTTCTTGCAGTGTTGACCCCCTGCACAAAGCTGGAGTGCTGCATGTGAGACCCTGCATGCCCCTTCCCTGGCTTGCTGAACAATTTGTTAGTGCTGAAGCTCTTTTGCTATTTTTTGAGGTGCAGAAGGGAATTCAGCTTTATGAGCTGAAGACTCTGATTTGGGAATGTTTTTTCAAATGTAATTTTTTTTAAGTCAGTAGAGCTGCAAGAGCTGAAAACTAAATTTTTTTTACTTCATTTTTATTTTGATCATTTCAGAAGGGCTTTGTTTGCCCCTTTAAGCAAATGGCAATGCAGTGCCCTTTTTATATCCCACAATGCCGAGCGAACTCATAGCCTCACCTCCAAAGGAAGATGCAACGCCTCTTCTGGACAACACATTTGGGACTGATGCCTGGACTAATGCCATCAGGAGGGCATTATATGGTGAGTTTAACACTGGGCTAATAATCTTCAGTCCCCAGTGCGAATTTTTCTTTCCTACCAATACAATCATTTTCAGTGGCCGTTAACCTGAAGCCGTGGTGACACCAGCAACTTTCGTGTCACAGTCAAATTTCTAGGCCATTACTTATTGTATCATAATGTAAATTCCATCATTTTGCACCTTAAATTGGATATGGCCCGTGGACAGGTGGTGGCAGGGCCAGAATTATATTGCTGCATCGGCAGCATGCAAAATTCATGCTGAGTGCACATTTACATGAATATAGAGCTGATCTCAGTGCTAAACGTGCTGCTGATTGGCTTACCTCTCAACACATGGCCCGATATCAAGTCCAGTCTAATTACTAGTAATGTTTGGTCTAGGCTTTCTCCACTACTTAAAGGGGAGGTGCTTTGATGCAAAAGCACCTCATTAACATTGTAGTTGGAGCTCGATATTGGAATCACACCTGAAGTTGGAAGACATGGTTGAGCACCAGCAAAGAGAACGAGCTCAAAGGTTCTCAGATAAGGCTCTGGAGGCATTGATGGTGGCCATGGTGAAGAGGCGGGCTGTCCTGTACCCACAGACTGGCAGGAAACCATCAGCCCATACACTGAGATGGCTCTGACAAGCTATATTTGAGTATGTGACGGCCAACAGTTTGGTCCCCAGACCATGGATCCAGTGCCATAAGAAGTCTAATGACCACACACAATAGATTAAGGTGAGTGAAGGCATCAGCAAATGCCATATTCCACCATCTGCACCACAAGCCTCACACACTGCTCAAAGCACCACATCCCATCATTCATCGACCAACAATCTCTACCTATCAACACTCATATCTCACAGTAATAGCTTCACTTCACCCTCACTACCTTACCACTGCTGCAAGACTCACACCAGAATCTCACACCTTGCACACAATGGAAGCTATTCAATGGTTTAATGATTGTTGGGTGTTTTTGTGACTGGAAGGCTGTTTCCAGTGGGGTTCTGCAGGGCTCAGTGCTCGGTCCCTTGTTTTTTGTGGTATTTAATCAATGATATAGACTTGAATGTAGCGGTATGATTAAGAAGTTTGCAGATGATACAAAAATTGGCTGTGTGGTTGATAATGAAGAAGAAAACTGAAGACTGCAGGAAGATATCAATGAACTGGTCAGGTGGGCAGAACATTGGCAAATGGAATTCAATTTGGAGAAGTGTGAGATAATGCATTTGTGGAGGGCTAACAAGGCAAGGGAATAACATTAAATTGTAGGACGCTGAGAAGTGTAGAGGAACAAAGGAACCTTCGAGTGCATGTCCACAGATCCCTAAAGGGAGCAGGCCATGTAGATAAAGTGATAAAGAAGACATCCGGAATACTTGCCTTTATTAGCCAAGGCATAGACTACAAGAGCAGGGAGGTTATGCTTGAACTTTAAAAAAAACACCAGTTAGGCCACAGCTAGAGTAGTGCGTGCAGTTCTGATCACCACATTACAGGAAGGATGTGATTGCACTAGAGAAGGCACAGAGGAGATTTATGAGGCTGTTGCCTGGACTGGAGTATTTTAGCTATGAGGAAAGATTGGTTAGGCTGGGTTTGTTTTCTTTGGAACAGAGCAGGCTGAGGGGAGGCCATATTGAGGTGTATAAAATTATGACGGGCCTAGATGGAATGGATGGAAAGGACCTATTTTCCTTAGCAGAGGGGTCAACAACCAGGGTGCATAGATTTAAAGTAATTGGTAGGAGGTTTACAGTGGATTTGAGGGTGAATGTTTTCACCCAGAGGGTGTCGGGGGTCTGGAACTCACTGCCTGAAAGGGCGGTAGAGGCAGCAACCCTCAACACATTTAAAAAGTACTTCGATATGCATTTGAACTGCCGTAACCTACAAAGCTATGGACCAACTGGGATTAGGCTGGATAGCTCTTGGTCGGCCGGCATGGACATGAAGGGCCAAAAAGGTCTCCTTCCATGCTGTAACTTTCTATGGATTCTATGATTCGAACAATGAACATCACCTAAACACATTGCACTACACTCTCAGAAATACTTCCCTTTCTCTTGCAGGCCAAGGTGGCACACAATTGTTGGAAGCAACAGTAGATGGGAGGCGGTCAAGTCGCAATACATGCCTTGTGCCAATTGGAGCACAGACCCACTGCCACAGTATGCTCCTGGGCACACTATCACCTGCAAGTTCCCCTCCTGGTTACACATCATCCTGACTTGGAAATATATCGCCGTTCCTTCATCATCACTGGGTCAAAATCCTGGAACTCCCTCTCTAACAGCACATTGGGAGTATCTTCACCACAAGAACTTCAGCGGTTCAAGAAGGCGGCTCACCACCACCTTCTCAAGGGCAATTAGAGATGGACAATAAATCAATAAATGCTGACCTTGCCAGCGACGTCCACATCCCGGAACAAATAAAAAAATGTCTGCTGCTAGTAATTGTTGATGATCCCTTTAAATATCATTGCTGGAGGCTCCTTATTGCTTATGAATGCTTGGTCAGCTAGTTGGAATTAATACAAGCCAGTAAGGCGAGCGGCGCAATCCAAATTGGCAGATTGGGCGCGAGGTGAGCTTTGCACACGCACTGACAGCACGATCTGCATAATTTCCATATCGCTAGGGAGCACGGACGGCGGCAGCGCTTCTGCCCAGCCGAAAATGGTTGCTGTCGTGGGACCCACCAACAGCGGGCAGAAGTGAGGTGGCCGCCATTTATTTTTGCTGAAGCAGGCCTTTATGGCCAGTGAAAGCACTATGAATTTCTAGGACTAAGTGTATATGGGTTCATATTGCACACTCATTGAATATTAGAGCATAACACGTATATTGCATGATATTATACACTCATTCTGATTGCTTAT
Organism: Pristiophorus japonicus; assembly: GCF_044704955.1. Lineage (NCBI taxonomy): Eukaryota > Metazoa > Chordata > Chondrichthyes > Pristiophoridae > Pristiophorus > Pristiophorus japonicus. Next base: position 57,616,815 of record NC_091986.1, read on the forward strand.
CATATCGTATTGAATACACACTATGTATGGAGAAAGAGACAGACGGAACACTGTGAGCTCAAAGTAAAGTGTGATCTTAGTCTTTTATTGCAGGTCTCCAGAGTGCCTCTCCAACCTGTGAAGCCTCCTTAAATACCTGTGCTCCCAAGGGATTATGGGATCCCTTGGGATTCCAGGAGATGAGCCCTCTGGTGGCTCTACAGAGTAAATACAAGTATACATATATAACAACACTCCCCCCCGTCCCACCCCCCAAAGTCAATAGTGTAACTATTTATAATGTGAGTTGATCTGGGGCCCTTCTTGCCCTGGTTGGTCGTCTCGGTGTGAAGCTGGTGTTGTTGAATCATTTGTTGGGCCCTCGCTGGACTGCTGTGCAGCTGGCCTTGCTGGGCTGCCTGGTGTGTTGGGTCCTGCTGGGCTGCTGTGGATGATGGGTTCTGCTTCGTGGTCAACCGTGGTGCCGGTTGCCACTGGTGTGTATGTTGGGGGATCAAAAAGGGTAGGGTCCAAGGCGGATTGCTCAGGATAGTCTGTGAATCTGAGTTTGATTTGGTCCAAGTGTTTCCGGTGAATGAGTCCATTAGAAAACTTGACCCGAAACACCCTGCTCCCCTCTTTGGCCACGACAGTGCCGAAAAGCCATTTGGGACCCTGTCCATAATTTAATACAAATACAGGATCATTGATTTCAATCTCGCGTGACACATTTGCGCTATCATGGTATGCACTTTGTTGAAGCCGCCTGCTCTCTACCTGTTCATGTAGATCAGAGTGAACTAACGAGAGCCTTGTCTTAAGTGCTCTTTTCATGAGCGAGTGGGGTCTCTTGCGGTAGCTAAGCAGGACTCGGGATAGGCAAGTCTGCTGTGAGCCTTCATTTACCCTCTTCAAGCCTTGCTTGATGGTTTGTACTGCTGTCTCTGCCTGACCATTGGACGTTGGTTTAAACAGGGCAGAAATGACATGTTTGATCCCGTTACAGGTCATGAATTCTTTGAACTCAGCACTGGTAAAACATGGCCCGTTGTCACTCACCACGACATCGGGTAGGCTGTGTGTGGCAAACAAGGCCCGTAGGCTTTCAGTAGTGGCAGCGGACGTGCTAGCCGACATTATCTCACATTCAATCCACTTGGAGTACACGTCTACAACCACAAGGAACATTTTACCCAAGAATGGGCCTGCATAATCAACGTGTACCCTGGACCATGGTTTGGAGGGCCAAGACCATAAACTTAGCGGCACCTCCCTGGCTACATTACTTAACTGCGAGCATGTATTACATCTGTGAACGCAGGACTCTTAAGTCCACATCGATGCCGGGCCACCACACATAGGATCTGGCTATCGCTTTCATCATTACGATGCCTGGGTGGGTAATGTGGAGATCATTGATGAAGGTGTCTCTGGCCTTCTTGGGGACCACGACTCGATTGCCCCACAGAAGGCAGTCTGCTTGTATAGACATTTCATCTTTGCGCCGCTGGAACGGCTTTATCTCTTCCTGCATTTCCACTGGGACACTGGACCAGCTCTCAGGAAGCACACAGCTTTTGACTAGAGATAATAAGGGGTCCTGGCTTGTCCAGGTTTTGATCTGCCTGGCAGTGACAGATGATTGCTTACTCTCAAATGCTTCCAATACCATAAATCTGCGGGCTGCGCCATTTCCACCCCCGTGCTGGGCAATGACAGCCTACTGAGAGCATCAGCACAGTTTTCTGTGCCTGGCCTGTGGCGGATGGCATAGTTGTATACGGACAATGTGAGCACCCATAATCTGGATGCGGGCTGAAAGGTTGGTATTTATCCCTTCACTCTCGGAGCACAGGGATATAAGTGGCAATTTGAATTTTAGCCGAAACAGGTATTGATACATTTTCTTTACCCCCATAGACACACGCTAACGCTTCTTTCTCAATCATGCTGTAGGCTCTCTCAGCCTTAGACAGACTCCTAGATGCATAAACAACCGGTTTCAGTTTCCCAAAATCATTAGCTTGTTGCAATACACACCCGACGCCATATGACGACGCATCACATGCTAGTACCAAACGCTTACATGGATCATACAACATAAGCAATTTGTTTGAACGTAACAATTTTCTCGCTTTTACAAAGGCATTTTCTTGGCTTTTGCCCCAAACCCATTCATCCCCTTTTTGTAGTAAGACATGCAGTGGTTCTAACAGTTTGCTGAGACCCGGTAAGAAGTTACCAAAATAGTTCAGAAGTCCTAGAAACGACCGCAGCTCTGACACGTTCTGAGGCCTTGGTGCGTTCTCGATTGCCTCCGTCTTCGCATTGGTGGGCATGATGCCGTCTGCCGCAATCCTCCTTCCCAGGAACTTCACTTCAGGCACCAGGAAAACGCACTTTGAGCGTTTTAACCTGAACCCCATGTGGTTGAGTCGACTAAGAACCTCCTCCAGGTTCTGCAGATGCTCGACTGTGTTCCGACCTGTAACCAAGATGTCATCCTGGAAGACCACGGTGTGCAGGACTGACTTCAGTAAGCTTTCCATGTTTCTCTGGAATATCGCCGCCACCGATCTGATTACAAATGGGCAGCTGTTATAAACAAAAAGATCTTTGTGCGTGTTGATGCAGGTGAGGGCCTTCGATGATTCCTCCAGTTCCTACGTCATGTAGGCTGAAGTCAGATCCAATTTCGTGAACGTCTTTCCTCCCGCCAGCATTGCAAAGAGGTCATCTGCCTTTGGTAGTGGGTATTGGTCCTGCAGGGAGAAACAATTGATAGTTACTTTGTAATCGCCACAGATTCTGATGGTGCCGTCTCCCTTGAGGGCTGGGACGATAGGACTGGCCCACTCGTTGAACTCGATCGGGGAAATGATGCCCTCTCTTTGCAGCCAGTCCAGCTCGATCTCTACCTTTGCTCTCATCATGTACGGTCCTGCTCTCGCCTTGTGATGGATGGGTCACGCCCCCAGAATTAGGTGGATCTGCACTTTTGCTCCTTGGAATTTCCCGATGCCTGGTTCGAACAGCGAAGGAAATTTGTTTAAGACCTGGGCACACGAAATGTCGTCAACGGGCGATAGCGCTCGGACGTTGTCCCAGTTCCAGCGTATCTTTCCCAGCCAGCTCCTGCTGAGCAGCGTGGGACCATCGCCCGGTACCACCCAGAGTGGTAGCTTGTGCACCGTTCCATCATAGGAGACCTTTACGATAGCACTGCCGATTACATAATCAGTTATTTCGTGTAAGTTCTTAGTTTCATGTGAACTGGAGTTAAGACTGGCCTTGAGGCCTTGTTGCACCACAACCTTTCAAAAGTCTTTTTGCCCATGATGGACTGGCTCGCGCCTGTGTCCAGCTCCATTGACATTGGGAGTCCATTTAGTTCAACATTCACCAATATCGGGGGACAATTCGTGGTAAATGTGTGCATGCCATGTACCTCTGCCACTTCGATCTGAGGCTCTGGTTCATGGATCTGTCCTCCTCTGCAACATGGTGGTTTACAAGTTTAACAGGATTTGCAGCTCACCTAGACACTCGTTGGAGGTGTCGCATTTTTCCACAGCCCTTGCAAACGTACTCTTTGAATCGGCATGAATGGAAACGATCCACAGTGCCAAAAAGGTATTAATGACCTTGCATTCATCACCCTTGATGGTGGACTCTGAGACATTTGCGGACGTGTAGCTGCAGGTACGTGTGACCTGCCCTGTACGTTATGATTCGAAAACATCACTTTGTTCACAGTACTTGTAGCAGCGCTCGTGCGCTGAGAGATTTGATTCGTATTTCACTGGTTGCAATGAACACCTGGGCTATCTCTATGGCCTGGGGTACCAACAGTCAAAAGTTTGTGAAGTATGGTTTCATGGCCAATGCCAAGTACGAAAATGTCTCTGAGCATGTGCTCCAAATGTCCTTCAAATTCGCAATGTCCTGCAAGGCGAATTAGCTTGGTGACATAACTCGCCATTACGTGGCCTTCAGACGTTTTGTAGGTGTAGAACCGGTACCTCGCCATGAGAACGCTTTCCTTCGGGTTCAAATGCTCTCGGACCAGGGGGAACCAATCGTTGTACAATTTCTCCGTGGGTTTCACTGTCGTGAGCAGATTCTTCAGAAGGCCATACGTTGTTGGTGCACCACAGATGGTGAGGAGGATCGCCCTTTGTTTGGCAGCGCTCTCTTCCCCATCTAGCTTGTTGGCCACAAAGTATTGGTCGAGTCGCTCCACAAAGGTTTCCACAATCATCTCATAGAAACATAGAAATATAGAAAATAGGTGCAGGAGTAGGCCATTCGGCCCTTCGAGCCTGCACCACCATTCAATAAGATCATGGCTGATCATTCCCTCAGTACCCCTTTCCTGCTTTCTCTCCATACCCCTTGAACCCTACAGCCGTAAAGGCCATATCCAAATCCCACATGAATATATCCAATGAACTGGCATCAACAACTCTCTGCAGTAGGGAATTCCACAGGTTAACAACTCTCTGAGTGAAGAAGTTTCTCCTCATCTCAATCCTAAATGGCATGCCCCTTATCCTAAGACTGTGTTCCCTGGTTCTGGACTTCCTCAACATTGGGAACATTCTTCCCGCATCGAACCTGTCCAGTCCCGTCAGCATCTTATATGTTTCTATGAGATCCCCTCTCATCCTTCTAAACTCCAGTGTATAAAGGCCCAGTTGATCCAGTCTTTCCTCATATGTCAGTCCAGCCATCCTGGGAATCAGTCTGGTGAATCTTCGCAGCACTCCCTCAATAGCAAGAATGTCCTTCCTCAGATTAGGAGACCAAAACTGAACACAATATTCCAGGTGAGGCCTCACCAACGCCCTGTATAACTGCAGTAAGACCTCCCTGCTCCTATACTCAAATCCCCTCGCTATGAAGGCCAACATACTATTTGCCTTCTTCACCACCTGCTGTACCTGCATGCCAACTTTCAATAACTGATGAAACATGACACCCAGGTCTCGTTGCACCTCCCATTTTCCTAATCTGCCGACATTCAGATAATATTCTACCTTTGTGTTTTTGCAACCAAAGTGGATAACCTCACATTTATCCACATTATACTGCATCTGCCATGCATTTGCCCACTCACCTAACCTGTCCAAGTCACCCTGCAGCCTCTTAGCGTCCTCCTCATAGCTCACACCGTCACCCAGTTTAGTGTCATCTGCAAACTTGGAGATATTACACTCAATTCCTTCATCTAAGTCGTTAATGTATATTGTAAAGAGCTGGGGTCCCAGCACTGAGCCTTGCGGCATCCCACTAGTCACTACTGCCATTCTGAAAAGGACCCATTTATCCCCACTCTCTGCTTCCTGTCTGCCAACTAGTTCTCTATCCACGTCAGTACATTACCTCCAATACCATGTGCTTTGGTTTTACACTCCCATCTCTTGTGTGGGACCTTGTCAAAAGCCATTTGTAAGTCCAAATACACCACATCCACTGGTTCTCCCTTGTCCACTCTACCAGTTACATCCTCAAAAAATTCCACAAGATTTGTCAAGCATGAATCCATGCTGACTTGGACCGATCCTGTCACTGCTTTCCAAATGTGCTGCTATTTCATTTTTAATAATTGATTCCAACATTTTCCCCACTACTGATGTCAGGATAACAGGTCTATAATTACCTGTTTTCTCTCTCCCTCCTTTTTAAAAAAGTGGTGTTATATTAGCTACCCTCCAGTCCATTGGAACTGATCCAGAGTCGATATACTGTTGGAAAATGATCACCAATGCATCCACTATTTCTATGGCCGCTTCCTTAAGTACTCTGGAATGCAGGCCCCAGGGATTTATCAGCCTTCAATCCCATCAATTTCCCAAACACAATTTCCTGTCTAATAAGGATATCCTTCAGTTCTTCCTTCTCACTAGACCCTCAGTACCCTAGTATTTCCGGAGGGTTATTTGTGTCTTCCTTCATGAAGACAGAACCAAAGTGATTGTTCAACTCGTATGCCATTTCTTTGTCCCCCATTATAAACTCACCTGAATCTGACTGCAAGAGACCGACGTTTGTCTTCACTAATCTTTTTAGGTGGACGTAAAAAGGTGGATGAATTAACTGCACAGGCAGCAATTAGTGAATATGTAATAATTGTCATCATGGAGACATGGCTCCAGGGTTACCAAGGCTGGGAACTCAACATCCAGGAGTATTCAACATTCAGGAATGATAGACAGAAAGGAAAAGGAGGTGGGGTGGCATTGCTGGTTAAAGAGGAAATTAACGCAATAGTAAGGAAGGACATTAGCTTGGATGATGTGGAAACTGTATGGGTGGAGCTACGGAATATCAAAGGCAGAAAACGCTGGTGGGAGTTGTGTACAGACCACCAAACAGTAGTAGTGAGGTTGGGGACAGCATCAAACAAGAAATTATGAACGCGTGCAATAACGATACAGCAGTTATCATGGGCGACTTTAATCTACATATAGATTGGGCTAACCAAACTGATAGCAATACGGTGGAGGAGGATTTCCTGGAATGTATTAGGGATGGTTTTCTCGACCAATATGTCGAGGAACCAACTTGAGGGCTGGCGATCCTAGACTGGGTGATGTGTAATGAGAAAGGACTAATTAGCAATCTTGTTGTGCGAGGCCCCTTGGGGAAGAGTGACCATAATATGGTAGAATTCTTTATTAAGATGGAGAATGACACAGTTAATTCAGAGACTAGGGTCCTGAACTTAAGGAAAGATAACTTCGATGGTATGAGACGTGAATTGGCTCGAAGAGACTGGCAAATGATACTTAGAATGTTGATGGTGGATAGGCAATGGCAAACATTTAAAGATCACATGGATGAACTTCAACAATTGTACATCACTGCCTGGAGTAAAAATAAAACGGGGAAGGTGGCTCAACCGTGGCTAACAAGGGAAATTAAGGATAGTGTTAAATCCAAGGAAGAGGCATATAAATTGGCCAGAAAAAGCAGCAAACCTGAGGACTGGGAGAAATTTAGAATTCAGCAGAGGAGGACAAAGGGTGTAATTAGGAGGGGGAAAATAGAGTATGAGAGGAAGCTTGCCGGGAACATAAAGACTGACTGCAAAAGCTTCTATAAATATGTGAAGAGAAAAAGATTAGTGAAGACAAACGTAGATTCAGATTCAGATGAATTTTTAATGGGGAATAAAGAAATGGTAGACAAGTTGAACAAATACTTTGGTTCTGTCTTCATGAAGGGAGACACAAATAACCTTCCGGAAGTACTATGGGACTGAGGGTCTCGTGAGAAGGAGGAACTGAAAGATATCCTTATTAGGCGGGAAATTGTGTTAGGAAAATTGATGGGATTGAAGGCCGATAAATCCCCGGGGCCTGATAGTCTGCATCCCAGAGTACTTAAGGAAGTGGCCATAAAAATAGTGGATGCATTCGTGATCATTTTCCAACAGTCCATCGACTCTGGATCAGACCCGATGGACTGGAGGGTAGCTAATGTAACACCACTTATTAAAAAAGGAGGGAGAGAGAAAACGGGTAATTATAAACCTGTTAGCCTGACATCAGTAGTGAGGAAAATGTTGGAATCAATTATTAAAGATGAAATAGCAGTGCATTTGGAAAGCAGTGACAGGATCGGTCCAAGTCAGCATGGATTTATGAAAGGGAAATCATGCTTGACAAATCTTCTGGAATTTTTTGACGATGTAACTAGTAGAGTGGACAAGGGAGAACCAGTGGATGTGGTGTATTTGGACTTACAAAAGGCTTTTGACAAGGTCGCACACATGAGATTGGTGTGCAAAATCAAAGCACATGATATTGGGGGTAATGTACTGATGTGGAATAGAGAACTGGTTGGCAGACAGGAAGCAGAGAGTCGGATAAATGAGTCCTTTTCAGGATGGTAGGCAGTGACTATTGGGGTGCCGCAAGGCTCAGTGCTGGGACCCCAGCTCTTTACAATATACATTAATAATTTAGATGAAGGAATTGAGTGTAATATCTCCAAGATTGCAGATGACACTAAACTGGGTGGCAGTGTGAGCTGTGAGGAGGATGCTAAGAGGTTGCAGGGTGATTTGGACAGGTTAGGTGAGTAGGCAAATACATGGCAGATGCAGTATAATGTGGATAAATGTGAGGTTATTCACTTTAGGGGCAAAAACTCGAAGGCAGAATATTATCTGAATGGCGGCAGATTAGGAAAAGGGGAGGTGCAACGAGACCTGGGTGGCATGGAAAGTTGGCATGCAGGTACAGCAGGTGGTGAAGAAGGCAAATGGTATGTTGGCCTTCATAGCGAGGGGATTTGAGTATAGGAACAGGGAGGTCTTATTGCAGTTGTACAGGGTCTTGGTGAGGCCTCACCTGGAATATTGTGTTCAGTTTTGGTCTCCTAATCTCAGGAAGGACGTTCTTGCTATTGAGGGAGTGCAGCGAAGGTTCTTCAGACTGATAGCTGGACTGACATATGAGGAGAGACTGGATCAACTGGGCCTTTATGCACTCAAGTTTAGAAGGATGAGAGGGGATCTCATAGAAACATATAAGATTCTGACAGGACTGGACAGGTTAGAGGCGGGAAGAATGTTCCTGATGTTGGGGAAGTCCAGAACCAGGGGACATAGTCTTAAGATAAGTGGTAGGCCATTTAGGACTGAGATGAGGAGAAACTTGTTCACTCAGAGAGTTGTTAACCTGTGGAATTCCCTACTGCAGAGAGTTGTTGATGCCGGTTCATTGGTTACATTCAAGGGGGAGTTGGATCTGGCCCTTACTGCTAAAGGGATCAAGGGGTATGGAGAGAAAGCAGGAAAGGGGTACTGTGGGAATGATCAGCCATGATCTTATTGAATGGTGGTGTAGGCTCGAAGGGCCGAATGGCCTACTCTTGCACCTATTTTCTATGTTTCGATGTTTCTATGTTCCTATGTCCTGCTTCTCTCTGCTCATAACCCCTTCTCCTGGTGCAGAGAGCCTCAGTGACTTCCCGGATGTACAGATGGATGGCGAACTGGGAGATGTTAACTATGTCTCCTGCAGCAGACTGGAAGAATCTGCTGGTGAAGAAATTGAGGTCAACGGTGACCTTGACTTTCACTGCGAGAGATGTGGTCCTCCTGCTCTCAGGCTGATGGTCTGGTTGCAGGAGGTGGCAGAGTTCTGTGACCACCTCCTTGGTGTAGCCTCCTAATACACTGCTCCTTGCTTAAGTGGACATTAGAGAAGTGCTCTCGGAAGATCCTAGGTGGGTAAGGCCTCCTGTTGAGAATCCTCCTGGTCCTCCTCCTCCCTCTGTGTGCATCTGCTCGTCTTCTTCGCTGCTCTCTCTCCCTCAGATACTCAAGCATAAAGGGGACTGCCAGTACAGCCCCCGTCACTGTGAGCAAGTATTGTGAGCAGAAGCCTTGAAATAATAATAAAGGTGTTCTGCACTTGCAACAACACTCCCTGTTACTGTAGAACCTTGAAAGAAGTTAATTAAGCTGCTGGAGCTGCGGAAGTTTGAGCACAGTCAATCAAACTGCAGAAGCATGATCAGCTGATGATCCCTTTAAATTCCGCTGCTGGAGCCTCCTTCGTGCTTGTCAATGCTTGCTCAGCTCGTTGTGGTTAAGGCCTGCTGGTAAGTGGAGCGATGAAGTCCAAACTCACAAATTTGGCATCAAGTGAACATTGCACACACACTGACATCATGGTCTGCTTAATTTCAATGATTTTCACCATTGCTGCTATCGACAGCCCTGGCAGCCAGCCGGAAATGATTGCTGCCATGCGACACACTGCCAGATGGTAGGAGAATAGTGGCTGCCATTTTTCACCCGCTTATGGCGTTAACAGGTGGCGATAAACCATCCAATTTCTAGGCCTATATTTTTAAATTTCCCCTTATGAAGCAGAGGGGCAGCCATGAAATTTTTCTCCTTGGGGCCTTCTTAATGCCTGGAATGGCACCGATGTCTGATCTCAGCAGCCATAGGTCTCACTGAGCCATCGGGGATGAGCCGGATGGAACTCCCGGGAAGCTTCGGAATTCTGCCAAACTTGTCTTTTGACGTAACGGGAGAGGCATAAGAAGACCTGCCTTGGGTGTGCATTTTGGTAGATTACTTAAGAGGGTTGGAAAGAAAGCAAGATTTATATATATATATATAGCACTTTCACATCCTCCAGAAGTCTCAAAGTGCCTTGCAGCCAATGAATTACAATTGCTATGAAGTCACTGTTGTAATATAGGAAAGACAGTAAAACTTGGCACACAGTAAGGTCCCACAAACAGCAATAAATAAATAACCAGTTAATCTGTGTTATATCAAAAGCAAAATACTGCAAATGCTGGAATCGGAAATAAAAACAGAAAATGCTGGAAATCTCAGCAGGTCAGGCAGCATGTGTGGCGAGAGAAACAGAGTTAATGTTTCAGGTCAATGATCCTTCATCAGAACTGGTTTTTAATCTGTGTTAGGTGTTGTTTGAGGTATAAATATTGGCCAGGCCGCCCTAGGTGGAGAAAGTGCATCCGGGAGGGCGTTGAGCTCTTCGAATCTCAACGCTGTGAGCGTGAAGAGGTCAGGCACAGGCAGCGGACGGAGTGTGTGGTAAATCAGTCCCACCCCCCCTTCCCCCGACGAATGTCTGTCCCACCTGTGACAGGGTCTGTGGCTCTCGTATTGGACTGTTCAGCCACCAAAGAACTCACTTTAGGAGTGGAAGCAAGTCTTCCTCGATTCCAAGGGACTGTCTATGATGATGATTGACCAGGACACCAGGAGAATTCCCTACACTTCTTCAAATAGTCCCATGGTATCTTTTATGTCCACTTGAAAGTGCTGCATTGCTGGAGGTGCCGTCTTCCAGACATCTCATCTGAAAGACGACACCTCCAGCAATGCAGCACTTTCTCAGAACTGCAGTGAAGTGTCAGCTTAGTTTCTCTGGAGTGGGACTTAAACCTGCAAACTTCTGATTCAGATGTGAGAGTGCTACCACTGAGCTACAACTGAAACCTGGAAATCAGAGAGCTACTCTAGTTTGCGACCCTTGCCATAACTGTGCCACAGTCCTGCCTTCTCACTCACTCCTACCTTGCCTCAGTTGTGACTGCTGGAACAGTGCTGTTGAAAACTTTGGTATTTCATCTTGGGCACGATGTAATTCCAAACAAGTTTCAGTCATGTGTTCATATTATCTACTATTGGCCGTGCAAAATTAGTTGTGCCAATTACAATATGGTATGTTGGCCTTTAATGCAAGGGGGTTGGAGTACAAGAATAAGGAAGTCTTACTACAGTTGTGCAGGGCTTTGGTGAGACCGCACCTGGAGTACTGTGCACAGTTTTGGTCTCCTTATCTAAGGAAGGATATACTTGCCTTAGAGGCAATGCAAAGAGGTTCACTGGATTGATTCCTGGGATGCGGGGATTGTCCTATGAGGAGAGATTGAGTAGACTAGACCTATAAGAGTCTGAGGGAGATTGACAGGGTAGATGCTGCGAGGTTGTTACCCCTAGCTGGAAATTCTAGAAGAACCTTTCAAGACTGAGATGAGGAGAATTTTTTTAGTCAGAGGATTGTGAATCATTGGAATTCTCTGCCTCAAAAGGCTGTGAATACTCAGTGGTTGAGTATATTCATCATTATCATCATAGGCAGTCCCTTGAAATCGAGGAAGACTTACTTCCACTCTAAAAGTGAGTTCTTAGGTGACTGAACAGTGTAATACAGGAATTACAGTCTCTGTCACAAGTGGGACAAACAGTCGTTGGAGGAAAGGGTGGGTGGGGACTCTGGTTTGCCTCCTTCTGCTGTCTGCGCTTGTTTTCTGCGTGCTCTTTGTGACGAGACTCGAGGTGCTTAGTGCCCTCCCGGATGCTCTTCCTCCACTTCGTGTGGTCTTTAGCCAGGGACTCCCAGGTGTCGGTGGGGATGCTGCACTTTATCAAGGAGTATATTCAAGGCTGAGATAGATAGATTTTTGGACTCTGGAGGAATCAAATGATATGGGAAAAGGGCAGGAAAGTGGAGGTGAGGTCGAAGATCAGCCATGATCTTATTGCATGTCAGAGCAGGCTCAAGGGACCATATGGCCAACTCTGCTCTTAATTTTTATGTTCTTATATCTCAAGGTTTAGGCATGGAAAGATTTTAACATTGTAAAATATATATTTTAGGGGCCTCGACTGTGCAAAGGAGAAAAAGTACTAGGCAAACTAATGGGACTAAAGATGGACAAGCCCCCTGGACCTGATAGAAACATAGAAAATAGGTGCAGGAGTAGGCCATTTGGCCCTTCGAGGCTGCACCACCATTCAATAAGATCATGGCTGATCATTCACCTCAGTACCCCTTTCCTGCTTTCTCTCCATACCCCTTGATCCCTTTAGCCATAAGGGCCATATCTAACTCCCTCTTGAATATATCCAATGAACTGGCATCAACAACTCTCTGCAGTAGGGAATTCCACAGGTTAACTACTCTCTGAGTGAAGAAGTTTCTCCTCATCTCAGTCCTAAATGGCTTATCCCTTATCCTTAGACTATGTCCTCTGGTTCTGTACTTCCCCTACATCGGGAACATTCTTCCTGCATCTAACCTATCCAGTCCCGTCAGAATTTTATATGTTTCGATGAGATCCCCTCTCATCCTTCTAAAATCCAGTGAATACAGGCCCAGTCGATCCAGTGTCTCCTATGTTAGTCCTGCCATCCCAGGAGTCAGTCTGGTGAACCTTCGCTGCACTCTCTCAATAGCAAGAACATCCTTCCTGAGATTAGGAGACCAAAACTGAACACAATATTCCAGGTGAGGCCTCACCAAGGCCCTGTACAACTGCAGTAAGACCTCCCTGCTCCTATACTCAAAACCCCTAGCTATGAAGGCCAACATACCATTTGCCTTCTTCACTGCCTGCTGTACCTGCATGCCAACTTTCAATGACTGATGTACCATGACACCCAGGTCTCGTTGCACCTTCCCTTTTCCTAATCTGCCGCCATTCAGATAATATTCTGCCTTTGTGTTTTTGCCCCCAAAATGGATAACCTCACATTTATCCACATTATACTGCATCTGCCATGTATTTGCCCACTCACCTAACCTGTCCAATCACCTTGCAGCCTCTTAGCATCCTCATCACAGTTCACACCGCCACTCAGCTTAGTGTCATCTACAAACTTGGAGATATTACACTCAATTCCTTCACCTAAATCATTAATGTATATTGTAAATCGCTGGGGTCCTAGCACTGAACCCTGCGGCACCCCACTAGTCACTGCCTGCAATTCTGAAAAGGCAGATGGCCATTCTGATGGCCTGCATCCTAGGGTCTTAAAAGAAGTGGCAGCAAAGATAGTGGATGCATTATTTGTAATCTACCAAAATTCCCTGGATTCTGGAGAGGTCCCAGCAGATTGGAAAACCTGATAAGAAAGGAGGGAGACAGAAAGCTGGAAACTATAGACCAGTTAACCTAACATCTGTCATTGGGAAAATGCTGGAGTCCATTAATAAGGAAGTAGTAGCAGGACATTTAGAAAATCATAATGCAATCAAGGAGAGTCAGCATGGTTCTATGAAAGGGAAATCATGTTTGACAAATTTGCCGGAGTTCTTTGAGGATGAGCCAGTAGATGTCGTGTATTTGAATTTCCAGAAGGCATTCGCATATAAAAGATTATTGCTCAAGATAACATTTCACGGGGTTGGGGTAATATATTAGCATGGATAGAGGATTGGCTAACTAACAGAAAACAGAGAATTGGGATAAATGGGACGTTTTCAGGTTGGCAAACTGTAACTAGTGGGGTGCCACAGGGATCATAGCTGCCTCCATAAGATCCTGCAAATCCACTGGCATGATATACACATGAGGTGCTCTTGCTCAGGCCAATATCTCCAGCATCGAAGCATTGACCACGCTCGATCAGCTCTGCTGGAAGGGCCACATTGTCCGCATGCCTGACACGAGACTCCCAAAACAAGCGGTCTACTCGGAGCTCTGGCACGGCAAGGGAGCCAAAGGTGGGCAAAGGAAACGCTTCAAGAATACCATCAAAGCCTCCTTGAAAAAATTTAAGATCCCCACTTACACATGGGTATCCCTGGCCCAAGACTGCCCAAAGTGGAGGAAAAGCATCCGGGATGGTGCTGAACCCCTCGAGTCTCTTCGCCAAGAGCAAGCTGAAGTCAAGCGTAGACAGCAGAGGGAGCGCGCAGCAACCCAGGACCCCCACCCACCCGTTCCTTCAACCATCATTGCCCCACCTGTGACAGAGACTGTAGGTCCCGCATTGGACTCTTCAGTCACCTGAGAACTCAGTTTTAGAAGCAAGTCATCCTCGACTCCGTGGCACTGCCTATGATGATGATGATGACATAGTTATGTGACAACAATGCACTCCTCTTCAATGGTGTTGCTGTATGAAGCAGTCTTGTGTTAAATTACATTTTGTTCACTGCAGCGAGCCGATTTTTGTTCATTGACATAGTCGTTAAGGATTGTATTTTTTGAGGGTTAGAAATTGTTAATGTTCCATTTTGATAAAATATATCTAATTCGCAGAATCAAGTGTAGAATAGCCAGCATGGTGACATAGAGTAGCGAGTCAATGCTGCAACTCCACCATCCCTGTTCAACCAAACCGGTCAATGATGAACTGCCGACGAAAGGCACTTGCTGCGGCCACATCTCTCCGCTGTGGTTGTGGTGGATGTGCAATGGGTTCTTCGCCAGGCTCCTCTTACTTGTCCTCCTCCTCCTGAGGTGGTTCTGCAATGCCTGTCTCCACATGATGATTAAGTTGTGTAGCATGCAGCATGCGACAATGAACTCAAAAACCTGTTGTGGGGAGTATTGAAAGCACGGCAATTGTCTGTTCGATGATGCTGCAGGTGGCTGCATGGCTCTCATTATAACGCTGCTTGGTTTCTGTGGCAGGGTTCCGGAGTGGGATCATGAGCCAGTTGGCCAGGCCATATCCTTTGTCCCTGACCAGCCAGCTCTGACCATGTCTTTGTCGCTGAAACATTCGTGAGACACGGCTCTCATGCAAGATGAAAGCATCATGTGTGCTCCCTGGATAGCGGGCATTCACTGTGAGGATGCGCTGACTGTGGTTGCAGACCAGCTTTATGCTTCGGGAGTGGTATCCCTTTCAGTTTCTGAAGACCTCTGCATTGTGTAATGGTGCTCGCAAGGTGACATGTGTGCATTTAATAACACCTTGAACCTTGGGGAAGCCTGCAAATCGTCTAAACCCTAAAGCGCTCTCATTCTGGCTGTCCCTGCACATTGGGAACTTTATGGAGGCTGAAATTGCAGTCGGAGGCTTCCCGCAGGCAATTGCCTCTGACCTGAAACATTTCTATGAATTTACCTGGTGGTCCGGGAGGAGCGTGGGATTCCGGTGGGGAGGTCTTCTCTTCCCGCGCTCCCATCCTCCAGGCTCCCATGCAGACGGTGCAGTCACATGTGACTGCTCAGCCAATCAGCTACAGTATTCCACAGCTTTCTCATTAATAGCAATGAGAACTCCGTATCTACAAGTTCTCATTGCTATTAATGAGAAAAAAAAACACACTCAACACATATAATAAAAGATAAAAAACACACCTCTGTTTGTTCCAGTTGTTTTCTGGGGCGGTCGTTACATGAGAAAGTTCCATCCGGGGCACTAACACAGCCTTGCACGACAATTTACATCCTACCGACGGTCAAAACGGAGGGTAGAGCAGGAAGTTTTTGCGCCGCCGCAAAACCAGTTGCGAAATTTCTGACCGGGCGCTAAATCCTGAATGCCCTATTTCATAGAAACATAAAAAGTACTTCATTGGCCTGTGGTCATGAAAGGTGCTATATAAATGCAATTCTTTCTTTTCTTTTTTTGTTTTCTAATGGGTGAACAAGTTAGGAAAAATGTGGTTTTAGCCCATATAATCTTCTCTTAGTTTGGTTAAATTTAATCTGAATGGTTTCCTGCCTTTGATGTGAGTATTGAAGATGGTTGCTAACCTTTTAAACAGATTTTTACACTGAAAAGGCTCAGTCAGATTAAATAAATGATTAAGTTTAGTAATTAAAGTAATTATATCTATTTACTCCCCTGCAGTAGCATGATGTCATTGTACTGGATTGGTTTTGATCTTATTTTATGGTAAATGGCCAACTTTTAGTAAGGCTGTGGCTCCCAAATATTTAATCCTATATGATCTCCTATTTCGAGAACAGAAATAACACAAACTCTTGTCATATAATGTCTTAAAGATGCCTTCCCTGCCATTAAGTCTCCAAAAAGTAAGATGAGCTCAGCTGATACCTTTTGAGCAAATATATTACCACTTAGTGGTCACACATGATATTAAACTCCTACAAGTATTATTGGTCTCAATTTTAACTATGGATGGATTTTGGGGAGATGGGTAGCGAGATTACTTGTAAAGTCACTTGGCTGCTCCAGAAATGAGGCCGGGCTATTT
This sequence comes from Pristiophorus japonicus, assembly GCF_044704955.1. NCBI lineage: Eukaryota > Metazoa > Chordata > Chondrichthyes > Pristiophoridae > Pristiophorus > Pristiophorus japonicus. The sequence goes on from NC_091986.1 coordinate 57,633,260, forward strand.
TAACTGTTGGGTCTCTGAGTTAAATCCCATCGAACAACTTCCTACCCATTCCGGCTTGAAGTGGTGCAAAATCACATGGTCCAGAGGCTGTCTGCCAAAACAAGGTAGGTGGCAGGATTGGTTTCCAGGAGCATCTCACAAAGGCTTCATGTTTGGGATAGGGGTGGGGTGGTGGTGGGGATGTGGAGGGAGTCCATGGTAGGGGAGGCCTCAGTTTTCCTTGTGGGGCCTGGAGGAGCATTTCTCAGTAAAGTAGGTTAAAATTTGGAAGAGTGGGTTCCAGGCAGCTCACTGATGGATAAGTACAGCTCATGTGCCCAGTAGGGTTAAAATTGCCCTATTAATTGTTATGGATGCATGCTCTAAAACAAACTGCAGTACAGCAGGGTAATAGAGGAAAAGGCACTAATAAGAATGCATAATATTCAATAATCTTAATCATGGACCACTATCTTTTGTAAACTATGTTCTATGACATAGAAATTCTGTGCGTGAATTATTTTAATGTGGGGTGGCCGTTGCACACCAGCCACCACACGGGCTTAACAGAGCAAGGTCTTGGTCCAGTAGCAAGGGTTAACCAAGACGACTGGAGACCAAGCTCCGCTGCACAATCCTAGTATGCACATATACTCCGACTGTCCTTGGAATTCATAGGTCGCAGTGTGGACCTGACCACCTCGCTGCTGGCACGTGCTGCACCAGCCCTGGACCCCGACCCCGCTGTTATTATATGCTGCGCCACTTCTGGGCCACGACCTCACCGCTGATGGGCCCTGATCTCTCGCTGCCCCTCGACCATGACCCCGCTGCTCCTGGACCACGACCCCGCCGCTCCTGGACCACGACCCCGCCGTTCCTGGACCACGATCCCGTCGCTCCTGAACCACAACCCTGCCATTCCTGGGCCAAGTCCCCGTCGCTCCTGGACCATGACCCTGTTGCTCCTGGGCCATGACCCCGTCGCTCCTGGGCCATGACCCCGCCACTCCTGGACCACGACCCCACTGCTCCTGGACCACGATCCCGTCGCTCTTGGACCACCACCCCGTTGTTCCTGGGCCATGATCCTGCCGCTCCTGGCCACGATCCCGCTGCTCCTCGGCCATGACCCCGCCACTGCTGGACCACGACCCCGTCGCTCCTGGGCCATGACCCCGCCGCTCCTGGGGCATGACCCTGCCGCTGCAGGACCACGACCCCGTTGCTCCTGGACCACGACCCCACCGCTGCTGGACCACGACCCCGCCACTCCTGGGCCATGACCCCGTCGCTCCTGGGCCATGACCCCGTCGCTCCTGGGCCATGACTCCCCCGCTGCTGGATCACGAACCCGTCATCCTGGGCCATGACCCCGTCGCTCCTGGGCCACGACCCCGCCGCTCCTGGGCCAGGACATCGCCACTCCTGGGCCACGACCCCGCCACTCCTGGGCCATGACATCGCCACTCCTGGGCCACGACCCCGCCGCTCCTGGGCCATGACCCCCCCCGCTGCTGGATCACGAACCCGTCGCTCCTGGGCCATGACCCCGTCGCTCCTGGGCCATGACCCCCCCGCTGCTGGATCACGAACCCGTCGCTCCTGGGCCATGACCCCGTCGCTCCTGGGCCATGACTTCGCCGCTCCTGGGCCATGACCCCGTCGCTCCTGGACCACGACCCCGTCGCTCCTGGACCACAACCCCGCCGCTCCTGGGCCATGACTTCGCCGCTCCTGGGCCATGACCCCGTCGCTCCTGGGCCATGACCCCATCGCTCCTGGGCCATGACCCCCCCGCTGCTGGATCACGAACCTGTCGCTCCTGGGCCATGACCCCGTCACTCCTGGGCCACGGCCCCGCCGCTCCTGGGCCACGACCCCGCCACTCCTGGGCCATGACATCGCCACTCCTGGGCCACGACCCCGCCACTCCTGGGCCATGACATCGCCACTCCTGGGCCACGACCCCGCCGCTCCTGGGCCACGACCCCGCCACTTGTGGGCCGCGACCCCACCGCTGCTGGAACATGACCCCGCCATTCCTGGGCCTCGACCCCACCACCCCTGGGCCACAACCTCGTCGCACCTCAGCCCTGAACTCGCCTCTCATGGGCCCCAATGTCTTGCCTCATCTCCGCCCAGAACTCATGGCACCTTGGCCCTGAACTTGCCTCTCCTAGGCCCCAATCTCTCGCCGCACCTCGGACCCGAATTCATCCATCCTAGGCCCTGATTTCTCGCAGTTCCTCAGCTCCGAACTCTTGCCTCTCCTCGGCCTCGACCTCATTGTTTCTCTGCTGCTCGTTGCTTCTCCTGTAGCCTAAAGCCATGGAACAAACAGTAAAGGGTATCCTGCAACATAGGTTGGGAGTAAAGAAAATGTTCCATACCCTAAGTTCATGTCCTTTTGAAAATTCAATCTCCCACTGAATAAAATCTCCAGCAGCAGTCCAATGACAAAGATAATCTATAGCTTTCGATTTGAAGTGGGGATATTCGCTGATGATTGCACAGTTCTTTTCGGAACTCCTCTGATAATGAAGCAGTCCATGCCCACATGCAGCAAGATCTGGATGACTTTCAGGCTTCAGCTGATAAGTGGCAAGCAACATTCGCACCAGGCAATGGCTCTACAACAAGCGAGAGTCTAAACACCTTGTCATTCAACGACATTACCATCTCCAAATCCAGCACTATCAATCTCCTAGGGGTCACCATTGACCAGAAACTTAACTGGACCAGCCACATAACTACTGTGGCAACAAGAGCAGGCCACAGGCTGGGTATTCTGTGGCAAATGTCTCACCTCCTGACTCCCCAAAGCCTTTCCACCATCTACAAGGCACAAGTCAGGAGTGTGATGGAATACTCTTCACTTGCCTGAATGAGTTCACCTCCAACAAAATTCAAGAAGCTCAACATCATCTAGAACAAAGCACCCCACTTGATTGGCACCCCATCCAGCACCTTAAACATTCACCAGCGCACTGTGGCTTCAGTGTGTACTATCTACAAATGCACTGCAGCAACTGCCTGAGGCTTCTTTGGCAGCACCTCCCAAACCCACGCCCTCTACCACCTAGAAGACCATGGGAGTATCATCACCTGTAAGTTCTCCTTCAAGTTACATATCATCCTGACTTGGAAATATATCGCCACTCCTTCATGGTCGCTGGGTGAAAATCGTGGAACCCCCTCCCTAACAGCACTGTGGGAGTACCTTCACCACACAGACTGCAGTGGTTCAAGAAGTTGGCTCACCAGCATATTCTCAAGGGCAATTAGGGATGGGCAATAAATATTGGCCTTGCCAGCGACACCCACATCCCAGGAACAAATTTTTTTAAATTCTCTACTTAAGTATAGATACCAGACAAAAAAGCAAGAGATAAAATGAAAGAGGTGGACAGAGATTAGGAGACAGAGATGGATGTTAGGGATGAAAGAAAGCAGGGTTTAAAAATAATTGTTCTTGGGAATGGCCACAATTATTGCCCTTTTCTAGCTTTCCTGTGAAGGTGGTGGTAGGACTTCTCCTTGAACCATTGCTGATGGTGCTCCCACAGTGGTGCTCGGTAGGCAATTCCAGGACTTTAGGGGAGAATTTCAACTCATGGCAAGCTACAGTGCAGTATCCGTTTGGCATTTAAATGAAGCCGAAAATTGTTCCGTCGCCTTTACTGTGTGCAAGTCAAATTTCTCCCTGTCTTGACTGTCTTGGAGGAATGGTAGTCTAGGTCCAGATCGGGTGGTGGATGACTTGGAGGGGAACATGGAAGTGATGGGTGTTGCTATCACATTGCTGCTCTTGTCAATCTTGCAAATATTTCTCAATGGAGGTTAAAGGTACTACACCAACAGAGTTCGCCTGATCTCTCTTTAATTAGAGTAGCTCAGGTACAATATGAAGCCAATGATAGTGCTCACAACTTTGTAGAATTAATTTTGCAGCTCGACAGTGCCATTAAGGTTTAGCACATATGGAGCTTCATTCTGAGGGCTTCTTAGAACCAATAAAATGCAATTCTCATAAAATCATATTAAGTGTTTACTGTTGCTAGTGACAAGATAACAGATGTGAAGCTCAGTTTTGTCTGCTTAGGCTAAAAGCTCAATGGCTATGACAGAGAGGAGCAGGGATGACAATAACTGCTGCCTTATGTCCCTCCTGAGCCTGATAATATTTGACAGCATGTTATTTGTCAGTGCTGCAGTGGGTACATTATACATTCATGATTTGAAATAGAAAAGGGTGATTCCCACTCTACCCTGTCAAAAGTATTTTTAGCATGCAGGGATCTGGCAGCCAGTGGTGCTCTGAGATGCTGAACTCTCCACATGGCGTTCGGAAATATTGTTAAAGAAGCAGAAGGTCTTAATCAAACTGCAAACCCCAAGAGGAGGTTGGGTATAAAACATAACCTTACCTACCTGCTCCAAGATAACTGTTTCTGAGTGCCAGCCTTTCACTGAGTGCTGTTGTTTGGGAGACTACAGTGGTTGCAATAGATACTGCCAACCTTTTGGGGGCTGCATCAGCCTCTGGGGTAACATTTTAGATTCTCCACACTAAACTGTTCTCATTTCTTGTTTTGAAACCATATTCATTTCACTGTTCCTCTTGAATTTTTTTTATCCACTGCATAACATTTTCCCACTATTTTATGAAATGTTACTTTTGGACATGGGAATAAAGTTTGCCTTTCACAGACATGGGGTCAAGTTTCACATGAGTGCTGATGGACACCCAGCTCTACCTCTCCACTATGTATTTCGATCACTCCACTGTCGTTGTGTTGACAGAGTCCTTATCTAATATCCAGGGCTAGACTTTCAGCATATCATCGCCCATTTAGCACCCATATAAGAGCTGAGATGCAGGCTATCGCCCATATTTGCTAAAAAGTGGAAACTAATGCTTGATTATCGCCCATTTATCGCCGGCCCAACTTTCGGCACACATGAATGTACTGCATTGCCCAGCCTAAGTTTAAAAAATATATATGATGTCATCCACGTGCAAGGCCAAGGATTGTGCTGAAAATGGAAACTTGTGCCTGATTATCAGCCAGATTATCGCCAACCACAACTTTCGGCATTTTGCCCACACTTCGCCGAAATGATCCCTGGCCGAAAAAGTCGCTGAAAAAAAGCTGCACTCACCTAACCTTAAATCGGCACTACTTGGTAGTAGTCGGCACTACGGATATCATTTTGAAACTCGGAGAATCTGTACTGAAAGGCAGCTTCAAGTACTTGTGAGGAGAATCAATTTGTGAGTGATTTTAAAGGCTGTTTTGACTCTTGCCAATCATCTAATCACATTTGTATCTGTTGAGGACAAATTAAGGGCATTTATAGTGATTTATACTGATGGGGCCTGTAATATCGCAGCCAGTATTGATCACTAATCACATGCTGCAGACTAGAGATGGGAGAAGGTATACTGAAGAGAATTATGTTCCCAATCAAAGAGGTGGCAGACTACTGCGGAGGAGGAGACATTACACCCAACGTATTTATTTGGATAAGCGATCATACCTGGACTTGTCCGATAACATATGCATTAGGAGGCTGCGCTTCTGAAAGGAGTTCATCAGTGAGATAATTAAGGGAGATCTGCAGCCTACCAGCACCATCAGGACCTCACTGTCCGTTGAGGTTAAGGTTACTGCGGCACTATCCTTCTATGCATCGGGTTCCTTTCAGGCCTCAGCTGGCGACATTTGTGGTATCTCTCAGCACGTCACACATTGCTCCATTCGACTGGTGACTAAGCCCTTTACGTATACAGGATGGACTTTATAAGCTTCCCTATGACAAGGGAGGCACAGACTGAGGGGGCTTTGGGTTTCTCGCCAACAGCAAACTTTTCCAAGGTGCAGGGAGCAATAGACTATGCATATCACCCTGTGAGCACCTTTATAGGATGCAGAGGTGTTTTGGAACCGAATGGGATTCCATTCCCTGAATGTGCAGTTCCTTATCGACCACAGCAAATAATCATGGCAATAAATGCAAATTTTCCAGGCAGCATCCATGATGTGCACATTTTGCGTGAGAGCACTATCTCTGACCTGTTTAGCAGTCAGCCACAAGGTCACAGTTGAATGCTGGGAGATAAAGGATATGGCCTTGCCAGCCCCCTGCGTAAGCCCCAGATGGAAACTGAGAAGCGCTTCAATGAAAGCCATATAGCTGCACGCAATGTCGTCGAAAAGAGAATTGGTGTCCGTAAGCAGTGCTTCAGATGCCTGGACCACTCAGGAGGCAATCTACAATACCACCCTGAGCAGGTCACTGAGTTTATTGTGGTGTGCTGCATGTTGCATAACCTAGCTATGAGGAGAGGACCACATTTGCCAGATCGGACTTCCGTTCCACCTCAGGAGAGAGGGGAGGTGGAAGAGGAGGGCAAGGAGGAGGATGATGAGGAATTCAGGTAGGACAATCAGCCTGGTGATGTATCCATGACCCACGCTCCCCCGCAAGACTGGAAAAGCCCCGTGGTAGTTACACAGCTGCAAAACTCTTGCGTCAGCAGCTCAATAATGAACGCTTTGCATGAACTACATTGGTGACAGTTACAGTTGCGTTACATTTCATCCTTGCCTGGCCTAGCCTGGCCATGGCCATTGTTACCAACCATTGTATTGATGTTTTACCTTGCATTATTAGAAGACACTTGAGGACAAGTTTAACATTAAATAAAAATGTGTAATAATGAAACACAAATTTGAAAATTTTTACAACAAACATATTTAACATCGCGTCCCTCCCCAACCTCGAATATTCAACAATATTTTTAACACAACAATACCATAACAATACGCTGCCACGATCCCCAACAGTGGACATTTAACAAAACATTATTGTTAACAAGAGCTATATACAGCACCTGCCCTCCCTACCTGAGGCCACGCTTCCTTCCTGAACCTTGACCCCTCCTTGTAATGGGACCAGGACATCTTGCAGCAGGGGATCTCATGGCCTGGTGCAGTGGGGTGGGAGAGGTGAGGGGTTGACATTGTGCCATTGGCATAATCTCCTCAGTGGCTGGAGGGAAGATGTTTCCAAAGAAACGTCTTCCGAGTTAGAAGGAGGTTCTTCCTCCTGACTCGCATCTGTCCTCGTATTTGGTGGGATGGTACCTTGGGGTGCAGTGCCATCTCCCGACACTATCACATGCCACAAGGCATGGACAGCATCGGTCGTTTGCCCCATTGCCACAACTATCCGCTCCATGCCCTCCATTATTCGTGTGAACATTGTGGCAATGTTTCCGGTCAACCCACCAATTGCCTGGAGGGAGCTCTCGACCTATGTCGACCCTCGCCCTTGACAGTGCTACCATGTCCTCGTTAGGATCTGCCCATCACAGCGCGTGCCTACTTCACCCACTCAACCTCCGTGGGGTTGGCATGGGCTCTGTACCCCTTGGAGTCACCTGCTGCAAGCCGCTTGGCCCCGCTACTTCATCCGTCGATGAAGATGTGGCCGCAGGTACAACAGATGACAATTGGTCATCTTCCTCCTCCTCAGTAGTCTCCTCTGGACCCGTGGTGATGACCACCTGCAACTTCACACGCGTTCGTGGAGGGCCTCCCTTTGTGCCTCGGGAGACTCGGTAACTGCAAAACATAATTGAGGTTATTAGAAGAGAAGAGTAGACATGAGAATGCTTGCTCTGCGCTGGCATTTGTACGAGGAGCAACACTACTGCAATAAATGTGAACGAGAGACATTACGTATGATTAAATCATATGGTTGTACATCTATAGAATTTTGTGTCCCAGAGACCTGTGGAGGCTGGGTCATTGAATATATTTAAGGCAGAGATAGGCAGATTTTTGAGCAATAAGGGAGTAAAGGGTTATGGGGAACGGGCAGCAAAGTGGAGCTGAGTCTATGATCAGATCAGCCATGATATTGAATGGCAGAGCAGGCTCGAGCGGCCAAATGGCCTACTCCTGCTCCTATTTCTTATGTTCTTATGTTGTTAACCTGTGAGTAGTACAGAAGCTGCATGCATAACATGACATTATTCATATATTATAATGAAATGCCGTTACATTACTTTAAATTGCCACTGGTTTACCACTGCTTTACACATTACTCACTTGGTGCAACAATGGGATCTGCACCACCATGGGTGGCAGAATGACTGCGGCTGCCCACTATTGCTGCAGCACGTTCCTCTAAATCCTTGAGCGGCTGTATTTCAGCACGGCCTCCTCCAGTGCGCCTCTGCTCCGCCCGATTCTTAGATATCTTCCTCTGCAAACGTGACAAGAGCATGACATAAGCTAATTGACTAGGTACTATAGACAATAGATTCTAACGTTATATGCTAATACGGTTTGTATCCACAATGGATGCATGATTATAACATCTTCGTTCAAGAAAATATTTAATAACATCGTGTTTAGGAACTAATGCTGTACGCAAAATGTTTGGTATCCATCTCCAGGAAGGGCCCCATCCCCAGCCCATTGCATTCAGTGCTGAGGGGAGGTAGGCGGTTTATTTGAATTGATGGAGGTCGCCCTGTGGGGAGAATCAGGACCGCTGATGAGCTCGGCAATGACAGGAGTGTAATGGGAGGGGGCACCGTGTCCATGGGCTATGCTCTGAGACCTCCGTGCGGCCGGACCTAATGTTCCAAGGTGTCCCAGGGCAGACAGTGAGCCAGGGCAGCTCTCCCCCAGTCCAGGCTGGCTCACGGTGTGAGTGACAGCAGCCAGAGAGACTCACACAGTCTGGGTAAAGATGACCGGACCCCTCATTGCTCTGTCGTGCCTCATCCACCAACGTAACCAAAAAGGAGATGGTGCCCAAATTAGACTTACAGGGTGCAGGTTCAGTAGATTTACATATTCAGTGGATCATTACAATTTAAAATCTATTTAATACTTACTCTTGCGGCTGTTCCACCTCTTGCGGCACTGGTCGGACTCATGCCTATCGTAAGACACTGAAGAAACAATATCGGTGATCTTGCCCCATATTTTTTGATAAATCCGGGGTGGAGGTTTCCCACGCCCACCCCGGGTTAATTAGCCCCACCGAGACTCGACCTCATTGACTAATGCCTTGTTCGCTTCGTCGTAGAAGGCCTTTTCCCTCCTTCCTGCAACCTCTTGGAAACTCTCTCCTGAGTCCTCGTAGGACATTTCCATCATAATTTTTAACTTTCTCACTTGATTTACAACAATCTTTAACTAACACCTTCACAACAATTGCACTCCTTCAAAATTCTTAGCAATCATTCACTCCTTAAAGCTATTCTCTCTCTCCACTACAAACACTCTCTCTCCCTGCGCCTGCGCAGAACGGCCATTGCTATGGATGCCAGCCTTGAATAACTGAATACATCGCTAAGGCCCATTCCACATTGCTAAAGCCCATTTCAAATCGCTAAGGCTATCGCCCAAAATAAAAAGCCAAAACTAGCGGTCAGAAAATGGGCGATATTCCAGTGATCCTGAAAAATAAAAAAACACTAACGCCAGAAATATCGCCCACAGTGATCATAATGGAAAGTCTAGCCCCCTGTTTTGGATGAGCCATAATTTCCTTCTGCTTAACATTGGGAAGACTGAAACCTATGCTTTCAGTTCTCATCGCGAACTCCGTATCCTTGCCACCAACTTCATCATCCTCCCTAGCCACTGTTTCATGTTGAACCAGGCTATTCACTGTTCTATTCAACCCCAAGCTGAGCTTCCGATCTCATATCCTTTCCATGACAAATGCTACCTACCTCTACCTCCACAACATTGCCCAGCTCTATCCTTACCTCAATCCATCTGCAGCTGAAGCCATGTTTCATGCCTTTTTCCAGATTTAACTATTCCAAAGATCTCCGAGATGGCCTCTCATTCTCCATAAACTGTAGATCATCCAAAACAATGCAGTTTGAAACTTATCCTGCAACAATTCCACTTGCTCATCACATCTGCTTTTGCTGACCTATGTAGGCTCTCAGTTGCTCAGTATCTCAAATTTAAAATTCTCACCATTGTGCTTAAATTCCTCCATCTAGCTCTGTAACCTCCTCCAGCCCTACAGCACCTGTGCAGTATTCTCCATTCCTCTGACTCCAGATTTCTGTGCACCCACCCCTAAGGCACCATTGGTAGATGTGGCATCAGGCTCCTATGTCCCATGGAATTCTGGAATTCTTGGCTAAGTCTCTCCACCTATCTCCTCCTTTAAGACCATCATTAAAATGCACGTTTTTGGCTACCACTCTGAATGGCTCCTTCTTTTACTCGGCTTCCATTTTCTTTACCTCTCTGTGAAGCTTCTTGGACCATGTTTCTACATTAAAGGTGTACTCTGGGTGGGAGATTTCAATGTCCATCACGAAGTGTGACTCGGTAGCACCACTACTGACTGAGCTGGCCGAGTCCTAAAGGACATAGCTGCCAGACTGGGCCTGCGACAGGTGGTGAGAGATCCAACATGAGGGAATTTAAGAAGATAAGAACATAAAAATATAAGAAATAGGAACAGGAGTAGGCAATTTGAGCCCTCGAGCCTGCTCCGCCATTCAATCAGATCATGGCTGATCTGATCCTGGCCTCAACTCCACTTCCATTGACAGTCATTTTCCAACATTCCATTGACTCTGGATCAGTTCCTATCGAGTGGAGGGTAGACAATGTAACCCCACTTTTTAAAAAAGGAGGGAGAGAGAAAACAGGGAATTATAGACCGGTCAGCCTGACCTCAGTAGTGGGTAAAATGATGGAATCATTATTAAGGATGTCATAGCAGTGCATTTGGAAAATGGTGACATGATAGGTCCAAGTCAGCATGGATTTGTGAAAGGGAAATCATGCTTGACAAATCTTCTGGAATTTTTTGAGGATGTTTCCAGTAAAGTGGACAAGGAAGAACCAGTTGATGTGGTATATTTGGACTTTCAGAAGGCTTTCGACAAGGTCCCACACAAGAGATTAATGTGCAAAGTTAAAGCACATGGGATTGGGGGTAGTGTGCTGACGTGGATTGAGAACTGGTTGTCAGACAGGAAGCAAAGAGTAGGAGTAAATGGGTACTTTTCAGAATGGCAGGCAGTGACTAGTGGGGTACCGCAAGGTTCTGTGCTGGGGCCCCAGCTGTTTACATTGTGCATTAATGATTTAGACGAGGGGATTAAATGTAGTATCTCCAAATTTGCGGATGACACTAAGTTGGGTGGCAGTGTGAGCTGCAAGGAGGATGCTATGAGGCTGCAGAGCGACTTGGATAGGTTAGGTGAGTGGACAAATGCATGGCAGATGAAGTATAATGTGGATAAATGTGAGGTTATCCACTTTGGTGGTAAAAACAGAGAGACAGACTATTATCTGAATGGTGACAGATTAGGAAAAGGGGAGGTGCAACGAGATCTGGGTATCATGGTACATCAGTCATTGAAGGTTGGTATGCAGGTACAGCAGGCGGTTAAGAAAGCAAATGGCATGTTGGCCTTCATAGCGAGGGGATTTGAGTACAGGGGCAGGGAGGTGTTGCTACAGTTGTACAGGGCCTTGGTGAGGCCACACCTGGAGTATTGTGTACAATTTTGGTCTCCTAACTTGAGGAAGGACATTCTTGCTATTGAGGGAGTGCAGCGAAGATTCACCAGACTGATTCCTGGGATGGTGGGACTGACCTATCAAGAAAGACTGGATCAACTGGGCTTGTATTCACTGGAGTTCAGAAGAATGAGAGGGGACCTCATAGAAACGTTTAAAATTCTGACGGGTTTAGACAGGTTAGATGCAGGAAGAATGTTCCCAATGTTGGGGAAGTCCAGAACCAGGGGTCACAGTCTAAGGATAAGGGGTAAGCCATTTAGGACCGAGATGAGGAGAAACCTCTTCACCCAGAGAGTGGTGAACCTGTGGAATTCTCTACCACAGAAAGTAGTTGAGGCCAATTCACTAAATATATTCAAAAGGGAGTTAGATGAAGTCCTTACTACTCGGGGGATCAAGGGGTATGACGAGAAATCAGGAAGGGGGTACTGAAGTTGCATGTTCAGCCATGAACTCATTGAATGGCGGTGCAGGCTAGAAGGGCTGAATGGCCTACTCCTGCACCTATTTTCTATGTTTCTATGTTTCTATGTTTCCCTGCCCACTTCCCATAACCTGTAACTGCCTTATCATTTAAAAATCTGTGTATTTCCACCTTAAACACATTCAATGACCCTGCCTCCAGATCTCTCTGGGGTAGAGAATTCCAAAGATTCACGATCCTCTGAGAGAAGAAATTCCTCTTCATTTCTGTTTTAAATGGGCAACCGCTTATTCTGAAACTATGCCCCCTAGTTCTAGATTCCCCCACGAGGGGAAGCATCCTCTCTGTATCTACCCTGTCGAGCTCTCTCAGAATCTTATACATTTCAATAAGATCACCTCAGTCTTCTAAACTCCAATGAGTACAGGCCCAACCTGCTCAACCTTTCTTCATACGACAACCTCTTCTCCTCAGGAATCAACCTTGTGAACCTTCTCTGAACTGCCTCCAATGCAAGTATATCCCTCCTTAAATAAGGAGAATAAAACTGTACACAGTACTCCAGGTGTGGTCATACCAACGCCCTGTACAGTTGTAGCAGGTTTTCCGTACTTTTATACTCCATCCCCCTTGCAATAAAGGCCAACATTCCATTTACCTTCCTAATTACTTGCTATACCTGCATGCTAACTTTTTGTGTTTCATGTACAAGGACCCCCAGATCCTTCTGTACTGCAGCATTTTGTAATCTATCCTATTTAAATAATAATTTGCTTTTTTATTTTTCCTACCAAAGTGGATAACCTCACACGTTCCCACATTATACTCCATCTGCCAAATGTTTGCCCACTCACTTAGCCTAATCCCTTTGCAGATTCTTTGCATCCTCCTCACAACTTGCTTTCCCACCCATCTTTTATCATCAGCAAATTTGGCTACATTACACTCGGTCCCTTCATCCAAGTCATTAATATAGATTGTAAATAGTAGAGGCCCCACCAATGATCCATGCGACACCCCACTAGTTACAGTTTGCCAACCTGAAAATGACTTACTTGACCATATTCTCACAAATCTAACTGTTGCAGATGCACCTGTCCATGATAGCATTGGTAGTAGTGACCAACATAACGTACAGTCACTGTGGAGATGAAGTCCCGTCTTCACTCTGAGAACACCCTCCATTTTGTTGTGTGGCACTATCACCGTGATAAATAGGATAGATTCATGGCCCGGCAAATCCTTTACTCTACCATTACCATCAAGCCAGGGGACCAACCTTGGTTCAATGAGGAGTGTAGAAGAGCATGCCTGGAGCAGCACTAGGTGTGCCTAAAAATTAGGTGCCAACCTGGGGAAGCTGCAACACAGCATGTTAAAAAGCAGAAGCAGCATGCTATAGAAAGAACTAAGTGATCCCTCAATCAATGAATCAGATCAAAGCTCTGCAATCCTACCACATCCAGTTGTGAATGGTGGTGGACAATTAAACAAGTATTGAAGTTCAGACTACAGTCATGCAAAGTCACCTTGCTGCCATGTAAGCACACACTGCTTCTATCATGGCTGGAAAAGTCGTTGCTAGAGTCCTCCTCAACCGTCTTCTCCTTGTGCCCGAGGAGATCCACCCGGAATCACCTTGCAGATTTTGTCCCCTACAGGGCACAATGGACATGATTTTGCAGTGTGACAGTTGTAGGAAAAATGCAGGGAACAGCACCAGACCTTACAAAGGCCTTTGACACTGTCAACCGTGAGGGTCTATGGAGCGTCCTCCTCTGTTTCAGATGCCCCAAAAGTTCGTCACCATCCTCCGCCTGCTCCACGACGACATGCAGGCTGTGATCCTTACCAATGGATCTATTACAGACCCAATCCATGTCCGAACTGAGGTCAAACAAGGCTGCGTCATCGCCCCAAACCTCTTCTCAATCTTCCTCGCTGCCATGCTCCACCTCACAGTCGACAAGCCCCCCACTGGAGTGGAACTAAACTACAAAACCAGTGGGAACCTGTTCAATCTTTGCCATGTCCAGGCCAGGTCCAAGACCACACCAACCTCTGTCGTCAAGCTACAGTACGCTGACAACACCTGCGTCTGCGCACATACAGAGGCTGAACTCCAGGACATGTTTACTGAGGCATACGAAAGCATGGGCCTTACGCTAAACATCAGCAAGACAAAGGTCCTCCTCCAGCCTATCCTCACCGCACATCACTGTCCCCCAGTCATCAAGATCCAAGGTGCGGCCCTGGACAATATGGACCACTTCCCTTATCTTGGGAGCCTCTTATCAACAAGAGCGGGAAATGACGATGAGATCCAACACCACCTCCAGTGCGCCAGTGCAGCCTTCGGCTGCCTGAAGAAAAGGGTGTTTGAAGATCAGGCCCTCAACACTGCCACCAAGCTCATGGTCTACAGGGCTGTAGTAATACCTGCCCTCCTGTATGGCTCAGAGACATGGACCATGTGCAGTAGACACCTCAAGTCGCTGGAGAAATACCACCAACGATATCTCCGCAAGATCCTACAAATCCCCTGGAAGGACAGACACACCAACATTCGCATCCTCAACCAGGCCAACATCCCTAGCATCGAAGCATTGGCTACACTTCTTCAGCTCCACTGGGCAGGCCACATTGTTCACATGCCAGACACGAGACTCCAAAAGCAAGCGCTCTACTCGGAACTCCTTCATGGCAAACGAGCCGAAGGTGGGCAGCGGAAACGTTACGAGGACACCCTCAGAGCCTCCCTGATAAAGTGCAACATCCTCACTGACACCTGGGAGACCCTGGCCAAAAACCGCCTTAAGTGGAGGGCGCTGAGCAACTCGAGTCTCGTCGCCGAGAGCATGCAGAAATCAAGCACAGGCAGCGGAAAGAGCGTTCGGCAAACCAGTCCTACCCACCCCTTCCCCCAAAGACGATCTGTCCCACCTGTGACAGAGACTGTGGTTCTCGTATTGGACTGTACAGCCCACTAAGAACTCATGTTAAGAGTGGAAGCAAGTCTTCCTCGATTCCAAGGGACTGCCTATCATGATGATGATGATGGGATTGCAGTGTTCAAAGGGGTTTGACGGTTGTCACAGCAACAGATTCCTAGGATTGTCGAAGCCCCACCTGTGCGAATGGCTGTGACTCCATGGAGCATGAACCTGTTGTCTTCGCTCAGGATGACAGCATTCATCCTCCCACCACTGCCACTCCGCCAGTGCCCTTGATGCTGCCTGTCAGTCAGCCAGCCCAGAAGTGCTGCCACCCATGCCAAGGTGGAGCAGCCCAAAGCTGGGCCACCCAGGCCTAGAGCTGCTCGAGGTTATCCTCCAAGGCCATCTGCAGTCTCCTCCACCGAAAGTCAGCAGCCTTCTATCAGTCATGCTACAGCCACTGGGATATCACAGCATAGGAGCATTAGCACAAGCAAAGGCACGCGGAAGACAGGCCTCAAGAGAATGCACAAGTGTGATTTGTTGATTTTTGCATGAAATATGGCATGATTTCTTGGCTAAATTTGGTTTGGAATGTTTATTTTCTGATGGCTTTTATTCTTGCATTGTGATCAAGTGGACGCAGTGATGGTCAGTGACAGAGGGAAGGTAAGGTGTGGTATGGTGGTGAATGGGGAATTGGGGCTGTGGTTACTTGTATCACACTCAGATGAGTTCATCACAGACAACCCGGGAAGAAAGGGGCTGTCGAGGTTGCCTCCTTCCTTCCGCTTCCTCCTCTTTGGCCTTCTCCTCTTCCTCCTGCTCCTTATGATCCTGCTCCTCAGCTGGTCACCCCATAGCCGGTGGCAAGGGCTGTGTTCTCATGATGACAAGTTTGTGCAGCATGCAGCAACACTGATCTTGAACCCACTCTGCTGAATACTGCAGAGCTCCTCCAGGTCTCGGCAGTGGACGCATAATTTCAGCACGCCATATAAGAGTCTAAGAACAGAAGAAATAGGAGCAGGAGTAAGCCATACTGCCCCTCGAGCCTGCTCCGCTATTCAATAAGATCATGGCTGATCATCAACCTCAATTCCACTTTCCCAACCGATCGCCATATCCCTTGATTCCCCTAGACTCCAAATATCTATCTATCTCAGCATTGAATATACTCAAACACTCAGCATCCACAGCCCTCTGGGGCAGAGAATTCCAAAGATTCACAACCCTCTGAGTGAAGAAATTCCTCCTCATCTCGGTCTTAATGGCCAACCCCTTATCCTGAGATTATGTCCCCTAGTTCGAGACACTGCAGCCAGGGAAAACAACCTCTCAGCATCTACCTTGTCAATCCCCTTCAGAATCTTGTATGTTTCTGTCATGTGTGTATGCTTGGAGTTACTATCCACCAGGTGGCACCACTGTCGGAGATCATTGGGCTGTATGCATGTGTGTGCGACCCAGGTATAAAAGGCAAGCCATCATGTAACGTAATCATTTTGGGCCCTAATAAAGCAGAGCCAGGTTTGTACCTGTGTTAGTTTACAGTATTCAGTCTATCGAGATATTACATATATAACATTTGGTGACAAGGTAACTTAAGAACCTTCGCATGCAAAAATGAGCACAATTGGAATTCTGGAGAGCTTCATGGAGGGAGAGGACTGGGCAGAACTTCGCGGCCAACAAAATGGAGGAACCCACTGATGCAGTTAGGCGCAGGGCGGTCTTCCTCACAATTTGTGGTCCGAATCTTCTCTCGTCTGCAAGTCCAACGGACAAGAACTATGAGGAATTGTGTGCTCTGGTACGTGACCATCTCAAACCAGAAGAAGGCATCATCATCTCACGATATCGATTCTACAAGCACGTTCGTTCTGAGGGCCAGGATGTGTCAGAATTCGTTGCCGACCTAAGACGTCTAGCTGGACCTTGTAAGTTCGAAAACATGTTGGGAGACATGCTGCGGGACTTCTTTGTAACCGGCATCAACCACGAGGTGATCCTGCGTAAGCTACTGGTGGCAGAGACGCTGGACTTGAGCAAGGCCATCACGATTGCTCAGGCATGCATGACAATGGACAAAAACGTAAAGCAGATATCATCAAAAAATCAGAACTCGGCAAGTACTGTAAACAAGATTGTATCGTCGTTTAGCAGAGCTGCATATGGCAGAGCCTACTCGACTGCATATGAGAAACCTGTGGCTGCCCAAAGTCTGCCAATGGGAATGAATCCGATTTCACCATGTTGGCATGTGGGGTCAATCATTGGCCTCATCAGTGTCGGTTTAAACAGTGCATTTGTAAAGGTTGTTCAAGACTAGGGCATCTCCAATGCATGTGTCCGCAACTGAGCAAGCGTGCTGCGACACACTATGTGGACCAGTATAGCATGGATCCAGATATGCAATCTGAGATACCAGAGGAGGAAGTGTATGGATTGTATTTGTTCCCAACAAAGAGCCAAATGATAATGATTAATGTGAAACTTAACGGTGTGCCAATACCGATGGAATTGGACATGGGAGCGAGTCAATCAATAATGAGCCAGAGGACATTCGACAAACTGTGGAATACTCAGGCTGCGAGGCCTAAGCTGAGTCCAGTCAATTCCAAGTTGTGTACGTACACTAAAGAACTCATAACAGTGATGGGAAGTGCAGTAGTCAAGGTGTCGTATGATGGTGCGGTTCATGAGTTACCATTATGGATTGTTCGAGGCAATGGTCCAACGCTGTTCGGCAGGAATTGGCTGGAAAAAATCAAATGGAATTGGAACGATATCAAAGCGTTGTCATGGAGGATTATACTCCATGTGCTCAAGTGCTGAGCAAGTTCCCTCACTGTTTGAACCAGGCATCGGCAATTTCACGGGACCCAAGGTGCAGATCCACGTGGACTCGGATGCAAGACCCGTCCATCATAAAGCTCGGATGGTTCCGTACATGATGAGGGAGAAGGTCGAAATCGAACTGGACAGACTCCAGTGTGAAGGGGTCATATCACTGGTCAAATTTAACGATTGGGCCAGCCCCATTGTTCCTGTGTTGAAGAAAGGTGGCACTGTCAGGATTTGTGGAGACTACAATGTTACGATCAACCGAGTTTTGAAACAGGATCAATACCCGTTACCAAAGGCTGATGACCTGTTTGCAACACTAGCCAGGGGGAAGTCATTCACTAAACTGGATCTGACATCAGCCTACCTGACACAGGAGCTGGTTGAGACGTCGAAGTAACTTACGTGCATCAACATTCATAAAGGACTGTTTTACTACAACAGGTGTCCTTTGGGAATTTGCTCGGCTGCAGCCATACTTCAGAGGAACATGGAGAGTCTACTGAAGTCCGTTCCTAGAACTGTTGTGTTCCAAGATGACATCCTGGTCCCAGGTCGTGACACCGCCGAACATCTGAACAACCTGGAAGAGGTTCAGACTGAAACGTTCGAAGTGCATCTTCATGGCACCAGAAGTCGAATTCCTGGAGAGGAAAATTGCTGCTGACGGCATCAAGCCTACGGACTCAAAAACCAAGGCCATCAAAAATGCACCCAAGCCTCAGAATGTGATGGAGCTGTGTTCGTTCCTTGGTCTACTCAACTACTTCGGTAATTTCCTACCTAGATTGAGCACTTCAATAGAGCCACTGCACATGCTTTTAAGAAAAGGCAACAACGGGGTTTGGGATGCATCTCAAAATAGAGCTTTTGAGAAAGCTACTAATCTGCTTTTCTCTAACAAGCTGCTGGTACATTATGACCCATGTAAGCGTCTAGTATTGGCCTGTGATGCTTCGTCATATGGAGTTGGTTGCGTGCTCCATTAAGCTAATGAGTCGG
Organism: Pristiophorus japonicus; assembly: GCF_044704955.1. Lineage (NCBI taxonomy): Eukaryota > Metazoa > Chordata > Chondrichthyes > Pristiophoridae > Pristiophorus > Pristiophorus japonicus. Next base: position 57,652,042 of record NC_091986.1, read on the forward strand.
GTAAACTACAACCTGTTGCCTGTGCTTCTAAAAGTTTGTCAAAGGCGGAAAGAGCCTACAGCATGGTCGAAAAAGAAGCATTAGCCTGTGTGTATAGGGTTAAAAAGATGCATCAGTACCTGTTTGGTCTTCGGTTTGAACTGGAAACAGATCACAAGCCACTCATTTCATTATTTTCGGAAAACAAAGGTATAAATACCAATACATCGTCCCGCATCCAGAGGTGGACGCTGACATTATCTGCCTCTGATTATGTCATTTGCCATAGACCTGGCATCGAGAATTGTGCCGATGCACTGAGCCGTCTGCCATTGCCCACACCGGAGGTGGAGACGCCACAACCTGCAGACCTACTGTTAGTTATGGATGCTTTTGAAAGTGAAGGAACCCCTGTCACGGCTCAACAAGTTAAGACCTGGACCAGCCAGGACCCGATATTATCAGTTGTGAAACATTGTGTCCTTAGTTGTGATTGGTCTGCTATACCCAAGCAAATGGGTGATGAGACCAAACCTTACAACCGTTGCGAAGACGAACTATCCATTCAGTCAGATTGTTTACTGTGGGGTAATCGTGTTGTTATGCCTAAGAAAGGCAGAGAAATTTATACATGATCTACATAGCACTCATCCCGGTATTGTCATGATGAAAGCCATTGCCAGGTCTCATGTATGGTGGCCTGGAATTGACTCTGACCTGTAATCATGTGTGCATCAGTGCAACACTTGCATGCAGCTAAGTGAAGCAACAGCAGAATTGCCACTGAGTCTGTGGTTATGGCATCTAAACCATGGTCCAGGATCCACATTGACTTTGCAGGTCCCTTCCTGGGAAAGATGTTTTTAGTTGTGGTGGATGCATATTCCAAGTGGATAGAGTGTATAATCATGTCATCTAGTACATCCACAGCTACCAGTGAGAGCCTTTGTGTCATGTTTGCCATTCATGGTCTGCCTGACGTCGTTGTAAGAAACAACGGACCTTGTTTCACTAGTCTGGAGTTTCAAGAGTTCATGAAACTCAATGGTATCAAACATGTGAGGTCAGCACCATTCAAACCTGCATCTAATGGTCAAGCAGAGAGTGCTGTCCAAACCATCAAGCAGAGTATGAAACCTATAATTCAAGGTTCACTGCAGACTCGCTTGTCATGCATATTGCTTAGTTACAGGACAAGACCCCACGCACTTACCGGGGTCCCCCCTGCTGAACTATTGATGAAGGGAAGTCTCAAGACCAAGCTCTCTCTTGTCCACCCTGACTTGAACGATCATGTTGAATACAGATGTCAAAATCATCAGTGGTATCATGATCACACTGCTGTGTCACGTGACATTTCTGTTAACGATCCTGTGTATGTACTAAATTATGGTCAAGGTCCCAAGTGGATCGCCGGTACTGTTACACAAAAGGAGGGTAATAGAGCATTTATCGTCAAGCTCAAGAAAGGACAAACATGCAGGAAACATGTTGATCAGATAAAGCTGTGGCACACGGATGAATCGGAACAGTCTGAGGAAGACACAATCAGTGACCAACCAACCTACCCTCAGTCATCAGAGGACTCCGCTGTCATCAATGAATCTGGACTTTCAATCACTGACATGGTCAATGAATCTGGACTTTCAATCCCTGATATGGTCAATGAATCTGGACTTTCAATCCCTGATATGATCATTGCCACTCCCATCAGATCGGCTACTCAGCCCCCAGATTCAGAATGCTCGCCCAAGGCTGGAGTTGAACTGAGACGCTCATCTCGGGAACGGAAAGCCCTGGACCGCCTCCATTTGTAAAAAGACTGTTAATAATATCTTAAAGGGGGATATTGTCATGTAAGTATGCTTGGGGTTACAACCACCAGCTGGCGCCACTGTCAGAGGTCTTTGGGCTGTATGCATGTGTGTGCGGCCCAGGTACAAAAGGCAAGCCATCTTGTAATGTAATCACTTTGGGCCCTAATAAAGCAGAGCCAGGCTTGTACTTGTGTTGGTTTACATTATTCAGTCTATCGAGTTATTACATACATAAGTTTCCATGGGATCACCATTCATTCTTCTAAACTCCAGAGAGTATAGGCCCATTTTACACAATCTCTCATCATAGCACAGCTCTCTCATCCCAGGAATCAATCTATTGAACCTTCGTTGCACCGTCTTCAAGGCAAGTATATTCTTCCTTGGATAAAGAGATTAAAACGGTGCACAGTACTCCAGGTGTGGTTTCACCAAGGCCCTTTACAATTGTAGTATGACTTCCTTACTGTTGTACTCCAACCCCCTTGCAATAAAGGACAGCATGCCATTAGCCTTCCTTATTGCTTACTGTACCTGCATGCTAGCTTTCTGTGTTTCTTGTACGAGGACACCCAAATCTCTCTGAACACCAACATTTAAGTTTCTTACCATTTAAAAAATCTGAATTTTCGGCTTTTGAGATTTCAGGGTGGTAATCATGGCGGGGCAGTCCTGATACCTCGTGGAAAAAGATTACGCCCTTGTCAACAAAATGAGGTTCCATGATCGGGGGGCACAAAATCAGGTGTTACACAAGGGAGTTTTTGCACCCAAGCGAAAAATCATGGCGTTAAAAAAGATCGACATTTCGTGCATGTGCAGATACCTTCCAATCTTCCTGGGCGCAGGCGAAACTTTAGGGCGCGGTGATTTCCTTTGCGCATGCACAAGTGATCCAGCCCACTTCCAACTAGGCGGGAGAGATGGCGTAGCAAGAGGGAAGACAAAGTGCATGCCGCTTCTCTCCAGTGACTGCTGAGGCATTAGTGCAGACCATAGAGAGGAGCTGGCCTGCACTCCATCTGGTGGGTGGAAGGAGGGGCCCATGCCCAGCATCTTCAAGAGGATATGGAGATAGATATCCCCGGACGTGTCAGTGGCAGACACAGTGGTCAGAACTGGCACACAATGCCACAAGAAGTTCAACAACCTCATGAGGATCATCAGGGTGAGTACCCTTTATATTTAGGTAGGCCTGCCATGATTGCAAGATTATTGTGTCTTTGATGGAGCAGCCCTTTCTCCATGTGTTACAAGCCATGGTATGGGTTGGTGAAGCCACTTGAAAGCTGCAGGTTCACTTCTGCAGCCATACCTTCTGCATTCAGATTGCATGTACCCTCTTGTCCCCTAATCATTGTCAACCTTCCTCGCACTCCCCTTCCACTGTTGATATATGTTGTCCAAAGGCCAGCTATGCTACCTGGCTCTCACCTCCTCCCACTTTTCAAACATGTTCAGTCACCAGCCACACAGATTGATCTGAACATATTTGCACTTCCGCACAGTGGCAGCAACAGGGGAGGGGGCAGGCACATAAGAGGAAGGTGACATTGGGACATCAATATGTAATGGGCTAGGCCACTTGCTATTAGGGCTCAAGGAATTCACATCAATTGCAAATGCCATTCACATACCGTCACTATCCTCAGTAAATGGAAGGTGCTGGCCTTCCTCAAGTGGAATGCACATGTGGCGTAAGAGACCTGCATACTTACTCAACCCTTCTTATTGCTCTTATTGTAGGCTAAATTATCACATTATAGAAGGGAGCAGCAATGCATCGGGGTGGACAGCATTATCTGCAGGAGCTGACAGGTGGAACAGAGATTGTCGGCCCTAATGGGTACATCAGTTCGCACGGTTGCCAGTCCAAGCCCCCTACGGATAGTGACGGTATGTGAATGCCATTTGCGATTGATGTGAATTCGTTGAGCTCTAATAGCAAGTGGCCTAGCCCCATTACATATTGATGTCCAATGTCACCTTCCTCTTATGTGCCTGCCCCCTCCCCTGTTGCTAACCACACGTCTGTTGTTTTGTGCTTATAGAAGACCAGCCAGAAGCGCATCAGCCTCCGCATGAGGCATCCACATCTGGCCATCGGGCAGATGAAAAAGGAGGGGAGGACAGTGTGCTCCATGAGTGTGACACCCCACCATGTGTGGACAAAACATCGAGGGAAGATGGTGGCTTCAAGGGATTTGATGACTCTGAGGCTCCGGGCAGGAGGGAAAGCTTGGAGGCCAGCTCCCCGGAGGGCGCGTCTGCACGGTAGTCCTGATGAAAGTTAGGCAGACGTGGACCTGGACTTGGTGGCAATGTCCAGGGAGAGCACGGAAATACACCGCAAGCTCATGGGTGCATTGGGTAGGGTCCCGCAAAGCATAGATGCACTTGCTGTGACTGTGGCAGAGGCCATCTCATGCATTGTCCATGCATCTGATGACTCCAGCGAGCTCACATTGACAGTAGCATTCCAGAGTGCATGGCATGTGCCAGGTGACACGGCAGCAGCGATCACTTCACAAGCACAAGCTACGCTGCAGCTTGGTGATGGCACGTGATCATTGACTGCTGCCATCCTCTCTGTGTTCCCCACTGTCCAACGGGGAAGTGATGGTGCTGAAGCAGGTCAGCAAGTAGTTGTCACACATCATACTCCCGATGCTGAGGCACAGCCCCGCGTGAGTGTCAGTGGTCCTCAAGAAATGGAAGGTGCTGTTCTTCCTCAAGACAGTATTCCGGCTCCCACCACTGACTCTCTGACCTTGATCCTAACACGGTTCACTCCCGATGCATCAGAGACTGTTGTCGCCAATGCTGAGGCACAGCATTCTACAACTGGGCCTTCCAGGCCCGGAGCTGGCCCAGGACGTCGTCCTCGGCCATCTGTACTGACTAGCCCACCAACACACCAGCCCTCGAGCAGCCTTGTTGTAAGTACTGAGGCCTCATTGAGGAGGAGCAGCAGAAGTGGGAGAGGGATGAAGGGAAGGAGGGGGGAAATCTTAGGGAAAGTCCCATTAAAGGGTGGGACAATCTGGTGGAGATGCCCTGATTTATTGTTATAATGCATGTAAATAGTTGAGTTCAATTAATCCACTTCATTGTTCTTGAGTGCCTTGCAGCAGAATGCTGTTTCTTATATGGTTTTGTTTTGGTGGGGAGGACTGTTTGTTACTTTGTTGGAATAAAATGTAACTTTGACCCTTAGCCGTTGGTGTCATGTGTATCATTACAAAGTTCACTGGAGATGTGTCTTTATGGTGGCACATAGCGTGGCCAGTATTAATTGCATCCCTCAGCTTCCTCCATTCAAGCGAACCAGTCCATTATGAGCTGGTGACATGTGGCACTTGTTACAACAGCATCTCCATGCTGCCTCCCCTGTGGATGGTGTGGCTGTCCAATCGGGTCCTCGCCAGGCTCCTCTTCATCGTGCTCCTCCTCCTGAGGTGGGGCTGCAATCCCCACTGGCAATGTCTGGCCCCTCATGATGGCCAAGTTGTGCAGCATGCAGCACACCACAATAGATTCAGAGACCTGTTGAGGGGAGTATTGAAGGCTGTCTCCAGAGTGGTCCAGGCATCAGAAGCGCTGCTTGAGCACCGCTGTTGTCTGTTCGATGATGTTGAAGGTGGCTGTACGGCTCTCATTTTAACGTTGCTCCGTTTCTGTGTTGGGGTTGCGCAGGGGTACATGAGCCAGCTAGCTAAGGCATATCCTTTGTCCCTGAGCAGCCAGCCGTGTTGTTCCCTTTGTCACTGAAAAAATCGTGAGACAGTGCTCTAAAACAAAATGAAAACATCTTGTGCGCTCCCTAGAGACCAGGCATTCACTGTGAGGATGCGCTGCGAGTGGTCGCACACCAGCTGGATGTTTAGGGAGTGGTATCTCTTTCGGTTTCTGACTACCTCTGCATTGTGGAATGGTGTTCGGAAGCCACATGTGTGCAGTCAATAGCTCCTGGAACCCTCGGGAAACCCGCAATTCTGCCAAACCCACGTACCCGCTCATTCTGGCTCTCCCTTTTCATTGGGAACTTTATGAACACATAGAACATAAGAAATAGGAGCAGGAGTAGGCCATTGGCCCCTCGAGCCTGCTCCAACATTCAATAAGATCATGGCTGATATGATCATGGACTCAGCTCCACTTCCCTGCCTGCTCCCCATAACCCTTTATTCTCTTATCGCTCAAAAGTCTGTCTATCTCTGCCTTAAATATACTCAATGACCCAGCCTCCACAGCTCTCTGGGCAGAGAATTCCATAGATTTACAACCCTCTGCGAGAAGAAATTTCTCCTCATCTCAGTTTTTATTTGGGTGGCCCCTTATTCTAAGATTATGTCCCTTAGTTTTAGTGTCACCTAGTTTTAGTTTCCCCTATGTGTGGAAGTATCCTCTCTGCATCCACCTTGTCGAGCTCCATTACCTTATAAGTTTTAATAAAATCACCTCTCATTCTTCTGAACTCCAATGTGTAATAGTTGAGGATCCAGCACCAATTCCTGCGGCACCCCACTAGTCATTTTTTGCCAACTGGAAAATGACCCATTTATCCCGACTCACTGTTTTCTGTTAGTTAGCCAATCCTTAATCGATGCTAATATATTACCCCCTTTTATCTTGTGCAGTAACCTCTTATGTGCCACCTTATTGAATTCCTTCTGGAAATCCAAATACAGCACATCCACTGGTTCCCCTTTATCCACCCTGCTCGTTACATCCTCAAAGAACTCCAGCAAATTTGTCAAACATGATTTCCCTTTCATAAAACCACGCTGACTCTGCTTGATTGAATCATGTTTTGCCAAATGTCCTGCTACTGCTTCCTTAATAATGGACTCCAGCATTTTCCCAACGACAGATGTTAGGCGAACTGGTCTATAGTTTCCTGCTTTTTGTCTGCCTCCTTTTTTAAATACGGGCATTACATTTGCGGTACTGCTGGGACCATCCCAGAATCCAGGGAATTTTTGTAGATTACAACTAATGCATCCACCAGCTCGGCAGCCACTTCTCTTAAGACCCTAGGCTGTAAAGCATTAGGTCCAGGGAACTTGTCTGCCTTTAGTCCCATTATTTTACCTAGTACTCCTTCATTAGTGATAGTGATTGCATTAAGTTCTTCCCTACCTATAACCCCTTGATTATCCACTATTGGGAAGCCCATTCTGCAGGCGTACAGAGCCTTTGTGACATGGCGAATGCAGCATATTGAGAGATGCTGCAAATGTCCAGTGCTGCAGCCTAGAAGAAGCCGAAGGCATAGAAGGCCAGCACCACAGTCACCTTCACTGTGACAGGCAGCGCAGTCCTGTTGGTGCTGTAAGGCTGCATGTCTGCCTATAGTAGATATATCTGTCAGCACTTTCTTTCAGAAGCACAGTCTTCTCACACATTGCTCCTCAGATAGCTAAAGGTATGAGCATTGGTGCCTGTAAACCCATGGGGGTAAGCCCTCCTCGCCAGATGTCTTCAGCCTTTCCTCATCCGTGGGCCGACAGTCTTCCATCTTGACTCTGCCTAGCAATAGTATGGAGCATGATACGCTAGCCAACTAGTAATGCCCCCATTAAATTCTCTCACTGAAATTGTAAGCACACTGTACTGGCAGATAATATTGACTTCAAGTCAGAGCTTAAGGCAACGGGGTGTGCACAATTGTTGCAGTCAATGTGAACTGTGATGTAGGATCCTCCTCTCGCAATATAAATTTGCGGCAAATACCGTCTATTGGATCATAGGACCACCTGGTTTTTGGGGCGGGCGTATAATGTGATGTTTGGGCCTAATTTTGCAGCTGGGGCACCAGCAGAGTATTGCACGATGATTGATGTCATGATCTCATTGAAACTAGAAGCAGGGCGGTAAGTTTGTGCACCACCGCAAACTATGAGCCGAATTTGCCAACCGGGCAGTAAAAGCTGGCCGCTCGCCTTTACAACTTAAAATACCCTTTACCACCTCTCTGGGGTGCTACCAGAGGCACAGTGGAGCCAAAAATCCAGCCCATTCTGTTTTCCTATTGTTCCTACTAAAGTGAATAAACTCACATTTCCCTACATTATACTCCATCTGCCACCTTACTGCCCACTCAATTAGTCTATCTATATCCCTTTGCAAACTCTCTGTGTTCCCCTCACAGCTTATTATCCTACCTAGCTTTGTATCATCAGCAAACTTAGATGCATTACACTCGGTCTCTTCATCTAGGTCATTCATATAGATTGTAAATAGCTGTGGCACCCCACTATTTGCAGACTGCCAACCTGAAAAAGACATGTTTATCCCTACTCTCCGTTTTCTGTCCGTTAATCAATCCTCTATCCATTCTAATACATTACCTCCAATCGCATGATCACTTATCTTGTATACTTAGCACTTTTATGTGGTATCTTATCAAAAGCCTTTTTGAAATCCAAATATACTACATCATCCGGTTTCCCTTTAGCTATCCTGCTAGTTAAATCTAAAAAAAACTCTAATAAATTTGTCAAACATCATTTCCTTTTCATTAAACAATGTGGACTCTACCTAATCATGTCATTTTGTGTAACAGCATGGCTTTCATTGTATGCCTATTGTGCACATGTGTATGGGTTACGTACCAGAGGCATGAGCCATGTCATCAACAGACAGCCCTGTTGCCCAGTAGCCACCCTTTGATTTTCCATTGTGTTTGAAATGCAACTGGCACAGTGGACTGCCACAGAATGAAGGCATGATGGCTACTGCCAAGATATTGGGCATTGACCTGCCTGATGCGCTGCCTATGGTCGCACACTAGCTGGATGTTGAGGGCGTGGTATCCCTTTTGTTCCAGTGTATGGCAGAGTTGACATGCGGCACCCGCAAAATGATGTCCGCGCTGTCAATGGCATCCTGCACCATGGAGAAGCTTGCAATCCTAACAAAGCCGTGTGCTCGCTGTGCCTGCTGGTCTCTGGCAAGAGAGAATGAAATGTACTCAGCTCTCTTCGAATAATGAGCCTCAGTGACCTCCCTTATGCAACAGTAGACGGAAAACTGCGAGATGTTGCAAATATAGAATAGAAACATAAAAACTAGGGGCTAGACTTTACTTGCTAATGCCCAGTTACCACTCATTTAACCGCTGAGATTAAGTCTAACATCATTTTTCCCTAAAAATGGAAACTAACGTCCATTCATCACTCATTTATCGCCAGTGTTAGTTTTGGCATATAGTTAACGCTGAGAATTAGCTAAACCGCCCGGCTTTTTAAAAAAATTATGACGCCATCAATCGTGCACCGCCCAAAACATTGTTTAGAATGGAAACTAATGCCCAGAAACCACCCAGAATATCGCCGAGCGTTACTTTCGGCCTCTCGCCCATATATCGCCCAAAGGATCACTCGCACAAAAAAAGCGCTGAAAAAAAGCTGCACTCATCTGACCTTAACCCAGAGCTATGGATGCCATTTTGTAATATGGAAGACTTTTCATAAAAGGCTGCTTCAAGTTCTGGGAGTTTTGAATTAATTTGTGAGTGCTTTGAAAATCTGTGGTGGTTTTAAAATCTGAACAACCATCTAATCATATTGTGGTCAATTTGAATTTTTTATATGAGTTTTTGGAGGACAATTTATTAATTCTGAATACATATTGTAATAGTAATGGGGCCTGTAATTCCTCAGCCAGTATTGATGACTACACACATGCTGCAGACTAAAGATGGGAGAAGGTATATTGAAGAGCATTATGTGCCCAATGAAAGAGGTGGCAGACTGATGATGAGGAGGAGAATTTACACCTGACGCACTTTCAAGGATAAGCGGTCATACCTGAACTTGTCTGGAACACGTACCTTAGAAGGCTGCACTTCCGATATATGTGAGATATGCCAGCTCATTAAGGGAGATCTGCAGCCTAACAGCACCATCAGGATCGCACTGCCTTTTGAGAGCAAGGTTACTGTGGCACTTACCTTCTATTCATCAGGCTCCTTTCAGGCGATATTTGCGATATCTCTCAGCATTCCATATATTGATGCATTCAACAGTTGACTGAAGCCCTTTATGCTCGAAGGATGGACTTTATTAACTTCCCTATGACCAGGGAGGCACAGACTGAGAGGGCTTTGGGTTTCTCGAGAATAACAAACTTCCCCAAGGAGCAGGGAGCAGTAGCCTGTACGCACATTGCCATGCGATCACCTTTTCAGGATGCAGAGGTGTTTCAGAACCGAAACGGATTCCACTCCCTGAATGTACAACTCGTTGTCAACCACAAGCAAATAATCACGGCAGTAAATGCAAAATTTCCAGGGCACATCCATGATGTGCACATCTTGCGTGAGAGCACTGTCTCTGACCTGTTTAAGAGTCAGCCACAAGATCGCGGTAGGATGCTGGGAGATAAGGGATATGGCTTTGCCAGCTGGCTGATGACCCCACTGCATAAGCCCCAGACAGAAGCCGAGAAGCGATAAAACGAAAGCCACATAGCTACATGCAATATTGTCGAAAAGACAATTGGAGTGCTTAAGCAGTACTTCAGATGCCTGGAACACTCAGGAGGCGAATTACAATCTCACCCTGAGCAGGTCGCTCAATTCATTGTGGTGTGCTGCATGTTGCATAACTTAGCTATCAGGAGGGGACAAGAATTGCCAGATGGGACTGCCAGTCCATCTCAAGAGAGAGGGGAGGCGGAAGAGGAGGTGGAGGTGGAGGAGGACCTTGGGGAAAACAATCAGGCTGGTGTTGAAACCATGCCTCTACCCCACTCTAGACCGCAGGAAAGGGCCTGTGGTGGTTACGCAGCTGCAAGACTGTTGCGTCAGCAGCTCATAAATTGAGGATGATGGCAGATCAATTGATTAGGCAGTTGATGGAGAGGACTTTTCCAAAGAAACATCCTCCAAGCCAGAAGCAAGAGCTTCTTCCTGACTCGCATGTGTCACTAACAATGAGGGTGTGGCACCTTGGGGTGCAGTGCCGTATTCCAGGACCATTGGCTGCCCTCTAGCATCGGTGTTCTTGGCTATTCTTTCCACTGCCACTGCTATCCGCGTCATCTCCTCGGAGACGATCGCGGACAGAGTGGCAACCTGGCCAGATAATCCGTTCATTGCTTGGAGGAGCTCTCAACCTATGTCATTGCTCGTCCTGGACAAATTGGCCATGTCCACACTAAGATCCGCTGGTCTCGGAGCAGTCCGGCCTCGCCGAACCAACCTCCGCGGGGGTCGGTGCAGGCATGCTCGGGGTGCTCTGCTGTAAACCGCATGGCCCTGCTACCTCCTCGGTTGAAGAGGATGCGGTTGCAGAAATACACGAGGAAAGGGCTGCAGGCTCCTCCTCCACCTCCTCACTATCCTCAGTGCATAGGAAAACCTGTAGCAGAACGGGCGAGGCTCTTGCCTCCTCCCTTCCAGAGACAACCACAGGAACCTCCGCAGCCTGATGAACCTGGGACACCTGGGGTAGCTGGAAGGCCTATGCCTGTGCCTGTGCTATCTGGTGATCTAGAAAACATTAATAAAGTAAGTAGAAGAGAAGGGGATGTTAGGGTCACATGAGAATGCTTAAGCTACACAGACATCACATATAATTAACATCATGATAGTACAGAATCTGCATTGCATTACAATGATATTTCATGATCCCATCATTAATTACATAACATGACATAACATTACATCAATCATATATTATATGGAAATGAATAGCATTAAATTACTTTAAATTACCGATGGTTTATACATTACTCACGTGGTGCGAGAACGGGTTCAGCACCAGGATGGGTGGCCGACCATTTGTGGACTCCAACGAAGGCCAATGCCTGCACTTCCAAATCTGTCAGGGGGCTTATATCTGGTGAGCCACCACCCATGCGCCGCTGCTCAGCCTTATTATTCGAAAGCTTCTTCTACAAACGTGACAAGAACATGGCATGGCATAAGATCATTGCTAAGTGCTTTTACAGATAAAACATAGCAGATTACTGACAGATATCATATTATTATTATTACTATTACACAACACAACACAACACACAGACAATCCACAATTAGTCATCCCATGCTAATCATTGTCACTGTTAACGTTATATGCTATTACACTTCGCATGCATGGTTATTTATATCTACCATCTGAGAATAACTTGAATAAGATCAAGATTTGGATTAAACACATGACATCAAGATTACCAGTCTAACTACAACACATCAGATCTGCATTTAAATTAATCATTGCATCATTACAATTTATTATATAAATAAAGGTAATACTTACTCTGCCGGAATCAACCAGAAAGTTCCAGCCCTTGCGGCACTGATTGGGCTCTTTGATTTCAGGCATGTTGAATGAAATCAATTCGGCAATCTCTGCCCAAATCCGTTGATATACCCTGGGGGGTGGTTTCACACGACGACCCCAGGTCAATTGTGCCCACCGATTCTCGACTTCTGCTACTAAGGCAGCATTGGCTTCGTCAGTGAAGTGCTTTGCGCAACTTCATCCTCCCATCTCTCCTGCTTTAGCCACTTCCTCCTCCTCCTTGCTCTAAATTACATCCTTCTCCATCCTTACTTCACTAATATCCATTTTATTTTATTTTAATCCAGAAATCGAAAAAATTCACCGAAAACACCTATAACACCAAGATCACGTATTACACCACAAGAATCGCTCACCAGCTTTCTCTACTATCTCTCTCTCTCTCTCCTCTTTCACTCTCCTCTGCGCATGTGCAGATGACCCCTAACCTCCTGAAATGTGGAAAAAGACCGTTGCTATGAAAGCCGGCCTTGCACGACTGAATACATCGCTAATGCCTATTTCACATCGCTGTGGATAATGCTCAAATTAAAAAGTGGAAACTATCGGGTTTTAAAATGGGCGATATTTTGCCGATCACAAAAAAATATATAACCGTTAACGCCGGAAATACTTTTGGCCAATCTGGAGAGTAATGCAATGTCTAGCCAATAGAAATTTACAGCGCAGATGGAGGCCATTTTGGCCCATCGAGTCCTAGTGGGAGTGCTTGCTAGTGCTGTTAGGGAGCAGTTAAACTAATATGTCAGGGGGATGGGAACCAATGCAGGGAGACAGAGGGAAACAAAATGGAGACAAAAGCAAAAGACAGAAAGGAGATGAGTAAAAGTGGAGGGCAGAGAAACCCAAGGCAAAAAACAAAAAGGGCCACTGTACAGCAAAATTCTAAAGGGTCAAAGTGTAATAAAAAGGCAAGCATGAAAGCTCGGTGCCTCAATGCAAGGAGTATTTGGAACCCAGGAGAGGGCTCTGAGCTAGTTAGAGTGGGTGAGAACTCAGATGAACAGGACCCCAAGAAAGAATGCAAAAGGCAGGAGGCAACAGAGCAGAGTAGCACTGGGGTAAGTGTAAACCACAAGGTGACAAGAAGGGACAATATGTATGAATATAAAGGGGCTGCAGGAGGGGTCAAAACTAAAAATCATGGTTTAAAAACTAGTATTAAAACACTACCTAAACGCACACAGCATTCGAAATAAAGTAAATGAGTTGACGGCACAAATCATTACAAATGGGTATGATTTGGTGGCCATTACAGAAACGTGGTTGCAGGGTGGCCAAGACTGGGAATTAAACATACAGGGGTATCTGACAATTCGGAAGATAGACAAGAAGGGAAAGGAGCTGGGGTAGCTCTGTTAATAAAGGATGATATCAGGGCAGTTGTGAGAGACGATATTGGCTCCAATGAACAAAATGTGGAGATTAGAGATAGTAAGGGGAAAAAGTCACTGGTGGGCGTAGTTTATAGGCCCCCAAATAATAACTTCATGGTCGAGCGGGCAATAATCAAGGGAATAATGGAGGCATGTGAAAAAGGAACGACAGTAATCATGGGGGATTTTAACCTCCATATCAGTTGGTCAAATCAAATCGCACGGGGTAGTCTGGAGGAGGAATTCATAGAATGCATTCGGGATTGTTTCTTAGAACAGTATGTTACAGAACCTACAAGGGAGCAAGCTATCTTCGATCTGGTCCTGTGTAATGAGACAGGAATAATAAACGATCTCCTGGTAAAAGATCCTCTCGGAATGAGTGATCACAGTATGGTTGAATTTGTAATACAGATTGAGGGTGAGGAGGTAGTGTCTCAAACGAGCGTACTATGCTTAAACAAAGGGACTACAGTGGGATGAGGACAGAGTTGGCAAAAGTAGACTGGAAACACAGACTAAACGGTGGCACAATTGAGGAACAGTGGAGGACTTTTAAGGAGCTCTTTCATAGTGCTCAACAAAAATATATTCCAGTGAAAAAGAAGGGCGGTAAGAGAAGAGATAACCAGCCGTGGATAACCAAAGAAATAAAGGAGAGTATCAAATTAAAAACCAATGCGTATAAGGAGGCCAAGGTTAGTGGGAAACTAGAAGATTGGGAAAATTTTAAACGACAGCAAAGGATGACTAAGAAAGCAATAAAGAAAGGAAAGATAGATTATGAAAGTAAACTTGCGCAAAACATAAAAACAGATAGTAAAAACTTTTACCGATATATAAAACGGAAAAGAGTGACTAAAGTAAATGTTGGTCCCTTAGAAGATGAGAAGGGGGATTTAATAATGGGAAATGTGGAAATGGCTGAGACCTTAAACAATTATTTTGCTTTGGTCTTCACAGTGGAAGACACAAAAACCATGCCAAAAATTGCTTGTCACGGAAATGTAGGAAGGGAGGACCTTGAGATAATCACTATCACTAGGGGGGTAGTGCTGGATAGGCTAATGGGACTCAAGGTAGACAAGTCCCCTGGTCCTGATGAAATGCATCCCAGCGTATTAAAAGAGATGGCGGAAGTTATAGCAGATGCATTCGTTATAATCTACCAAAATTCTCTGGACTCTGGGGAGGTACCAGCAGATTGGAAAGCAGCTAATGTAACACCTCTGTTTAAAAAAGGGGGCAGACAAAAGGCAGGTAACTATAGGCCGGTTAGTTTAACATCTATAGTGGGGAAAATGCTTGAAGCTATCACTAAGGAAGAAATAGCGGGACATCTAGATAGGAATAGTGCAATCAAGCAGACGCAACATGGATTCATGAAGGGGAAATCACGTTTAACTGATTTACTGGAATTCTTTGAGGATATAACGAGCATGGTGGATAGAGGTGTACCGATGGATGTGGTGTATTTAGATTTCCAAAAGGCATTCAATAAGGTGCCACACAAAAGGCTACTGCAGAAGATAAAGGTATACGGAGTCAGAGGAAATGTATTAGCATGGATCGAGAATTGGCTGGCTAACAGAAGGCAGAGAGTCGGGATAAATGGGTCCTTTTCGGGTTGGAAATCGGTGGTTAGTGGTGTGCCACAGGGATCGGTGCTGGGACCACAACTGTTTACAATATACATAGATGACCTGGAAGAGGGGACAGAGTGTAGTGCAACAAAATTTGCAGATGACACAAACATTAGAGGAAAAGCGGGCTGTGTAGAGGACACAGAGAGGCTGCAAAGAGATTTAGATAGGTTAAGCAAATGGGCTAATGTTTGGCAGATGGAATACAATGTCGGAAAATGTGAGGTCATCCACCTTGGAAAAAAAACAGTAAAATGGAATATTATTTGAATGGGGAGAAATTACAACATGCTGCAGTGCAGAGGGACCTGGGGGTCCTTGTGCATGAATCCCAAAAAGTTAGTTTGCAGGTGCAGCAGGTAATCAGGAAGGCGAATGGAATGTTGGCCTTCATTGCGAGAGGGATGGAGTGCAAAAGCAGGGAGGTCCTGCTGCAACTATATAGGGTATTAGTGAGGCCGCACCTGGAGTACTGCGTGCAGTTTTGGTCACCTTACTTAAGGAAGGATATACTAGCCTTGGAGGGGGTACAGAGATGATTCACTTGGCTGATTCCGGAGATGAGGGGATTACCTTACGATGATAGTTTGAGTAGACTGGGTCTTTACTCGTTGGAGTTCAGAAGGATGAGGGGTGATCTTATAGAAGCATTTAAATTAATGAAAGGGATAGACAAGATCGAGGCAGAGAGGTTGTTTCCACTGGTCGGGGAGACTAGAACTAGGGGGCACAGCCTCAAAATACGGGGGAGCCAATTTAAAACCGAGTTGAGAAGGAATTTCTTCTCCCAGAGGGTTGTGAATCTGTGGAATTCTCTGCCCAAGGAAGCAGTTGAGGCTAGCTCATTGAATGTATTCAAATCACAGATAGATAGATTTTTAACCAATAAGGGAATTAAGGGTTACGGGGAGCGGGCGGGTAAGTGGAGCTGA
The DNA here is from genome assembly GCF_044704955.1 of Pristiophorus japonicus. Taxonomy (NCBI): domain Eukaryota; kingdom Metazoa; phylum Chordata; class Chondrichthyes; family Pristiophoridae; genus Pristiophorus; species Pristiophorus japonicus. The sequence continues at coordinate 57,668,102 of NC_091986.1, forward strand.
GTCCACGGCCAGATCAGCCATGATCTTGTTGAATGGCGGAGCAGGCTCGAGGGGCTAGATGGCCTATTCCTGTTCCTAATTCTTATGTTCTTATGTTCTTATGAGTCCACGCCGGCCGACAAAGAGCTACACGGCCCTTGGTCAGCAACCATGAAGGTTACATATAAACCTATGAACAATGGCAGACAGGTAAAGCGCATGTGGCCCAACCAATCCACACCACGTAACCGCGATACCCCATGCATCGCAGCATTTTAAACTCCACCTCACCCAGAGCCATGCGATCTCCTGGGAGAGGCAAAAAACCAGGCCAATTGGGAAAAAAAATCAGGGAAAATTCCTCTCCTCTCCGACCATCCAGGCAATCAAAACTAGTCCAGGAGATCACTCTGGCCATATTAGATTCCCTGAAGTACTTACCATCGTATCTGTGCCAGCCAACAAGAAGTGATCCAGTCTAATCCCACTTATCAGCTCTCGGTCCCTAACCCTACAGGTACGCCACTTCAAGTGCACATCCAAGCACCTTTTAAATGTGGTGAGGGTTTCTGCATCCACCACCCTTGCAGGGAGCGAGTTCCAGACCCCCACAACCTCTGCATGAAGAAGCTCCAGCTCCAGCCTGGTTCATCACCATGGTCACCTTGACAACCAGTGGCAATGTGCTCCTCACCCTGCTCTGAGGTTGCATTTGTGTCTGCAGCAGGTGGCAGATTTCAGTGAGGACATCCTTACTGATGTGCAGATGTCTCACACATTTTTCCTCACTGAGGTTCAGGTAGGAGAATTGCTCCCTGAACACACTGTGTGGGTATGTTTTGTTGCAAAGAGCCATTCTCCCCCTCCTCCTGCTGCCTCTTTCAGCAGCTTGTCCTGCTCTGCATGCCCTCTGTTCATTCTCCAAGTCACGCTGTATTTCAAGGGGAATTCCTACTATTGCACCCATGTCTAGTCGCAACTAGTTTGTGCAGAAGCCTTGAATTCAGGAAAAAGTTCTTCAGCACCTGCTACACTACTCCCTGTAGACTTTAGCAACTTTAAACATCTATAGAAAGTACTTGTAGAATCGTAACAACAGCCAGTAGAAATCAATCAGCAACTAACCTGTAAGTAGGTGATGATCCCTTTAAATAGCGCTGGTGGGGGATCCATCCTGCTAATGAAAGCTTGGTCAACCATGTGAGTTCAAGAGAGGGTGTTAGCTGGAGCATTGAGCTCCAAAATGACAAATCAGCACTGTACCCTGACTGACATCACAATCTGCCTACTCTGCATGCTTCTGACAGATTTTCACTGTGCGCATGCTAACCAATATGGCATCCGGTGTGTTTCACCCACAAGAGTGCGTGCATGCGCAGACATCATTTTGAAACTAAAACAGCACTCAACGTGCCAAAATAATGCCACTGAGGATCCGAATTTTGCACGCAAAATGTTGTTAGGTTTTTTTAATATTCAGAGGCTAATGAGAATAAACAAATAAATACACATGAAGCATGATCATCTACAAGATCAAGTGAAAAAATTAGCAGACCAGACATGTGCAAATTCATTTTCAGCGGGGCAGGAAAATGTTCTGTATGCCCCCAGTGGTTTAGTGAGCTTGCTCAATGAGTAGCTGCGGCCCACAGCCCAGGGAGATCCATAGTTTGATCCCTAGTCTGTGCTGACTTGGATGATTTCAGCAGGGCAGCAGCAGAGCAGCTTAATAGGCCTCAATTTCCTGGTTTAAGTAGAATAAACACAGAATTCCCATATCTGATCGCTTTCCAGTGACTTCAGTTGAAGTATATGGGGGTGAAATTGCCCTGTACCCCGATGGGGGCTGATAATCAGCTGGGGCCGGGACTTTCTGCGCCCGGGGAGGGCCGCCGCCTCCATACAAGCCACCAGAGCAGAGTGGGACCAGGCCTGCAGCACGGCACCCAAAAAGGAATGCTGGGCTGTATGAACACGACCTGGGCTGTGCTAGGCATCATTTTCTGGAGCCGACCCGAGAGTCAACAAACCAGTAAAGATGGCGGCGCGGGGCGCTGGCGCCCTCTCCTTTAAGTTCCGTCCCGCGAACAGATGTCAGCCAGCTTAGCGACCCGCGAAGCTGGCGTTGCAATCCGCTCGCGCCATCCTCGCAGGCCACAGGGCAATTTCCCCCCTGCGTGCTGGTAAGGGGTTGGCACCCGGTGCTGACGGGTCAGCGCAGACTCCGATTATGTCATCGACGGTTGTGCGCCAGCCCGGGGCGCTACCCGCAGGGCACAGCCGTACCGAGCCAGCATCTCTGCCAACTCCCACGCAATTTCCCAGGAGCCAGTAGCGCCCCCCCCCCGCCCCCCCACCCCTCGGTTGAAAAGTCTCTCCCGTCCCGTTAACACCTCCCGGCAGGGCTAATGGGCCTCTAGAAAAGCAGCAATTTTGCTCCCTATGTCTGTGAACATCATGTGGGGACAGGATTATGTTTGGCTCTGATCTCCCTCATGGGCACATAGCTTGCACATATACGCCATCATGGTTCACACTTAAATAATGGCCACTTGAATCAGGTCCTAGAGTTTGCTGGGTACCCATGGAGCCATATCTCAGCGGTGAGTCATTGCCTTCAGGAGGTGAAGGCAGAATATTGACAAGAATCCCATGATCTCCAACAACTAGAAGGATAAGGGCAGAAGGTCTAAAGCAATATTATCAACTTCAACTTTCCCTCCAAGTCACACACTATCCTGATTTAGACATATATGCTGTTCCTTCATTGTCACTGGGCCAAAACCCTGGAACTTTCTACACAACACCACTTGGACTGAAGCAGCTCAAGAAGGCTCACCACCACCTTCTCAAGGGCAACTAGGAATGGACAATAAATGCCAGCCTTGCTAGTAATGACCATATCCTAGTGAATGAAAAAACAATTACAGGCAATTTATTATTTTAATTAAAACATTGCATTATTTTGGGAAATAACAAAAAAGACTCTAAAGAGAGCTGAAATCTAGTGGTGCCACAAGCAATGTCTAACAAAGTTGTGCTGAGGTGTAGAATCTCTACTTGATGTGGCATTATGGTACAGAAACATTCGTGTAACCAATAAGTACACAACTTGTGTCCACTTTGGGGAAATGCATGAGGATGACATAATAGATTGTAGCATATTAATATGATGCAAACATATCCAACTTGTCAGGCTCATGAAGGCTAATGGTAGAAATATTTGTCTTGAGCATATATAACATAATCAGGCAAGTGGATCATCCGCCTGCTGTAGAACTCAGACTTCAATGGAATGAAAACAGACAAGCAGACGATCCTCTCCTCAGGTTACTGCCCATGCGGTGAAGACAGAAATTTACCCCACAGATTCCAAAGTATTAGCCAGTTTTCTAATTGAAGAATGTCTGAATAGTATGGGCAAACCCTAGATTCCACCCATTCCCCAGCTTCAGTTTGACTGAAATATTCAGAGAATGTTCTCACTGCGATCAGTGCTCTCTTTAAGTAGCATGCCATTGGAACGGAGCAGTGCTAGGAAAATAATTACAGCTTCTGCCATAGCTTAGTGTGGCCAGCAGTGCCAGCTGAAGACATTTTTTTTGCTAAAATCTTATTTTAAATTTTCTGGTTCCATTATAGAAACACAGTAATGGTTATGTTACTGGATTAGTAACCCAGAGGGCTAGACTATTAATCCAGAGATAAGATCCTACCATGACAGTTTCAGAATTTGAATTCAATTTTTTTAAACATGGAAATAATACCTGGTATCATGAAGCTTTTGGATTATAAAGACCTAATTGGTTCACTAATATATTTTAGGGAAGGAAACCAGCTTTCCTTACCTAAACTGGCCTATATGTGACATAAACATAGAAACATAGAAAATAGGTGCAGGAGTAGGCCATTCGGTCCTTCAAGCCTGCACCACCATTCAATATGATCATGGCTGATCATGCAACCTCAGTACCCCATTCCTGCTTTCTCTCCATACCCCTTGATCCCTTTAGCTGTAAGGGCCACATCGAACTCCCTTTTGAATATATCTAACGAACTGGCCTCAACAACTTTCTATGGTCGAGAATTCCACGGGTTCACAACTCTCTGAAGGAAGCTTCTCCTCATCTTGGTCCTAAATGGTTTACCTCTCATCCTTAGACTGTGACCCCTGGTTCTGGACTTCCTCAACATCGGGAACATTCTTCCTGCATCTAACCTGTCCAATCCCTTCAGAATTTTATATGTTTCTATGAGATCCCCTCTCATTCTTCTAAATTCCAGTGAACATAAGCCTAGTTCATCCAATCTCTCTTCATATGTCAGTCCTGCTATCCCAGGAATCAGTCTGGTGAACCTTCGCTGCACTCCCTCAATAGCAAGAATGTCCTTCCTCAGATTAGGAGACCAAAACTGTACACAATATTCAAGGTGTGGCCTCACCAAGGCCCTTTACAACTGCAGCAAGGCCTCCATGCTCCTATACTCAAATCGTCTCGCGATGAAGGCCAACATGCCATTTGTCTTCATCACCGCCTGCTGTACCTGCATGCCAACTTTCAATGACTGATGGACCATGACACCCAGGTCTCGTTGCACCGCCCCTTTTCCTAATCTGTCACCATTCAGATAATATTCTGCCTTCCTGTTTTTGCCACCAAAGTGGATAACCTCACATTTATCTATATTATAGTGCATCTGCCATGCATTTGCCCACTCACCTAACCTGTCCAAGTCACCCTGCAGCCTCTTAGCAGCCTCCTCACAGCTCATACTGCCACCCAGCTTAGTGTCATCTGCAAACTTGGAGATATTACATTCAATTCCTTCATCTAAATCATTAATGTATATTGTAAATAGCTGGCGTCCCAGCACTGAGCCCTGCAGCACCCCACTAGTTACTTCCTGCCATTCTGAAAAGGACCCGTTTATTCCTGCACTTTGCTTTCTGTCTGCCAACCAGTTCTCTATCCATGTCAATCATTACCCCCAATACCATGTGCTTTAATTTTGCACACTAATCTCTTGTGTGGGACCTTGTCAAAAGCCTTTTGAAAGTCCAAATACAACCAATCCACTGATTATCCCTTGTCCACTCTACCAGTTACATCCTCAAAAAATTCTGGAAGATTTGTCAAGCATGATTTCCCTTTAATAAATCCATGCCGACTTGGACCGATCCTGTCACTGCTTTCCAAATGCGCTGCTATTACATCTTTAATAATTGATTCCAACATTTTCCCCACTACTGATGTCAGGTTAACCGGTGTATAATTCCTTGTTTTCTCTCTCCCTCCTTTTTTAAAAAGTGAGGTTACATTAGCTACCCTCCAATCCATAGGAACTGATCCAGTCTATAGAATGTTGGAAAATGATCACCAATGCATCCACTATTTCTAGGGTCACTTCCTTAAGTACTCTGGGATGCAGACTATCAGGCCCTGGGGATTTATCGGACTTCAATTCCATCAATTTCCCGAACACAATTTCCTGACTAATAAGGATTTCCTTCAGTTCCTCCTTCTCGTTAGACCCTCGGTCCCCTCGTATTGCTGGAAGGTTATTTGTGTCTTTCTTAGTGAAGACAGAACCAAAGTATTTGTTCAATTGGTCTGCCATTTCTTTGTTCCCCATTATAAATTCACCTGATGCTGATGGCAAGGGACCTACATTTGTCTTCACTATTCTTTTTCTCTTCACATATCTGTAGAAGCTTTTGCATCAGTTTTTATGTTCCCTGCAAGCTTACTCTCAAACTCTACTTTCCCCCTCCTAATTAAACCCTTTGTCCTCCTCTGCTGAATTCTAAATTTCTCCCAGTCCTCAGGTTTGCTGCTTTTTCTGGCCAATTTTTATGCCTTTTCTTTGGTTTTAACACAATCCTTAATTTCCCGTGTTTGCCACGGTTGAGTCACCTTGCCCGTTTTATTTTTACACCAGACAGGGATATACAATTGTTAAAGTTCATCCATGTGATCTTTCAATGTCTGCCATTGTCTATCCACCGTTAACCCTTTAAATATCATTCGCCAGTCTATCCTAGCCAATTCACGTCTCATACCATCGACTTTACCTTTCTTTAAGTTCAGCACCCTAGTCTCTGAGTTAACTGTGTCTCTCTCCACCTTAATGAAGAATTCTACCATATTATGGTTACTCTTCCCCAAGGGGCCTCGCACAACAAGATTGCTACACCAACATTGCAGCACCGTGCTGAGGAGGCCAGCACTATATGGATGCTCCGCCTAGCACTGATGTGCTACAATACCCCTCCCCTTCAATTAAAGAGGAGGGCTGCTGCACACTCTACAGCCCCTTTGGTGGCCACCACTGGGCCACCAGGGGTGTAATCGACCAGGCCAGTAGCCTGGCACCCAAAACTGATCGACGCCCGGTCGACGCGAGGGCCGCCATTGTTGAACCCATGCAAGAATCGTCTGACAAATTGAAATGGTGTCCCGGGGTGTTTAATCCCTCCCCTTTAAGGGGCACCCTGGCAGCGGATGTCTGCCAACTTCACAACCCGTGCCTGCCGTTAACATCCGCCCATGTCAGTCTCACAGGAAACAAGCAACCAGAGGCAGATTGTCAGCTTTGGGCCACAGGAATGTTAGCCAGCTGGGACAATGTCAGCAGCTGCAAACATAGAAATAGAAACATAGAAAATAGGTGCAGGAGTAGACCATTCGGCCCTTCGAGCCTGAACCACCATTCAATAAGATCATGCTGATCATTCCCTCAGTACCCCTTTCCTGCTTTCTCTCCATGCCCCTTGATCCCCTTAGCCGTAAGGGCCATATCTAACTCCCTCTGTAATATATCCAATGGACTGGCATCAACAACTCTCTGCGGCAGGGAATTCCACAGGTTAACAGCTCTCTGAGTGAAAAAGTTTCTCCTCATCTCAGTCCTAAATGGCCTACCCCTTACCCTAAGACTGTGACCCCTGGTTCTGGACTTCCCCAACATTGGGAACATTTTTCCTGCATCTAACCTGTCTAAACCCGTCAGAATTTTAAACGTTTCTATGAGGTCCCCTCTCATTCTTCTGAACTCCAGTGAATACAAGCCCAGTTGATCCAGTCTTTCTTGATAGGTCAGTCCCACCATCCTGGGAATCAGTCTGGTGAATCTTCGCTGCACTCCCTCAATAGCAAGAATGTCCTTCCTCAAGTTAGGAGATCAAAACTGTACACAATACTCCAGGTGTGGCCTCACATTTATCCACATTATACTTCATCTGCCATTCATTTGCCCACTCACCTTACCTATCCAAGTCACTCTGCAGCCTCATAGCATCCTCCTCGCAGCTCACACTGCCACCCAACTTAGTGTCATCCGCAAATTTGGAGATACTACATTTAATCCCCTCGTCTAAATCATTAATGTACAATGTAAACAGCTGGGGCCCCAGCACAGAACCTTGCGGTACCCCACTAGTCACTGCCTGCCATTCTGAAAAGTACCCATTTACTCCTACTCTTTGCTTCCTGTCTGACAACCAGTTCTCAATCCATGTCAGCACACTACCCCCAATCCCATGTGCTTTAACTTTGCACATTAATCTCTTGTGTGGGACCTTGTCGAAAGCCTTCTGAAAGTCCAAATATACCACATCAACTGGTTCTCCTTTGTCCACTTTACTGGAAACATCCTCAAAAAATTCCAGAAGGTTTGTCAAGCATGATTTCCCTTTCACAAATCCATGCTGACTTGGACCTATCATGTCACCATTTTCCAAATGTGCTGCTATGACATCATTAATAATTGATTCCATCATTTTACCCACTACTGAGGTCAGCTGACCGGTCTATAATTCCCTGTTTTCTCTCTCCCTCCTTTTTTAAAAAGTGGGGTTACATTGGCTACCCTCCACTCCATAGGAACTGATCCAGAGTCAATGGAATGTTGGAAAATGACTGTCAATGCATCCGCTATTTCCAAGGCCACCTCCTTAAGTATTCTGGGATGCAGTCCATCAGGCCCTGGGGATTTATCGGCCTTCAGTCCCATCAATTTCCCCAACACAATTTCCCGACTAATAAAGATTTCCCTCAGTTCCTCCTCCTTACTAGACCCTCTGACCCCTTTTATATCCGGAAGGTTGTTTGTGTCCTCCTTAGTGAATACCGAACCAAAGTACTTGTTCAATTGGTCTGCCATTTCTTTGTTCCCCGTTATGACTTCCCCTGATTCTGACTGCTCAGTGTTCCAGGCACAGGAGAATATTACCAATGTGCTGGGTTTTTTTTGCAATTAACTATAGCATTTATCCTTTGCAGATGAGTGTCTGCAAGCTGAGGATCTTTGTTCACACAGGTGCTACAAATCTAATGCAAGGTTATGTCAGTGAGAGAATATCTGCAGTGAAGAAAGGACTGTGCCATGTAGAACTCTGATCAGTCTTTCATGTGAAGGGAATGACACAGGAGATAAAAAACCAACATCCCACACACATAACCTTGATGTAGAGCAGCATTGACCTTGCCTGAATTGATTGAAGGTGCTTCAAATATTCTCAGCATCCACACATGTGGTGCCAATTGTGGCTGCACTTTATTGCCTTGTTCAGTTTCATGGTCTGTTGGAAAGTTTCACCAATTCTTTGCTATGCTTGCAAAAAGAGGTGACATAGCAATGGGAGCTCTTCTGTATTTCTTCCCAAAAGAAAGAAAGGAAGAAAGACCTCCTGGCCCACAAGCAGTGCTGTACAGACAGTTAGTTACCTTCTCCCCAAACATGTCTTCGCCTTGCTTCAGCTGCTGGGTTTTTGAGGCCTGAGAAACCCAGGTGCCCACCAGAAATGTCTGTAAGCTTGTAATGTTTATAGCGCCACACTGTAGATGTAAACGTATTGTGTACTGCAACTATAGAATTAATAATTAAACAGAAGCAGGAGTACTTCAGAGAGCTGCCTGCCATGTTAGAGTGCTGTGTGTGCTTGTGCTCTGTGAATATATCACATTTGGCAATGAGATGGGATTTTTCGGATGATTTAAAGCTGAAATTTTGTTGTTGAAGGATTCAGCCAGCCTTTGGAAGGTTCTTTGTCTTTGGAAAAAGCTACAAAATCTGAGGTAAAAAATGAGCACACTCGATACTGGAGAGCTTAAAATGGCAGCACCTGCAGGTGTAATGGGACATTTGGGTGAATAGAGACATGACCGGGAACGTTTTAAAGCATATATGGATTGGCTAGAAATGTATTTCACTGCAAATAACATAATTGAAGTTCCAGACAATGCAGTCCAAAATCAGGCGATATTGGAACAGAAGCGAGCTATCTTCTTATCTGCAGCTGGACCTGAATTGTATGAAACCCTTGTAAATCTGCTTGTGCCTAACGAGCCAAAAGACACAATGTTTAAAGAGATTTTAACGAAGCTGGAGCAGCACTACAACGCCAAGCCATTAGAAATCGCTGAAAACTATCGTTTCGGGATACGGAATCAAAAGTCTGATGTAAATGTATCAGTGATTACATTGTAGCATTAAAAAAGCTATCTATTCACTGTAATTTCGGAAACTTTCAAAACCGAGCATTGCGGGATCATTTTGTTTGTGGGCTGAAAAACGATGCGATCAGAAGAAAGTTATTGACGATGGATGACTTGACTTTTGAGATTGGTTGTCAAACAGCGAGGTCGATGGGCATGGCCGATCAATATTCCCGAGAATTAAATAATAATTACGGTCGACAGTCAACCGAGGTGAATCGTCTGCAGGTTCAAAGTAAAAGACGGTGGGGGCCCAAAGTCTCAGAAACTGGAAATTCTAACAGAGCGTCGAAGTCATGCTTTGGGTGCCCGGGACAACACATTGCTCAAAGTTGTCCATATGTGAAGGCAGAGTGTTTCTTCTGCAGAAAGACTAGGCATCTTGCAAAGGCATGCCGACTGAAGGGTAAACCAGCTTTTAGAGCTATAAGTAGAAATCCCCAGAGGATACAAAGCATGGAAGAACAACAACAGGATGAGATGTTAGAGTTACACATCATCAGGAGCACGAGGTTAACGAACAGCGAAAGTATCAAATCCACATAGATGTTGCGGGATTCAAGACACCAATGGAACTCGACACGGGTGCATCCTGTGATATCTCCACAGAGCACAGCACACACAGCTTCCTAACGTGGCAAGCAGCTCTCTCGGAAGTCTCCAGAAATCTGTCTGGTTCTGTTTATTATTAACCCTGCACTTGCAGTACACAATATGTCCACATCCATAGTGTGGAGCTACAAACATTACAAGCTTACAGATATTACACATCCGTGACTGTCGTACCAGACAAATTGCATGATTTCCCATTGGAGAAATCCAAGATAGAGCTGCGAGGCTACTCAGGAGAGAAAATTCATTTAGTAGGTTGTATCACCGTATCGGTGAAATACCAGGATCAATTTCAGAACTTGCCCCTCTTAGTAATGGCAGGAGACAAGCTTGCCTTACTAGGAAGAAATTGGTTGAGAAATTGGGGTGGGTTTTTAATGATAATATATGTTTTAATAACTATTTTGAGATGTTTTTGTGTTTTTTAAAACACTTGCGCCTGTAAAAGTAAGCTATGTGCCTGTTTTTTCAGGCGCAAGATTTTACGGACATTTGTAAGCATAAATATCGGAAATTTACACTTACAAGTGTCCTCGCTCCTGATCTGGCTACGATCTGTCAAGCCAGAAAATTGACAGATCGGAAATGCCGGTTTCCAGCGCATGCGCACTGCGCGCTGGAAACCGGCATTTCCGATGCCTTCCCATATCCATAGGAACTCCCTAAGGACCCGTGGAGGCCAGAATTTCAGGGCCATTATTTCTAAGTTAGGTCTATGTAATTGGGCTACACCCATTGATGTTGTACCTAAGTCCGATGCTAATGTAAGAGTGTGTGGTGATTATAAAGTAACCGTAAACCAGGTTCTAGAGGGCAATGTCCCCAAAAATTGCTGAATATAGAAGGTTTGTTCACAACACTGACAGGTGGTCAGATTTTCTCAAAACTGGATCTTACGAATGCCTACTTACAGCTTGAACTAGATGAGGAGTTCAAGTCATGTTTGACTATAAATACTCAACTCATCTAGGCCTGTATCCATTTAATAGGCTACCATTTGGTGTGTCTTCTGCCCCTGCCATATTCCAAGAGGTGATGAACCAGATTTTGCAAGGTATTGCTCGGGTAGTATGTTATTTGGATGACATACTAATTTCAGCACCAAATAGGAAAACTCATAATAACATATTGAATGAAGTCCTCAAACGGCTAGAGAAGCACAGAGTACGAGTGTCTGCTCATAAGTGTGAATTATTTCAAGACTGAAGGGTGCAAAATTCACAAGAACCCCCAACCCCAGTGTTTGGGCTCATTCGAAAGGAAATTTAATTTGGGACTATCTACTTGAAAGTTTGAAATCCTAAAGTGCTTATGGAAGAAACTACGAACTTTAATCGAATTTTGGATTTTTACAAGACAAATTCAAGCCTGAGGGCGGGCCTAAGAACTAAAGAAACCCACTTGATTCTTGGACCTGTTTGGGTGTTGGGACTAAGTTAACTTGTCTGGAGGAATGGACATTCGAAAACACTTATCCACAAGAGACATTTACATTACAACAATAACTCAGAGATGGCCAGACATCAAACCAAACTGAGAAAAGCCATCTTCAACTTGAATAAGAACAAAGGGCCCACTACAGCCTGTATGCAAAAAACCAAGTACAAAAGAACATTGCGATTAGCAAGCTAATATTTCCATCTGGAAATAGATTTAGAAATGCAACCCAACATATTAACTTTTAACGAGCCCGCCAAAATATTACAAAGAAAAGTCAAGCCCGCCAAATTTAAACATAGAATCCTGAATTGATCTGGCGCGAAGATTAGAGCAGCTCAAACCGTATAACTGCCCCTGTTTTTAACAGAGGTTAAGTTGCTAGGTAGCTACAAGTTTGCTACTACCTCAGATGACACACTTTGCCATACAACCGAGACCACGCTAATGTCATCAAGAATGGAGCGAAACCAATGCGATAGTTGTAAACTAACTTCTCCAGCCTAGAAGTCCTGAAGTCCTGAAGGAAGGAATTACATCACCATCGCGGCAGCAACCGACCACAGCCAACATGGTACCAACGGAAACCCACCGCAATCAACCAAACTCGAAACAAAACTCCAACAGGAAGAAACCGAAGAATCAAAAGTTTCCACTCTACAATCTAAGTCCTGACTACCAACAGGTGAAAACGTTACCTAAAGAGACTTTGAACCTATTTCTAATGAAGAAAACCGGGTACTTACCCCATAGATCCAAAACACGCCTTACCGCATCAGCGGACTCAACTCAACTGAAGATTGCGCAGTAAGAAGTCTTCTCCGACATTCGGGTTATGGCAAGCAGAACCTACAGAATCCAAACAACCCCGAAATCACAAACTACCATAAAGGACCAGAAAGGATTGGTAAGCATAGTCCCTGCCCACCCTGGAGTCTAACCTAGCTAGGATTAGGTATTGGGAGATGGGAGGTGTAATTTTTACTGTAACCCCCTTTGAGTGTGTAATTGTTATTTGTTAGAGTGATTATAAGTTTGACATTGTATTTTCTTGTGTTTAGTAAAGTCAAAGTTCCTTTCCATCAAACCAGTTGTCCTTTGCACTATACTACATCCCCAAATAAATCCAGAGACTAGGATCCAAGGGAGTGGAAGCGATACGAACTGCTCAAGTAGGTTAGTGGTAAACCTGACCCCCGGGACCACCCCTTACAAAACTCAGTGGAGTATTTAGGGTACAGAGTAGACAAAGATGGTTTACATCCAACCATGGATAAACTGGATGCAATTAGAAATGCACCCACTCCCAGGAATGTCACTGAACTTCGTTCATTCTTGGATCTTTTGAAATATTATGGGAAGTTCCTACCAAATGTGGCTACAGTATTACATCCACTGAATGAACTTTTGAAAAAACAGGTCCATTGGAAGTGGTCAAAAGAATGCGATACTGCATTCAAAGAGTGTAAAAGCAAATTGGTAGAGAGCACCATGTTAGTTCACTATGACATATCTAAGGAGATTAAGCTAGCATGTGATGCCTCTCCATATGGAGTTGGGGCAGTAATCTTTCATGTATCACGTCGTGGGAAGGAGAGACCAATTGCTTTTGCTTCACGCACTCTCAGTGCCAGTGAGAGTAATTATGCACAAATCAAAAGGGAAGCTTTGGCGTTAATTTTTGGGGTCAAGAAGTTCCACAAATACTTGTATGGTCGTAAGTTTACCATTGTTACGGACCATAAGCCCCAAACAGCAATCCTCCATCCAAAGTCCCCAGTTTCAACATTAGCTGCAGCCCGAATGCAGAGATGGGTTTTGATTTTGTCAGCATATACATATGATATTGAATACAGACAATCAGCTGATCACAGTAATGCTGATGCAATGTCTAAATTGCCTTCCCCATCACAAGTTACACCCAATACAGAAGAAGTGTTCTATTTTTCATACATTGATGAATTGCCAGAACAACCAAACGTGACCCAGTGATGTCAAAGGTGTATGATTATATTGCAAATGGATGGCCAAACCAGGTATCAGACAAAGATATTCATCCATTCTTCATTCGTAGGAATGAATTATCAGTCGATAAAGATTGTATCATGTGGGGTGCAAGAGTGGTTATACCAAATAAATTCAGGTCCAAATTATTAGGAGACCTCCATGACCAGCATGACCATGTGCATGACCAAGAGTTTTGCACACAGTTACTTTTGGTGGCCAAGTCTTGATAAAGATATAAAGTATATCGTGAGTCAGTGTACAATCGGTAAGCAAGCAACCACTACCAGTACCATTACAGCCATGGAAATGGCCTCCCAGTGCGTGGCAAAGGCTACATATCAATTTTGTTGAGTTAGAAAGACAACAATTGTTCATTGTGATTGATAGCCATTCGAAGTGGGTTGAGGTGTTTCCAATGTGGAAAATAACAACTAAAACATTGGACATTTTGCAAAGTTTATTTTCTTCATTTGGCCTCCCAGAAGAAATTGTTTTGGATAATGGACCACAATTTTATTCCGAAGAATTTGCACAGTTCATGAGCAAAAATGGTGTGAAACATACCAAGGTTCCACCATACCACCCTGCTTCAAATGGTGCAGCAGACGCACTGTACAAATTGTAAAACAAATGTTAGATCCAAATCCAAAGAAACGATGATTGTCATTGGATGACAGATTAGCTAAATTTCTAATAAAGTACTGTAATATTCCTCACACAACTACTGGTAGAACACCAGCAGAGTTGCTTCCCAAACGACAGCCACGAACCAGATTCTCGTTGTTAAAACCAAATTTGGCACAGTCTGCAGAAGAGACACAATTAAGACAGAAAGAGAATCATGATAAAGATAGAGTAAAAGAGAGAAGTGTGAAATTAAACCAGAAGGTGAGAGTGAAGAACCATCTTCATAAATGGCTAAAGTGATTACTTGGAAGAGTGGTGAAGATATGTGGTCCTTGCACATATTTGGTCAAGATGTTTGATAATGGACAGGTTAGATTTGTTCACATTGATCATATTTTACCTACAGACATGGAAGGAGTTGAAGGTGGGAATGAGTCAATTATTTCTGATTCATCAGATAGTTTTGATACACCAGGAGCATATCCTACATTTAGTGTACTGAAAACAAATCCAAGTGAACATCAGAATTTAAGTCTGAGTCCGAGTCAGGAAAACAAACAGCCTGAAGTTAGAGTGAGTTCAAATGAAAATCAAGAAAATTACTTGAAGGAAAATGTTCCTCAGGATGAGCCTCGAATGAGTTTAAATTTGACACCAGGTTTGGAAGGTTCTATTTGACAGCAAAGGTATCCTCTTTGAAACAGAAAACAAGTGGTAAAGTAAAACTTATAAATATGGAAAAAAATAAATCTATATCCTGTGTTATGTATAAACATGCAAGTTATGTATGATGTTGTTATAATAACTTCTTCATTAAGGAGGGAGAAGTGTAATGTCTGTAAGCTTGTAATGTTTGTAGGTCCACACGGTGGATGTGGACGTGTTGTGTACTGCAACTACAGAGTTATTAATTAAACAGAAGCGGGAGTTCCGGAGACTTCTGAGAGCTGCTTGCCATGTTAGAAAGCTATGTCTGCTTGTGCTTTGTGAATATATCACACCACTGTAAAGCTTGTGAAGCAGATTAAATCAGAGGCTACTAGCCTCATTAACATATTTAAAATGCCTCCTGAGAGCAGGTTGGGTGCCCGCCCCTAGTCCCGCCTCGGTAAACACCGGAACTCGGCAGGTTAGCCAGTTTCCGACGCACTCAGAATTTTCCCCATGATAATCCCAGACCCGCAGTTAATCCCATGTGCTCACCCATGTTAAAATTTACCCCACTGAATCTGAAATGTGCATTATGGGTTGAATTTTTGCCGGAGTTCTAACATATCTACAACACGACACTCAACAACCAATCCAATCTGTACAGTATGCGGCCATCAAATGGAGCCACATTGTGAAACTTTTTGACTTGTAATGATTAAGAGAGCATGACAATGTCATGGAGGAACAGTGTGTTTGTTATGGCTAGAATTCACCCGCAAACTCAGCAAATTCTTCTTTCTGCAGCCGATGTCATTAAAGCTGTTAGGAAATCTAGGGGACTAGGGGCGGGCACCCAACCTGCTCTCAGGAGGTGCTTTAAATATGTTAATGAGGCTGGTAGCCTCCGATTTAACCTGCTTGGCAAGCTTTACAGTGGGCACCTAGGTTTCCCAAGCCTCAAAAACCCAGCAGCTGAAGCAAGGCGAAGACATGTTCGAGGAAAAGGTAACTCTGTTTATAGCACTGCTTGTGGGCCAGAAGGAGCAAGAGTGCTCCCCCACCCCGGCCCCCCAAGCACCCCCTACTGTTTAGATAAAAGCAAATCTGCAATATAAAGGGGGCATGAGGGATATACTGTGGCACCGATGTGTGACTGATGTCCATGGTGACACCAGCTGAGGTATAAATAGAAGCACCACGATTTACTTGCACTGACGCAGCAAAGTGTTATGTGTGGGAGTTTAACAATTCAAGTCTGCTTTTATCTCCTTGCAAAGTATTTGCTTACATTATAATCTCAATCTACATTAACAGTGAATGACAGCTCAGATAGCAGGGGCTGCATGCATGCAGGTGTCAGTGTTGTCTGAAGTCTATTGATCTGAATAATGTGAATAATTCATTAGTTTGCTTATGTTACATAATTTATTTCATAATGTATAGACATATCATGGCTGCCTAATTAAAATATATCAACAATTTTTGCAATACTGCTGCAATCAGAGCATTAAATGAAACCAACATTTCCAGCACCTAATCGAGCCACAAACTAGATTGAAATTATATATTAATTCTGTGGCTATATATAATGTTGGCATAGAATTCAGTTAGTTACAGTAATATCTCTACTGTATATGTAGGCACTTTGTTAATGACTCCGCGAGGCAGGGGTATGGTACTTAAACTGTGAAGACTGTAGTCCTTTATTTGCAGCTCCTAGAGTGAGGACACCAAGAAGTGCGCTCCCTTTTATATTGGGTTACTTGCAGTGTACAGGTAACCCTTAGGTCTCCAGCAGCAGCACCCTCTGGTGTACAGGTAAGGTGTGTACAGGGTGAAGGTACATTCAGTGTTACAGATGCCATATAACAATACAAGCATGCATACATAACAACACTCCCCCCTAAGCATTTTTCAAGTCCTTATTGCCATAACCTGGAGAGGTGATCAGTAGTGGGCTGTGGGAGGTTGTGGTGAGGGTTGTGTCGGTGCCAGGTGTGATCCCTGCACTTGAGGCTGGCCTCATACATTTCCCCCTCACCCCCCCCCTCACCCCCAACACACACACAGGCTATGTTGGTGCCACTGTTGTGGGATTCCTTAGTGGGGTAGCCAGTGCAGCAGTTGGTAGGGTACAATCTCTGTGGTGTGGGTAAGTGTGTGGTGGTGGGCAGGGCAACAGGACTGTGTGGGCACCTTTTCCTCCATTGGTGATGAAAGTCTGGTCATCACAGGGTTTCGCCAGGAAAGCTGGAGGGTATTGGCCTCTCGCTCCTGGTGCTGGCCCTGGTGGCCAGGGTGTGTAGGGCCGGTCTGGGGCAAGTTGCCAGTGGTGGTGGCTGTGCTGCCCATTGACCGCTGTCCCTGTAGTCGGTCTGCTCCCACTGGGTGTGTATGAGCCCTTCCTGGGGCATGACATTTGCTCCAAAAGTCCAGGCTACATGGTCAGGTAGCCTGCTGAACCTGGGGGTTTCCCATGGGGGATTCCTCTAGCATTTACATTGTCCCTATAAGACCCAGAGTCGTTTAACAGTCTCCTACCTGTGTACATGACACATTGGCTCCAATCATACATAGTCGAGTCTACATTATTAACTACCTTTACATTGTTAATTACAGCATTTACATCACTTCCCTGTATCATAGTCTCTCCATACATGGTTACATTAGTCATTTTGAACCTTCTATCATATTCATCAGACATTCTAAGCTTGTTCTTAACCTTACTTACACAAGCATTAATTTAATTTTTCTCATCAGTTACTCCGGCATCACAATTCCTCGTTACATTATCATACCTGCACTCGCTAACTGCATTTTTAACTTTAAAGTCCTTGTCATCTTTCAATTGAAACTGTCCCTTTAAATTCTTTGGGTTACCGGTCTCCTTTAAGGGGGCCGTCCATCCAGTTTGCCGCTCGGTGCCACGTGTCGCTCCTCCAATGCTGCTCTCGTTGTCTGGTTGCGGCCATTTTGATTTTAGATTCTTCGCCTCGTGGTGCAGCCGTCACCTTCTGGCTCTCCTCCAGATAGGCTGTGGTGATCTTTTCCTCCTCAGGTTCGGCCATGGATGTCGGGAATCCACTTTTATTGATGATATTCATCTCCTGAAGTCCTGCTACGGCCCGGAGGGTGAAGTTTGGATTTTCGGTTCCGGAGATCTCGCCACAGTGTAGTGAAGTCATCGCCGTGCAGTCGAGCTGGACGGTGGGATCTCTAGGTGCGGCGATGGATCCAAGTTCAGGGCAGCGTGGGATGTGGATTGCTGGAACCCGAGGGCCGCCGTCACTTCGACCAACTTGGACCTGCTTCATCCAACTTCTTCCCTGCAGCATTGGACCATCGCCGGCAACAATCCACAGGGGGAGTTTGTTCATCACGCCACCCTGGGAGACCTTTACTTCCACGCTGCCAATGACTGGGATTTTATCTTTGGTGTAGGTGAGCAGCTTCGCTTGGACAGGTGACAGCTTTGGTCGGTTGGCGGGATTTATCCAAAGTTTTTCAAAGGTCGTCTGGCTCATCAAAGACTGGCTCGCCCCTGTTTCAATCTCCATCGAAACTGGAACTTCGTTGATGTATAATTCCATCTTCCACGGAGAACTTTCGGTGGAGCAGGTATAAATTTCGTACTCTTCTTCCAGGGGTTGAGCAGCTTCATCTTCATCTGTGTCGGAGCCCCGGTGATCAGCCAACTCTTCAGAGACGCGGTGAGTAAAGCTTTTTCTGCACATTCTCTGAAGGTGCCCTTTCTCTTTGCAGCCTTTGCAGGTATAGTCTTTGTAGCAGCACTGGTGGGCCCTGTGGTTTCCTCCACAGCGCCAGCACGGGCCCGCCAGTTTGCCCCATGAGGCGGACTCAGGGTTGCGGGACTCGGGGCAGCATTTCTGCCTTTAGAAATAGCCATTTGATGCACTGCATTCATCGGTTTAGAGTCCTGGGTCAATATTCGCTTGGAGTCACCGACCGAAATCATGTAGACCTGGCTCACTTTAATTGCCTTCTGCAGGGTGACTGTGATGTCCGCAGAGAGCAATTTGTAGAGGAGGCCCTCGTGGCCGATTCCAATAACAAATATATCCCTTAGTGCTTCGTTAAGGTGGTCACCAAAATCACATGGTGTAGCCAATCTTCTTAAATGTGCAGCATACTTAGCAATTTCTTGGCCTTTGGGTCGCCGGTGAGTGTAGAACCGGTGCCTGGCTGTGAGAATGCTTTCTTTTGGTTTTAGTTGCTCTTGTATTAGAGTCACAAGTTCCTCATAGCTCTTGATTGTTGTCTTCTCCGGGGCTAGCAAGTCGCTGATGAGACAATGGATAGTGGGCCCACAACTGCTAAGCAGGATGGCCCTACACTTGTTCGGTAGTGTAGCTGATGTGTCCCCATCCAGGTCGTTGGCTATGAAGAAATGTTCCAATCTTTCTACAAAAGCGTCCTAATCTTCCCCATCGGTAAATTATTGAAAGTTGCTGAGATTCGACATGTTGTGCGTGTAGTTCGTGACCTCATCACCAGTTATTGTATATGTAGGCACCTTGTTAATGACTCCACGAAGCAGGGGTATGGTACTTAAACTGTGAAGACTGTAGTCCTTTATTTGCAGCTCCTAGAGTGAGGAAACCAAGAGGTGAGCTCCCTTTTATATTAGGTCTCCAGCAGCATCACCCTCTGGTGTACAGGTAAGGTGTGTACAGGGTGAAGGTGCATTCAGTGTTACAGACATCATATAACAATACAAGCATGCATACGTAACAATCTCCTTCACAGCTCTTCATTCTCTGAAATTGGGAAATATCTACAAGAGAATGACCCACGATGCCTCTTCCCAGGTGAAAAGAAATTTCAAATGACATTGGATATAAAAATAGTTAAGTATTCATTGCTAGAAGTCAAGCTCATTGCTGCTGATCACAATGGTCTTTTTTTAGATGAATGTGTTAAATTATTGGCTGGCCTTCTGATTTCAGATTAAACCTGAAAGCTGGATTCCAAAATTCAAACGGCGACATTGATACACTACTCAGTTGCTTTCCATGTTTGGCACTTTGTTGCATTTCCGTGCCAACAGGCAGTATCGACACACAACCCAACATCAGTCAGCTGTTTATAATAAAGAAGGAACTGGTCCCCTGAGTGTTCTGCCTTCTTAAGGCTGTGTGTGTGTTTGTGAGTTGTACTGAAGATATAACGATGGCGGTGAAGATGGGATAAAGCGGATAAAAAAAGCTGCAATTTTTGTTGCTGGAGGATTCAGCCAACCGACAGAGAGACTTTGAGAGCTTCTCTGTATTGATTAACAGCTACAAATCCAAGGTGAATTACAAGCACACTTGTCTGAACTGTCAAAGTTCAGATGGTTGCGCCTATAGAAATAATAGGGTGTTTAGGGGCGTTTCAATGCGACCGTGAAAGCTTCGGAGCGTCTGTGGACCCATTGGCATGTTTTACGCCGCAAATAATATCATCAAAGTCCCCGATGATGAAAACTATAACTGGGTGGTATTGGAAAGACAACAGGCAATTTTTTTAACGGAAGCAGGGCCCGAGATGTATGAAATCATGAAAAATTTGCTTGTGCCTGTCAAGCCAAAGGACACAACTCTTAAGCATATTCAGCACCACAGTCCTGCGCCCCTGGAAATTGCTGAAAGTTATTGTTTTGGAATACGAGATCAGTTAACCGAAGAAAATATCAGTGAGTACATTGTAGCATTAAGAAAGCTATCTATTCACTGTAATTTTGGAAACTTTCAGGACCGAGTATTACGTGACCGTTTTGCTTGTGGGATGAAAAATTATGCAATCAGAAGAAAGTTATTGACAACTCCTAACTTGACTTTTTATTTAGCTTTTCAGACAGCTATGTCAATGGACATGGCCGACCAATATTCCTGAGAAATTCATACTATTTACAGTCGTCAGACAACCGAGGTGGATCACCTGCAGGTTAAAAGTAAAAGGCAGTTGGGCCCCAAGGTCTCAGAAACTGGCAATCGTAACAGAGCATTGAAGTCCTGCTATCGGTGCCTGGGACAACACATTGCTCAAAGTTGGCCATATGTGAAGGCAAAGTGTTTCATCTGCAGGAAAACTGGGCATCTTGCGAAGGCATACCGACTAAAGGGCAAACCAGTTTTCAAAGCTATC
This sequence comes from Pristiophorus japonicus, assembly GCF_044704955.1. Taxonomy (NCBI): domain Eukaryota; kingdom Metazoa; phylum Chordata; class Chondrichthyes; family Pristiophoridae; genus Pristiophorus; species Pristiophorus japonicus. The sequence continues at coordinate 57,689,059 of NC_091986.1, forward strand.
AGTAGAAATCCCCAGAGACTACATAGCATAGAAGAAAAGCAACAGGACGAGGAGGTTTTAGAGCTACACATCATCAGGAGCACGAGGTTAACTAACAGCGATTCAAAAAGTATCATAATCCACATAGATGTTGCAGGAAGCAATATACCCATGGAAATCAACACTGGTGCATCTGTGAGTATAGTATCGGAGTCGCTACACAATGACAAATTACATAATTTCCCATAGAAATCAGAAGGTGAGAGTGAAGAACCATCACCATAAAGGGTTAACGTGGTTCCCAGAAGGAGTGGTGAAGATATGTGGTCCTCGCACATATTTGGTCAAGAGGTTTGATCATGGACAGGTTAGGTTTGTTCACATTGATCATATTTTACCTACAGACGTGAAAGTAGTTGAAGGTGGGAATGATTCAATTATTTCTGACTCATCAGATAGTTTTGATACACCAGTAGCATATCCTGCATCCAATGTACTGGAAACAAATCCAAGTGAAAGTCAGAATTTAAGTCTGAGTCCGAGTGATGCAGACAAAGAGTTTGAAGTTAGAGTGAGTTCAACGGAAATCAAAGGCATTCCTTGGAGGAAAACTTTCATCAGGATCAGCCTCGAATGAGTTTAAATTCGACACCATGATTGGTCGGTTGTAAGGGGGTGATCCCGGGGGTCAGGTTCACCTCTGACATACTTGAGCGATTCGAATCGCTCCCACTCCCTTGGGTTCTAGACTCTGGATTTATTTGGGGGATGTGATAAAGTGTAAAGGACAACTGGTTTGGTGCAAAAGAAAATACAATGTCACTCTAATAAAGAACAATGCATTACACATTCAAAGGGGGTTACAGTAAAAATTACACCTCCCACCTCCTAATACCTAATCCTAGCTAGGTTAGACTCCAGGGCAGGCAGGGACTATACTTACCAATCCTTTCTGGTCAGTTAGTGGTAGTTCGCGATTTCGGGGTTTGTTGAATTCTGTAGGTTCTGCTTGCCATACCCCGAACATCGGAGAAAACTTCTTACTGCGCAATCTTCAGTTGGGTTAAGGCTGCTGATGAAGTAAGGCACGTTTTGGATCTATGGGGTAAGTACCCGGTTTTCTTCGTTAGAAATAGGTTCAAAGTCTCTTTAGGTAATGCTTTCACCTGTTGGTAGTCAGGCCTTAGATTGTAGAGTAGAAACTTCCGATTCTTCGATTTGTTCCTGTTGAAGTTTTGTTTTGAGTTTGGTCGATCGCGGTGGTTTTTTGTTGGGACCACGTTGGCTGTGGTCGGTTGCTGCCGCGATGGTGATGTACTTCCTTCCTTCAGGACTTCAGGACTTCGAGGCTGGAGGAGTTAGTTTACAACTCCGTTGGTTTCTCGCCCTGTCTTGATGGCATACTCGCAGTATAGCATCTGATGTAGTATGGCATACCCTCTGTTGAACCGTTTGAGTTGTTCTAATCTTCGCGCCAAATCAGTCCAGGATTCTTTGTTTAAATTTGGTGGGCTTGACCTCTCTTTGTAATATTTTGGCGGGCTCGTTAAAAGTTAATATGTCTTGGGTGGGTTGCATTTCTAAATCTATTTCCTGATGGAAATATTAGCTTGCTAATCGCAATGTTCTTTTGTGCTTGGATTTTCGCATATAGGCTGTAGTGGGCCCTTTGTTCTTATTCATGTTGAAGATGACTTTTCTCAGTTTGGTTTGATGGCTGGCCATCTCTGAGTTATTGTTGTAATGTAAATGTCTCCTGTGGAGAAGGGTTTTCGAAGGTCCATTCCTCCAGACAAGTTAACTTAGTCTCAACACCTAGACAGTTCCAATAATCAAGTGGGCTTCTTTAGTTCTTTAGGACCGCCCACAGGCTCGAATTAGTCTTTTAAATTCCAAAATTCGCTTAAAGTTCATAGTTTCTTCCACAAGCACTTTCGGATTTCAAACTTTCCAGTAGATAATCCCAAATTAAATTTCCTTTCAAATGAGCCCAAACACTGGGGAGGTTCTTGTGAATTTTGCATCCTTCACTCCCCACTGTTGACACTCCACACTCTTGAGTGTCAATCAAGGTAAGCAAAATTCCTGCTCCCGAGAGCCAACCTTCCCTGCATTTATACTAACTAAACATTAACGTGTATCCCCCATTGAAATGCAATGAAATTTACAGGCGAATACAATCACTACAATTCGGTTACAGCATAGAGAGGGTACGATGCCCCTCCTTTACTTGGTTTTCACAGTAAAATAACAGTATACAGTCAAACACAACTTTAAGTAAAGTAAAATAAAAACACATAGTCAAACACATTCTCCAGTAACATAAAGGTCCATAGTCAAACACATTTTAAGTTCAATAAAAATAAAGGTACATAGTCAAACACTGTTTAAGTAACACAACACTCGATATTCTGCGGTTTACAGCAGGTAAAATCAAACACAAATTAAACATGGTGGTATGGTGTCACCCCTCCTTGCGCGATTCCCAAGTTCGGCCAAGAAGCGTACAGCACCCTTTGGTGCCTGACCTGACGGCATCTGCGTTTCAGTCGGCAAGTGAGACACCTTAAGTAAAGAATAATCGCAAGTTGACAGAGAACTAAAGTGTGGAAAGTGATTCGGATCCAGACTGGGATTTCTACATTTCTGAAAAGGTCCCACCAAGGCGGAATTGTGATCACGAGAATCTTTTTCCCTATCTCAATTGTTCTCTGTTCGAGAGTGTAGAAGTGTTTTTGTGAGATAATTACAGCTTTTAGCAGAGCGGTAAGATGTTCGGGTAGAGGGGAAATTGCATAGCCAAAATGTACAACATAATCCTGCAGGTTTGTAATGTTTTCCTTCACAGTAAGGTGGACAGTGGAGGGTTCAGGAATGGGGACAATCCGTTCCTGGGCCACTTGAACTGATGCCTCAAGTTTGAAGCAAAAACTGCTGTCACTTACCGGACACCAGAAGTGTCCATGTTGGTAGTGGGGCACACTGGTGGTGACACAATATGTCCCACCCCCTATGTATGCTACCTGTGGAGGACCATGATCTTGTGCCATTATCTCCATGGTGCAGTTAATAGGCTGCGCGCCAGCAGCTTTAAACCCAAACTGTGACTTTGAATGGGCACTCAAGTACTGGGGACACAGTATTACATGTGCACCCCGGCTCCGGCACCCGGAGAAGTCAGTACCCGTTACAGCGTGTTCCCACTTTATGACATAGGTTGGGACCACTGCGAAATGAATGTGTGCACCTCCCTGAATAACGCCGATGTTCTCCACCCGGTATACCGGTGTGGGTCGGGCTGTCCCACCCATGACCGACATCCTTAGTACGATTTCCATAATGGTGTGGTTAGATTTCCCACAGTCTACTGGGACAGGGTGGGCTTCATAGGCTAGGCAGGCTGGCACGGGCTTAGTGAATAGCTGTATGGATGGAGTGCTGCGAGGTGCTTGTTCCTGATCCAAGGGGACTAATGCTTGTTTTAAATTCTCCAGGTTGTTGCGGCCCTCGCCTAACAACCATTCCCCATACAGTACGCACACCTCGTTCTGTGCAGCCTGGTCAGAAGCATTGCTATCCTCCCGTATGAGTGCATTCACTATCTGTGCATGTTTTTCTAGCTCAGCCACAATCTCTTTTAAATGGACAGTTATAGCCTGGTCCTCGTGTAGTTCTGAACCTACTACTGTGTTCTCATGTTTCAGGATTTTTCTCAATTGGTTCTTTAAACATGTTTAGGGTGTATAGGTCTGCCCTGTCTACATTTCCAAAGTCTAACTCATAAAATTTCTTGAACATGTCTCTAAGTAGGGGCTGGTATAGCAGCTCTGTTTCCCTTGGCACCATGCAGGTAGGTGTACCCCGGTAAGGTTTAAAATTACTGAAGCTACTGCATAATGTACCCCCTGGTATAACACCTTTTCGGTCGGTACCAATACTAATCCGTTCCCTGATCCCTTGGTGGTGGTAGGACACCTTTCTATTACTGTGCGTATTGACGGGGTTGTGGGCATGGGTTTCTTAATGTGTGTTCTTAGTTCAATGGCGTTAATTGGGAGTGGGGAGTGTGGGACCGCGCACCCGTGTAGGCTAGAATCCCACCCCATCCCTTCCCCTTCATCTTGCCATTGCCTGGCGAAGGCGATCAATATGCCTGCGGGACAAATATTCTTTGATCCCCACATGCAAACGTAAATTCCTTGTTCGGATTCCCACCATTTGTTCCAACACACTTTTACTCCTCCCCATGTCCCTGTGATGGTGCAGTATGTATCATTATCGAGTCTTTCCCAGTCCGATTCCTGGTCCCATGCGTCCTTGCTGAGTTTTCTGAGCCACCACCATCTTCCCAGGGGAATCTTTCCTTTGCAAGTCAAACATACACGTTTTCCGGCTGTAACACTGACTTGGGCAGCGATGATCCATATCCGGGGGCATGGAACTGAGGCCTCCCTGTAGGTAAAACCTTCCTGACTGGAGTAGTGGGTAGAATTAGATCCCAGCCACCCTGACCATCTTCCCTCATTGGCATAAACAGCGAGTTCTTCCACGCCTGGGGTGCCACCCCCAGCAGTTACGATTGGTGATCTTTCTCCTGAACACCCGGAAATGAGGGATTCTTCCACGTCTCCTTGGTCGCAGCTGCTCATCCTTATCAGGGCGAGCAGGAACAGGATCCTTTCCATACTGTTCTCTTTCCTGTAGGGGCACATAAAACAGATTGTCTAGCCCCGAGAAAGCTCTCTGGCTTGACAAAGGTGACCAAGTTCCAAATAGGGCTCTCTTTCTTTCAGACATAGTACAGTCTTTAATCGACTGGCTGTCTTATTCAGTTCCTTGTGGACTGATGTCTGCTTCTAACTTTTATCCCACAGCCGTTTTACTCTTACCTTACTGGTACTTCCTTAATAGTCATACCGGTAGATTCTTCTTACTCACGGGTATTACCCAGCCTGTGTCTCTTTTAACAGCTGCACAGGTAGATTCTTTTCCTTACCTGAGTAACTAATACATATACATATTTATCATTACACAGATAATCTTACATTACACTAACTTATTCACTAGACATACTTAAATTCATATCGTACTATATATGTACATCTGCCACCCGTCTCCGGGTGGTCAGGTTAATTCCTGCCTTCTTTCTTTCTTCTTCTTCCGCTGGGTGTCCAACGAGGTTGGTAATAGGTTGGCCTACACCGCTGGACCCGGAGTGTCCTAACCGGAGGTGGATTCGAGTCCCACACTATCAGGGGAATGTCCCCTCTGGTGCTGCAGCACACCGCTACTTTGGGGATGGCTGCCTGGTTCGTTTCTTCCCCTGGGTGCTCTGCCTGGTTGAGGGCTATGGGCTGGGGACTCTCACTTGGTGGCTGGCCCACCGTTATCTCTTCTGAGGGTCCCTCGTTGACCGAGGCTACCGGCTGGGTGTGCCTGCTCGCGAGCTGATCTTTGACTTAGGTACCCTTTTGCGGCTGGTCCCTTTCCCGGGGCTACCATTCAAATTGGAGCACTGGTGACCACGGTGTCTTTGGCCGTGGTGTGCGGGGAGTCCTTCTTAAGGCTCCAGCTGCTGGGGTTGCGTCCGAGTCCCAAATGATTGGGGGAACAGTTCCTCCAGTAACACAGTCCACCGCCCCTCTAGGTGCAGTCTGTGGGTCTGCCACGTCCCCTGTGGGATTTCTACAGTCGGGGGCTGCTGGCTGGGGGTCCTTGTCTTCACTCCGGTTTACAGTTTTTGGCTTTCCCTTACGTTTAACTGGGTTAGAAACATAGAAAATAGGTGCAGGAGTAGGCCATTTAGCCCTTCCAGCCTGCACCGCCATTCAATGAGTTCATGGCTGAACATGAAACTTCAGTACCCCCTTCCTGCTTTCACGCCATACCCCTTGATCCCCCGAGTACGAAGGACTTCATCTAACTCCCTTTTGAATATATTTAGTGAATTGGCCTCAACTACTTTCTGTGGTAGAGAATTCCACAGGTTCACCACTCTCTGGGTGAAGACGTTTCTCCTTATCTCGGTCCTAAATGGCTTACCCCTTATCCTTAGACTGTGACCCCTGGTTCTGGACTTCCCCAACATTGGGAACATTCTTCCTGCATCCAACCTGTCCAAACCCGTCAGAATTTTAAACGTTTCTATGAGGTCCCCTCTCACTCTTCTGAACTCCAGTGAATACAAGCCCAGTTGATCCAGTCTTTCTTGATAGGTCAGTCCCACCATCCCGGGAATCAGTCTGGTGAATCTTCGCTGCACTCCCTCAATAGCAAGAATGTCCTTCCTCAAGTTAGGAGACCAAATCTGTACACAATACTCCAGGTGTGGCCTCACCAAGGCCCTGTACAACTGTAGCAACACCTCCCTGCCCCTGTACTCAAATCCCCTCGCTATGAATGCCAACATGCCATTTGCTTTCTTAACCGCCTGCTGGACCTGCATGCCAACCTTCAATGACTGATGTACCATGACACCCAGGTCTTGTTGCACTTTCCCTTTTCCTAATCTGTCACCATTCAGATAATAGTCTGTCTCTCTGTTTTTACCACCAAAGTGGATAACCTCACATTTATCCACATTATACTTCATCTGCCACGCATTTGCCCACTCACCTAACCTATCCAAGTCACTCTGCAGCCTCATAGCATCCTCCTCGCAGCTCACACTGCCACCCAACTTAGTGTCATCTGCAAATTTGGAGATACTACATTTAATCCCCTCGTCTAAATCATTAATGTACAATGTAAACAGCTGGGGCCCCAGCACAGAACCCTGCGGTACCCCACTAGTCACTGCCTGCCATTCCGAAAAGAACCCATTTACTCCTACTCTTTGCTTCCTGTCTGACAACCAGTTCTCAATCCACGTCAGCACACTAACCCCAATCCCATGTGCTTTAACTTTGCACATTAATCTCCTGTGTGGGACCTTGTCGAAAGCCTTCTGAAAGTCCAAATATACCACATCAACTGGTACTCCTTTGTCCACTTTATTGGAAACATCCTCAAAAAATTCCAGAAGATTTGTCAAGCATGATCTCCCTTTCACAAATCCATGCTGACTTGGACCTGTCATGTCACCATTTTCCAAATGCACTGCTATGACATCCATAATAATTGATTCCATCATTTTACCCACTACTGAGGTCAGGCTGACTGGTCTATAATTCCCTGCTTTCTCTCTCCCTCCTTTTTTAAAAAGTGGGGTTACATTGGCTACCCTCCACTCCATAGGAACTGATCCAGAGTCAATGGAATGTTGGAAAATGACTGTCAATGCATCCGCTATTTCCAAGGCCACCTCCTTAAGTACTCTGGGATGCAGTCCATCAGGCCCTGGGGATTTATCGGCCTTCAATCCCATCAATATCCCCAACACAATTTCCCGACTAATAAAGATTTCCCTCAGTTCCTCCTCCTTACTAGACCCTCTGACCTCTTTTATATCCGGAAGGTTGTTTGTGTCCTCCTTAGTGAATACTGAACCAAAGTACTTGTTCAATTGGTCTGCCATTTCTTTGTTCCCGGTTATGACTTCCCCTGATTCTGACTGCAGGGGACCTACGTTTGTTTTTACTAACCTTTTTCTCTTTACATACCTATTGAAACTTTTGCAATCCGCCTTAATGTTCCCTGCAAGCTTCTTCTCGTACTCCATTTTCCGTGCCCTAATCAAACCCTTTGTCCTCCTCTGCTGAGTTCTAAATTTCTTCCATTCCCCAGGTTCGCTGCTATTTCTGGCCAATTTGTATGCCATTTCCTTGGCTTTAATACTATCCCTGATTTCCCTAGATAGCCACGGTTGAGCCACCTTCCCTTTTTTATTTTTACGCCAGACAGGAATGTACAATTGTTGTAATTCATCCATGCGGTCTCTAAATGTCTGCCATTGCCCATCCACAGTCAACCCCTTAAGTATCATTAGCTAATCTATCTTAGCCAATTCATGCCTCATACCTTCAAAGTTACCCTTCTTTAAGTTCTGGACCATGGTCTCTGAATTAACTGTTTCATTCTCCATCCTAATGCAGAATTCCACCATATTATGGTCACTCTTCCCCAAGGGGCCTCGCACAATGAGATTGCTAATTAATCCTCTCTCATTACACAACACCCAGTCTAAGATGGCCTCCCCCCTAGTTGGTTCCTCGACATATTGGTCTAGAAAACCATCCCTTATGCACTCCAGGAAATCCTCCTCCACCGTATTGCTTCCAGTTTGGCTAGCCCAATCTATGTGCATATTAAAGTCACCCATTATAACTGCTGCACCTTTATTGCATGCACTCCTAATTTCCTGTTTGATGCCCTCCCCAACATCACTACTACTGTTTGGAGGTCTGTACACAACTCCCACTAACGATTTTTGCCCTTTAGTGTTCTGCAGCTCTACCCATATAGATTCCACATCATCCAAGCTAATGTCTTTCCTAACTATTGCATTAATCTCCTCTTTAACCAGCAATGCTACCCCACCTCCTTTTCCTTTTATTCTATCCTTCCTGAATGTTGAATACCCCTGGATGTTGAGTTCCCAGCCCTGATCATCCTGGAGCCATGCCTCCGTAATCCCAATCATATCATATTTGTTAACATCTATTTGCACAGTTAATTCATCCACCTTATTGCGGATACTCCTTGCATTAAGACACAAAGCCTTCAGGCTTGCTTTTTTAACACCCTTTGTCCTTTTAGAATTTTGCTGTACAGTGGCCCTTTTTGTTCTTTGCCTTGGGTTTCTCTGCCCTCCACTTTTCCTCATCTTCTTTCTGTCTTTTGCTTTTGCCTCATTTTTGTCTCCCTCTGTCTCCCTGCATAGGTTCCCATCCCCCTGCAATATTAGTTTAACTCCTCCCCAACAGCACTAGCAAACACTCCCCCTAGGACATTGGTTCTGGTCCTGCCCAGGTGCAGACCGTCCGGTTTGTACTGGTCCCACCTCCCCCAGAACCGGTTCCAATGCCCCAAGAATTTGAATCCCTCCCTGCTGCACCACTGCTCAAGCCATGTATTCATCTGCGCTATCCTGCGATTCTAACTCTGACTAGCACGTGGCACTGGTAGCAATCCCGAGATTACTACTTTTGAGGTCCTACTTTTTAATTTAGCTCCTAGCTCCTTAAATTCTTTTCGTAGGACCTCATCCCTTTTTTTACCTATGTCGTTGGTACCAATGTGCACCACGACAACTGGCTGTTCTCCCTCCCATTTCAGAATGTCCTGCACCCGCTCCGAGCATCCTTGACCCTTGCACCAGGGAGGCAACATACCATCCTGGAGTCTCGGTTGCGTCCGCAGAAACGCCTATCTATTCCCCTCACCATCGAATCCCCTATCACTATCGCGCTCCCAATCTTTTTCCTGCCCTCCTTTGCAGCAGAGCCACCTATGGTGGCATGAACTTGGCTGCTGCTGCCCTCCCCTGATGAGTCATCCTCCTCAACAGTACTCAAAGCAGTGTATCTGTTTTGCAGGGGGATGACCACAGGGGACCCCTGCACTATCTTTCTTGCACTGCTCTTCCTGCTGGTCTTCCATTCCCTATCTGGCTGTGGACCCTTCTCCTGCGGTAAGACCAACTCACTACACGTGATACTCACGTCATTCTCAGCATCGTGGATGCTCCAGAGTGAATCCACCCTCAGCTCCAATTCTGCAACGTGGACCGTCAAGAGCTCGAGGCGGATACACTTCCCACACACGTAGCGCCCAGGGACACCGGAAGTGTCCCCGAGTTCCCACATGGTACAGGAGGAGCATATCACGTGACCGAGCTCTCCTGCCATGTCTTAACCTTAGATACCCTTAAATTGGTAATAACAATGTTACAGTTCACTTACTGATATAAAAAATAAAAGAAAAGCTACTCACCAATCACCAGCCAATCAATTACCACATTGGCTGTGACGTCACTTTTTGATTACTTTCTACTTCTATTTTGCTTTCTCTCCCGCTGTAGCTGCACCGGTACGCTGGCTCTCGATCTCCCGCTGGGCTTTTATAGGTCACTCCCCTCTCACCAACTGCCGCTGGCTCTCGATCTCCCGCTGGGCTTTTGATAGGTCGCTCCCCTCTCACCAACTGCCGCTGGCTCTCGATCTCCCGCTGGGCTTTTGATAGGTCGCTCCTCTCTCACCAACTGCCGCTGACTCTCGATCTCCCGCTGGGCTTTTGATAGGTCGCTCCCCTCTCACCAGGGTTGAAAGGTTTGCACTGATTTATGTGGAACCACTTTGTTCGGCGGGGCAATTTTATGGCATAGACCATGGGGCTTGCCTTGTCGACAATGTGGTAAGGTCCCATATACAGTGCCAACTGAAGGGTAAACCAGTTTTTAAAGCTATGAGTCCAGCATTCAAAGCTATGAGTAGAAATCCCAAGAGACTACATAGCATGGAAAACAATAACAGAACGAGGAGATGTTAGAGTTACACGTCATCAGCAGCACAAGGTTAACGGACAGCGATTCGGAAAGCATCAAAATCCACATGGATGTTGTGGGATTCAAGATACAATGTAAATTGACACGGGTGCATCCATGAGTTTAGTATTGGAGTAACTGTACCTCAATGAATTGCGTGATTTTCAACTGGAGAAATCTAAGATAGAGCTGCGAGGCTACTCGGGAGAGAAAATTCCTGTGGTAGGTCGTATCACCGTACCGGTGAAATATAAAGATCAATTTCAGAACTTGCCTCTAATAGTAGTGAAAGGAGACAAGCCTGCCTTACTAGGAAGAAATTGGTTGAGCTCACTGAAGCTGGATTGAAGTAAGATTTTCTGTGTGGAAGCGAGATTTGCATCAACGGATGATGTTATCAAGAAGTATCCGAAGGTGTTCTGTGACACGGGCAGTCCGATCCAAGGCTTCAAGGTGAGTGTCAGAGTACGGAAGGACGCTAGATCGGTTTACTACATGTTTCATACCATATGCACTCAAGCAGAAAGTTGAGCAAGAACTCAAAAGACTAAAGACTGAGAACATTATTTGTAAGATAGATCGATGTAATTGGGCTACACCCATTGTTGTTTTACCTAAGTCCGATGGTAAGGTAAGATTGTGTGGTGATTATAAAGTAACCGTAAACCAGGTTCTAGAGGGTAATGTCCCCAGTACATTGCTGAATATAGACAAATTGTTCACAACACTGACAGGTGGTTAGATCTTCTCAAAACTGGATCTTACGAATGCCTACTTACAGCTTGAACTAGATGAGGAGTCCAAGTCATGTTTGACTATAAATACTCATCTAGGCCTGTATCAATTTAATAGGCTACCATTTGGAGTGTCTTCCACCCCTGTCATATTCCAAGGGGTGATGAACCAGATTTTTCAAGGTATTAAAGGGGTAGTATGTTATTTGGATGACATACTAACTTCAGCACCAAATAGGCAAATTCATAATAACATATTGAATGAAGTCCTCAAATGGCGAGAGAAGCACAGAGTGCGAATGTCTGCTCATAAGTGTGAGTTATTTAAAAACTCAGTGGAGTACTTAGGGTACAGAGTCGACAAAGATGGTTTACATCTGACCAAGGAAAAACTGGATGCAATTAGAAATGCACCCACTCTCAGGAATGTCACTGAACTTCGTTCATTCTTGGGTCTTTTGAACTATTATGGGAAGTTCCTACCAAATTTGGCTAGTATTATATCCACTGAATGAACTTTTGAAAAAACAGGTCGATTGGAAGTGGTCAAAAGAATGCGATACAGCATTCAAGGAGTGTAAAAGCAAATTGGTAGAGAGCACCATGTTAGTTCACTATGACATATCTAAGGAGATTAAGCTAGCATGTGATGCCTCTCCATATGGAGTTGGGGTAGTAATCTCTCATGTATTAAGTAGTGGGGAGGAGAGACCAATTGCTTTTGCTTCACGCACTCTCAGTGCCAGTGAGAGTAATTATGCGCAAATTGAAAGGGAAGCTTTGGCATTAATTTTTGGTGTCAAGAACTTCTACAAATACTTGTATGGTTGTAAGTTTACCATCGTTACGGACCATAAGCCCCTAACAGCAATCCTCCATCCAAAGTCCCCAGTTCCAACATTAGCTGCAGCCCAAATGCAGAGATGGGCTTTGATTTTGTCAACATATACATATGATATTGAATACAGACGATCAGCTGATCACAGTAATCCTGATGCAATGTCCAGATTGCCTTCCCCATCACAAGTTACACCCGATAGGGAAGAATTGTTTTATTTTTCATACATTGATGAACTGCCAGTCACAGCTGAAGAGATTGATCGTGTAAAAGAGAGAAGCGTGAAATTAAACCAGAAGGTGAGAGTGAAGAACCATCACCAAAAATGGGTAAAGTGGTTACCAGGGAGAGTGGTGAAGATATGTGGTCCTTGCACATATTTGGTAAAGATGTTTGATAATGGACAGGTTAGGTTAGTTCATAATGATCATATTTTACCTATCGACATGGAAGGAGTTGAAGGTGGGAATGATTCAATTATTTCTGACTCATCAGATAATTTTGATACAGCAGTAGCAAATCCTAAATCCAATGTACTGGAAACAAATCCAGGAGAGAATCAGAATGAAAGTCTGAGTCCGAGTCAGGAAAACAAAGAGCCTGAAGTTAGAGTGACTTCAAATGAAAATCAAGGAAATTCCGTGGAGGAAAACGTTCCTCAGGATGAGACTCGAATGAGTTTAGATTCGACACCATGTTTGAAGGTTCTGTTCGAGAGTGAAGGTATCCTCTTCGAAACAGAAAACAAGTGGTAAAGTTAAATTTGTAAATATGGAAAAAAATAAGTTTATATCCTGTGTTATGTATAAACATGAAAGTTATGTATGATGTTTGTTATGATGGCTTCTCCATTAAGGAGGGAGAAGTGTCCTGTCTGTCAGCTTGTAATGTTTGTAGCTCCACACTGTGGATGTGGACGTATTGTGTACTGCAAGTGCAGGGTTGATAATAAACAGAACCAGGCAGATTTCCGGAGACTTCCGAGAGAGCTGCCTGCCATGTTAGGAGCTGTGTGTGCTGTGTTCTGTGAATATATCACAATGATCTTTTACTGTTTAGATAAAAGCAAATCTGCAATATAAAGGGGGCATGAGAGCTATACTGTGGCACCGATGTGTGACTGATGTCCATTGTGACACCAGCTGAGGTATAACTAGAAGGTTTATTTCCACTGGCGCGGCAAAGTGTAATGTGTGGGAGTTTAACAATTCAAGTCTGTTTTTATCTCCTTGTAAAGTATTTGCTTACAATATAATCTCAATCTGCATTAACAGTGAATGACAGCTCAGATAGCAGGGGCTCCTTGCATGCAGGTGTCAGTGTTGTCTGAAGTCTATTGATCTGATTAATGTGAATAATTCATTAGTTTGCATATGTTACATAATTTATTTCATAACGTATAGACATATCATGGCCGCCTAATTAAAATATATCAACAACTTTTGCAATATTGCTGCAATCAGAGCATTAAATGAAGCCAACATTTCCAGCACCTAATCGAGCCACATCTAGATTGAAATTATTTATTAATTCTGTGGCTATACATAATGTTGGCATAGAATTCAGTTAGTTACAGTAATATCTCCTTCACAGCTCTTCATTCTCTGTGAAATTGGAAAATATCTACAAGAGAATGACCTACTATGCTTCTTCCTAGGTGAAAAGAAATTTCAAATGGCATTGGATATAAAAATAGTTAAGTATTCATTACTTGAAGTCAAGCTCATTGCTGCTGATCACAGTGGTCTTTTTTTAGATGAATTTGGTTAATTATTGGCTGGCCTTCTGATTTCAGATTTAAACTCAAATTAACCTGAAAGCTGGATTCCAAAATTCAAATGGTGACATTGATACACTACTCAGTTACTTTCCATGTTTGGCACTTTGTTGCATTTCCGTGCCAACAGGCAGTATCGACACACAACCCAACATCAGTCAGCTAGCTGCCTTGTGTGCAGTCAAAGCTTCATGAGGGGAGGAGGTATGGAGGATGAAGCTAATGATTATGTCAAATTCTATTACCATTGTACTTTGTGAAGGGAGCTGTAAGCATTTACATACTTGAAGTATTTATTTGTTCATTCCAAAATTATCTTGTTGATCAAAGCTTGAGATTTTCTAAGAACAAACACTCTGGCTAAGAATCTCCTCAAAGCTCCCGCCTGTTCTGCTATCGTAAGTTCATCGGAGGTGCGGCAGAAATCATATTTATGTGCTAAATGGGCCACATGTCGAAACAGATGGAGGACATTCGGCCCATCGTGCCTGTGCCAACTCTTCGCTAGAGCTATGTAATTAATCCCACTCCCTGCTCTTTCCCCATAGCTCTGCACATTTTTCCTGTTCGAGTATTTATCCAATTCCCTTTTGAAAGTTAATATTGAATATGCTTTTACCACACTTTCAGGCAGTGCATTCCAGATCATAAAAATTCACCGCATTTTTTTTCTCCTATATGTCACCACTGGTTCTTTTGCCAATCGCTTAATTCTGTATTCTCTCATTAGCGACGTTTCTGCCATTGGAAACAGTTTATCCTTATTTAATCTATTAAAACCGTTCATGATTTTGAACACCTTTATCAAATGTCTTCTTAACCTTCTCTGCTCTAAGGAAAACAACCCCTGCTTCTCCAGTCTGTCCCTGTAACTGAAGTCCCTCTTCCCTGGTATCATTCAGTCAGTCTCCTTTGCACCTTATCCAAGACCTTGACATTTTTCCTAAAATGTGGTGCCAAGAATTGAACATAATACTCCAGTTGAGGCCTAATCAGTGTTTTATAAATGTTTAGCATGACTTCCTTACTTCTGTACTCTTTCTTCTCGTGACTTCCTTACTTCTGTACTCAGTCCTCCGGAGTCGAGAATGACTTGCTTCCAAACTAATATGAGTTATAAGGTGCTGATGAAACCAATGCGGGATCTACAGTTTCTGTCACAGGTGGGGCAGGTGGTGATTGAAGGGATGTTTGTGCTTGGTTTCCCGACAAAGAGACTTGAAGTGGTCGGCGCCTTCTCTGATGATTCTCTTCCGCTTTGAATGGTCTTGGGCCAGGGATTCCCAAAAGTCGGTGGGGATGTTAAATTTTTTCAAGGAGGCTTTGAGGGTGTCCTTGAAATGTTTCCTCTGCCCTCCTGGGACTCGCTTGCCATGGCGGAGCTCGGAGTAGAGTGCTTGTTTCAGGAGTTTAGCATCGGGCATGCGGACAATGTGGCCCATCCATCAGAGTTGATCGAGCGTGATCAATGCCTCAATGCTGGGGATGTTGGCCTGAGAGAGAACACTGATGTTGGTGTGCCTGTCCTGTCAGTGGATTTGCAGGATTTTGTGGAAGCAGCATTTGTGGTACTTCTTGCATGCTTTGAGGTGCCATAGTCCATGTCTTTGAAGCATATAGGAAGGCAGGTATCACTACTGCTCTGTCGACCATGAGCTTGGTGCTGGGTTTGAGATCCTGGTCTTTTCCTCAGACGATCAAAGGCTGCACTGGCACAATGAAGGCGGTGTTGGACTTCATCTTCGATGTCTGTCCCTATGTTCTCTATGCCCCTATTAACAAAGCCAAGGATCCCAAATGCTTTTTTTTAACTTGTCTTCTCAACAAGTCTTCTCAACTTGTCCTGGCACCTTCAAAGATTTGTGTGCATCCACCCCCAGGTCTCTCTGTTCCTGTATCCCCTTTAAAATTATATAATTTAGTTTATATTGCCTCTCCTCATACTTCCTACCAAAATGTATCTCTTCACACTTCTCTGCATTAAATTTTCTCTTCCATGAGCTTGCCCATTGTGTCAGTCCGTGTATGTCCTCCTGAAGTTTGTTACTGACCTGCTCATTGTTTACTAAATTTCCGAGTTTCGTCTCATCTGAAAATTTTGAAATTATGTTCTGTATTCCCAAGTCCAAGTCATTAATATATATCAAAAAGAGCAGTGTTGCTAATACCGACCCATTGGGAACATCACTGTATACTTCCCTCCAGTCTGAAAAACAATTGTTCGCCACTACTCTCTGCTTTCTGTCCATTAGCCAATTTTGCATCCATGCTGATACTGTCCCTTTAATTCCGTGGGATTTAATTTTAATAAGACGTCTAATATGTGGTACTTTATTAAACGCCTTTTGAAAGCCCATATACACAACATCAAACGTATTATCCTCATCAACTCTTTCCATTGTTTCATCAAAGAACTCAATCAGGTAAGTCAAACATGATTTTCCTTCAACAAATCAATGTTGACTTTCATTTCTCAGCCCATACTTTTCCAAGTGCCAATTAATTTTGTCCCAGAATATTAAATTCAGTAGCGCACCATTACTTTAAAAATTTTGAAAAGTTAGTGACAGGCACAAACGATTGCTAACTTCTGCTAAATTGGGCTTCAGCACCTCAGGAAGGAAAGGGGCAGTAAATGAGGCACTAATGACCTCAGTGGAGTGCTGCAGGGGCACTAATAGCATAGCACTACCCAATATCAAGTGAGTTGTATTCAGCAATCATCCTTCAATCCTTCACACTGGCTGATTCCAGCTCATAAAAGGAAGGTTATGTCAAACTGCACCTGCTCATTTTCAGCAGTGCTGCAATTGAGGGAGAGCTGAGAGTAAGTGCAACAAGTTTCTGGGATGACTGCTTCAAATCCTGCTGGAAGGGAGAGGGCATGACGATTGATGGGGGCAGTGGAGAGAAGGAGGTATGCGCTGTTCCCTGCATCTGGAAGGAAGCTATTGCGATGTGGAGAGAAGTGGCCGAGGAGGTGTCGGCCAGCACTGTTCTCAATTAAAGCTTCACATAGTGCCGCAAGAAGTTCAATTGGTGAAGGTGAGTGCATGCTTCCACATCTCCTACATACCAGCCTCTGAACCTCTGTCTGTGTACACTGTGCAAACCACCACTCCCCCACCACTCATCCACTAAACATGTGCAGCTACTCAAACTCACATCTTCACTTCACGCCTTGCCTACATTCACAGCTATTCAATGACAGCAGGCATATCTTCTAAATACATAGCTGGACTCTTACTCACACAAATTCCTTTATTTTGCAGGACAAGATGACACATAATCAGAGGAAGCAGCAGAGGATTGGTGGGGGTGAACATCAGCTGCAGGAGCTGTCTGTCCTGGAGGAGCGAGTGCTGCGGCTCATTGACCTGCAGGTGGTGGGTGCCATGGCTGGCAAATACGTCGACCAGGCAGGGGGCAACAATGGTAACTTTATCTCCTCTTCTTCTCTCATACCACTTCCCCATCGCACCAGGTATGTATCACTTTCCAGCTCCTGATACTGTCTGCCTTCCTTACTCCATTCCTGCCCCCCTGCCCTCACCTTAACGTGAGTCTTGTGCCTTTTATGCTTTCAGATGCCCGAGAGCCTCTCCGCAATGGTAAGGAGAGTGGAGGAGTCCACCTCCTACATTGCATAGAACTTTTCACACACCATGAAGCCCATCATTGCCAATCTGCAGACGATAGTGGACTCCCAGAGAGACCATGCGGATCCAGACATCATGACTCATGTCATGAGCGAAGTGGCAGCTTCCATTGCAGCACAGTAGAAACAATGCAAAGTCTTAGTGCTGTAATGCAGACAATGGTTGGTGGCATGGAAGCTCGGATTGCTCTCATGCAGTCTCAGCTGAATGCCACGTGTGGTCTTAGTGCTGGCATTGAATCTCAGACTGTTCTCATGCAGTCTCAGCTGGATGCCACTCAAGCTCTGACTGCTTACGTTGAGAGTGGGGAGTGTACAGCGAGAGCAGCGCAGGTATAAGGAACAGGGAAGGCCCCAGAGCAGTGAGAGTAGTGAGAGCAGCGAGAGAGAGCACAGTGAGAGAGAGCAAAAAACAACAACAAAAATCAAGGAGGGGTGTAGTAGGACAGCAAGTAAGTGATTGGTTGGTGAGTATCACTGTCTTTTCTTCCTGTTAGGACGAAGGGGCATACCAAAAACGTTCTAATAATCTAATATAGAGGCATGTCAGGGCAGCTCAGTCTCATGCAATGTATATCCTATGCCATGTGGGAAATCCTGGATGCTTCTCATGGCCTGGTCGACCATGTGTGTGGGAAGTGCCACCAGCTAGTGCTGCTCGGGCTCTGGGTTTCGCAGCTTGAGCAGCGGTTGCCGTCACTGCATCTGCAAGATGGAGAACTTCGTGGATATCATGTTTCAGGAGGTGGTCACCCCGCAGCTTAAGAGTGTGCAGGCAGAGAGGGAATGGGTGACTGAGAGACAGAAAAGGAGGACCAGATAGGTAGAGCAGGAGAACCCTGAGTCCATCTCACTCACGAACCAATTTTCAGTTCTGGAAACTGGTGAGGGCGATGCTTCCGCTGGGGAGTGCAGCCAAAGCCAAGTCCACGGCGCCATGGATGGCTCAGTTGCACAGGGTGGGAGGAAGAAGAATGAAAGAGCAATAGTGGTGGGGGATTCGATAGTTAGAGGAGAAGACAGGCGTTTCTGCGGCTGCAGGCGTGACTCCAGGGTGGTATGTTGCTTCCCTGGTACCTGTGTCAAGGATGTCACTAAGCGGCTGCAGAACATTCTGAGGGGAGAGGGTGAACAGCCAAAGTTCGTGGTCCATATCGGTACCAATGACAAGAGGGGTGAGGTCTTGCAGGCAGATTTTAGGGAGCTAGGAAAGAGATTAAAAAGTAGGACCTCAAAGGTAATAATCTCCAGTTTACTCTCGGTGCCACCCACGAGTGAGTAAATAAATAGGAGCCGGTAAAATGCGTGCCTAGATAGATGATGCAGGTGGGAGGGCTTTAGATTCCTGAGGTATTGAAACTGTTTCTGGGGGGGGGGGGGGAGGTAAGACCCATACAAGCCGGATGGGTTACACCTCAACAATGCCCGACTGCGGCAACTACAGAGGAATCTCCCTGTTATCAGCCACTGGGCAAGTCATCGCTAGAATCCTCTTCAACCGTCTTCTCCCTGTGGCTGAGCAGCTCCTCCCGGAGTCACAGTGCGGATTCCGTCCACTACGGGGTACAACGGACATGATCTTTATGGCGCGACAACTGCAAGAGAAATGCAGTGAACAGCACCAATCCTTGTACATGGCCTTCTTTGACCTTACAAAGGCCTTTGACACAGTTAACCGTGAGGGACTATGGAGCGTCCTCCTCCGTTTCGGCTGACCCCAAAAGTTTGTCGCCATCCTCCCCCTGCCCCATGAAGACATGCAAGCCGTGATCCTGACCAACGAATCCATCACAGACCCAATCCACATCCGGATCAGGATCAATCAGGGCTGCGTCATCACATCGACCCTCTTCACGATCTTCCTCGCTGCAATGTTCCGCCTTACACTTAACAAGCTCCCCACTGGAGTGAACTAAACTACAGAACCAGTGGGAACCTGTTCAATCTTCATCGCCTCCAGGCCAGATCCAAGATGGTCCCATCCTCTGACGTCGAGCTACAGTACGCGGACGACGCTTGCGTCTGCGCACATTCAGAGGCTGAATTCCAAGGCATCGTCAACATCTTCACCGTGGCATACGAAAGCATGGGCCTTACACTAAACATCCGGAAGACAAAGGTCCTCCACCAACCTGACCCCGCCACACAGCACTGCCCCCCCCCACCCCCAAGTCATCAAGATCCATGGCGTGGCCCTGGACAACGTGGACCACTTTCCATGCCTCGGGAACCTACTATCAGCAAAGACAGACATTGACGATGAGGTTCAACACCGCCTCCAGTGCGCCAGCGCAGCCTTCTGCTGCCTGAGGAATAGAGTGTTCAAAGATCAGGCCCTCAAATCTGCCACCAAGGTCATGGTCTACAGGGCTGTAGTGATACCCACCCTCTTGTATGGCTCAGAGACATGGACCATATGCAGTAGACACCTCAAATCGCTGCAGAAATATCACCAAAAATGTCTCCACAAGAACCTGCAAATCCCCTGGGAGGATAGATGCACCAACGTTAGTGTTCTTGATCAGGCCAACATCCCCAGCATCGAAGCATTGACCACACTCAAACAGCTCCGTTGGGCAGGCCACATTGTCCGCATGCCCGACACAAGACTCCCAAAGCAAGCGCTCTACTCAGAACTCCGACATGGCAAGCGAGCCCCAGGTGGGCAGAGGAAATGTTTCAAGGACACCTTCAATGCCTCCTTGATAAAGTGCAACATCCCCACCGACACCTGGGAGTCCCTGGCCAAAGACCGCCCTAAGTGGAGGAAGAGCATCCGGGAGGGTGCTGAGCACCTTGAATCTCGTCGCCGCGAGCATGCAGAAAACAAGCGCAGGCAGCGGAAGGAGCGTGCGGCAAACCAGACTCCCCACCCACCCTTTCCTCCAACGACTGTCTGTACCACCTGTGACAGAGACTGTAATTCCCGTATTGGACTGTTCAGTCACGTGAGAACTCACTTTTAGAGTGGAGGCAAGTCTTCCTCGATTTCGAGGGACAGCCTATGATGATGATGACACCTCAACAAGGCCAGGACCAATATTCTCGCCCAGGGGTTGGGGTTGCTGTGCTGTTGGGGAGTGTTTAAACCAGATTGGCAGGGGGATGGGAACCTGAGAGTAGATTCAGAAGGGAGAGAAACAAAGCAGGAAATGGAAGGCAGAAAATTAGTGAGTTTGGAAGGCAGAGGAAAAAAAGGCTAAAAATAGACAATAAGGAAGTTTGGCAGTGCTAAATCATATATACTTCAATACAAGGAGCCTAGGGAATGACAGATGAGCTGAGGACACAGATAGACACGTGGGATATAATAGATATTACTGAGACATGGCTGAAAGAAGGACAGGGATGGCAGCTCAACATTCCTGGTTACAGGGTTTTCAGACGAGATGGAGAAGGGGATAAAACAGAAGCAGAAGGGGGGTCGCAGTATTGATTAAAGAAACAATTACAGCTGTGAGGAGGGATCATATGTTATAATGATCATCAAATGAGGCCATATAGGTTGAACTGAAGAACCAAAAAAGGGCATTCACACTGCTGGGAGTGTACTATAGACCCCTAAAGAGTTAGAGGGAGATAGAAGAGCAAATATTTAGACACATTTCTGCAAAGTGCAAAAACAATAGAAACATAAAAGAAACATAGAAACATAGAAATTTACAGTGCAGAAGGAGGCCATTTCGGCCCATCATATACGCGCCGGCTGACAAAGAGTCGCACGGCCCTTGGTCAGCAACCCTGAAGGTTACATATAAACCGATGAATAATGGTGGAAAGTCAAAGAGCACCCAATCCAACCAGTTCCCCCTCACACAACTGTGACACCCCTTATATTGAAACATTCTGCAATCCACCCCAACCGATGCTATGTAATCTCCTGGGAGAGACAAAAACCAGATAAAAACCCAAGCCAATTTAGGGAGAAAAAATCTGGGAAAATTCCTCTCCGACCCATCCAGACGATCGAAACAAGTCTAGCAGATCACCCTGGCCGTATTCTATTGTCTGCAGTACTTATCATTATATCTGTGCCGGCCAACAAAAGGTTATCCCGTCTAATCCCAATTACCAGCTCCATGTCCATAACCTGCAGGTTACGGCATTTTAAGTGCCCATCCAACCATCTCTTAAAAGTGGTGAGGGTGTCTGCATCCACCACTATTCCAGGCTGTGAGTTGCAGATCCCCATGGCCCCTCGGTCAGCAACCCTGAAGGTTACATATAAACCTATGAACAATGGTGGAAAGGCAGCTGCGTAAAGAAGCACCCCCCCTCCAATCCCCTCTAAACCTTCCCCCTCATAATAGACCCCTCCACCAATGGAAATAGGCCCTTACTATCCACTATGTCCAGGCCCCTCTATATTTTGTATACCTCAATGTGGTCTCCTCGCAACCTCCTCTGTTCCAATGAGAACAAATCCAGCCTATCCAATCTGTCCTCATAACTAAGATTGTCCTTTCCAGGCAGCATCCTAATAAATCTCCTCTGCACCCTCTCTAGTGCAATCACATCCTTCCTATAATACGGTGACTAGAACTGCACGCAATACTCCAAATACGTCAAACATGATCTTCCCTAAACAAACTGTGCTGACTGTCCCTAATTACTCCTTGCCTTTTCAAATGTAGATTTATCCTGTCTTTCAGGATTTTTTCCAATAATTTCCCCACCACTGAGGTTAGGCTGACAGGCCTGTAATTACTTGGCCTATCCCTTTCTCCCTTCTTAAACAAGGGTACTACATTAGCAGTCCTCCAATTCTCCGGCACCATGCCCAAATCCAAAGAGGACTGGAAAATGATGGTCAAGGCCTCTGCTATTTCCTCTTTTACGTCATTCAACAGCCTGGGATGCATTTCATCTGGGCCTGGGGACTTATCTACTTTCAAAGCTGCTAATAGGGCAGTAATAGTAGGGGAATTCAACTACCCTAATATTAATTAGGATATAATTAGTGTGAAAGGTAAAGAGGGTGAAAAATTCTTAAAATGCATTCAGGAGAACTTTTTTTAGCTAGTATGAGGCAACCCCAAAAAGAAAAGCCGGTTCTGGACTTAGTTTTAGCAAATGAAGCTGGGCAGGTGGAAGGGGTATCAGTGAGAGAGCATTTTGTTAGCAGTGATCATAATTCAGTTAGATTTAGGATAGTTATGGAAAAGGACAAAGATAGACCAGGAATGAAAGTTCTCAATTAGGGAAAAGCCTATTTTACTAAGCTGAAATGTGATTTCGCCAAAGTGGACTGGAAGCAGCTACTTGAAGTTAAATTAGTGTCAGAGCAGTGGGGGGCATTCAAAGATGAGATCCTGAGGGTTCATAGCAAGTATGTTCCTTTAAAAAAAATAGGTGGGGCTAACAAATATAGAGACTCCTAGATGTCAACAGGCATACAAGGTAGAATAAAGAAAAGTAAGGAGGCTTGTGACAGATACCGAGCACTCAATACTTCAGAAACACGAGAGGAGTATAGAAAGGACAGGGGTGAAATTGAAAAGGAAATTAGGAAATCAAAGAGAGCATAAAAATATATTGGCAAGTACAATCAAGGAAAACCGAAAGATGTTTTATAAATACATTAAGAGCAAGAGGATAACTAAAGAAAGAGTAGGACCTATTAGAGACCATAAAGGTAACCTGTGTGTGGAGGTGGAAGACATGGGTATGGGTCTTATTCTTTGCGCCTGTTTTCACAAAAGAGAGGGATGATGCAGATATTGCAATCAGGGAGGAGAAATGTAAAATATTAGATGAAATAAACATAGTGAGTGTGGAAGTATTATAGGGCTTAGCACCTTTGAAAGTGGATAAATCCCCAGGCCCAGATGAAATGTATCCCACGCCATTAATAGAGGAAATAGCAGAGGCTCTGACCATCATTTTCCATTCCTCTCTGGCTACAGGTGTGGTGCCAGAGGATTGGAGGACTGATAACGTTGTACCATTGTTTAAAAAGGGAGAAAGGGATAGACTGTGTAATTACAGGCCAATCAGCCTAACCTATGTGGTGGGACAATTATTGGAAAAAATTCTGAGGGACAGCATAAATCTTCATATCGAAAGACACGGATTAATAAAAGCATGGATTTGGATTAAGGGAAGGTCATGTCTGACAAACTTGATTGAATTTTTTGAGGAGGTAACACGGAGGGTCGATGAGCATAGTGCATTTGATGTATTATGTATGTGTTTTAGCAAGGCTTTTAATAAGGCAGACTGGTTTTGAAAGTAAAAGGCAAAGTGACAAGTTGGATCAAAAATTGGCTCAGAAGCAGGAAGCAAAGGATATTGGTCTGTGAGTGTTTTTGTGACTGGAAGGCTATTTCAAGTGGGGTTCCGCAGGGCTCAGTACTCGGTTCCTTGCTTTTTGTGGTATATATCAATTATTTGGACTTGGATGTAGGGGGTATGATTACGAATGATATAAAAAGTGGCCATGTGGCTGATAATGAAGAAGAAAGCTGCAGACTGCAGGAACATAAAAACATAAGAACATAAGAAATAAAAGCAGGAGTAGGCCATTTTGCCCCTCGAGCCTGCTCCGCAATTCAACGGGATCATGGCTGACCCTTTACCTCAACTCCACCTCCCCCTACTATCCCTATATCCCTTTATTCCCTTAATATCCAAAAATCTATCGATCTCCATCTTAAATATGCACAATGACTGAGCCTCCACAGACTTCTGGGGAATAGAGAATTCCAAAGGTTCGCAACCCTCTGAGTGAAGACATTTCTCCTCATCTCAGTACTAAATTGGTGACCCCTTATTCTAAGACTGTGACCCCTGGTACGAGACTCTCCAGCCAGGGGAAACATCTGTCCTGTATCTACCCTGTCCGTGCAGCAGAGCAGGTCTCCAGTCGTCTTGGTTAATCCTTGCCACTCGACCAAGACCTAGCACTGTCAAGCCTGTGTGGTGGCTGGTGTGCAACTGTCCCTTCAAGATGTAGTTCGGGATCCGGAATATCAGGTCCTTCATTGAAACACCTGTGAACTCATCCCTTTTCGGCATGGAAGCAAGTCATCCTCGTTTCGAGGGACTGCCTATGAGGATGAGATTTAAAGTAATTGGTAGAAGGTTTGGAGAGGATTTGAGGAGAAATTGTTTCACCCAGAGGATGGTGGGAGTCTGGAACTCACTGTCTGAAAGAGTGGTAGGGGAAGAAACCCTCATAGTATTTAAAAAGTACTTGGATTTGCACTTGAAGTAGCGTAACGTACAAGGCTACGGACCAAGAACTGTGGGTTTCTGCTGGATAGCTCTTTATTAGCTGACATGGACACGATGGGCCGATGGCCTCCTTTCATGCTGTAAATTTCTATGATTCTATGATTCCATGTTGCCATCGCCACTGGTTCCACCACCGGGATCTCACGGTGTTGCAGCAGGGCACCAATTTGTGCTCCAGTAGATTAGTAGGGATGCTGAGGTGCTGCCCTGGGGCGTTTCAATGGGTCAGTGGAGCAGTAACCTGCTGTTCTCTCTCAGGATAACAGCATTCCAGATTCCACCACTGCCACTCCGCCATTGCACTTGTCACTGACTGTCACCCAACCAGCCCAGACTGCCGCCGCCCAGCCTGACGTGATGCAGGCTGCAGCCGGGCCTTCCAGGCCCAGATCTGGTCAACGGCGTCCTGCAAGTCCATCCTGCAAGGCCATCTATAGGGCTCAATTTTCCTCAGTATTTGTGCCGTTTTTTTTTGGAGTAGGCTGCTTTTTCTGGCCTAACTTAAAAATCCCCAGTTTCCCTAATCAATTTTGCACCAGCGTAACTCAGTTAGTTACGTTTTTTTTAGGTAAGTTTTTTTTTTCTCAAAATGGGGCGTTACCAGCCACCTATGTCAATTCTGGCCATCTAGGCAACTTTGGCCAGCTAATAGTTACTCCATTTCTACTTAGACCAGTGTATGTGGCCTCTCGAGAAAATCCTTGCGGAGAGTTAAAGAAATTGGTGCAGGTAAGGAAATCGCCGCAGGTAAGTGCAGTAGATGCCTGGACAGCAGCAGCAGGAAAGGTAAGAGAGAGGGGGAGAGAGAGGTGCGGGAGGAAGAGAGGGGGTAGGGGGAAGCCTTTCGGGTGTAATTAGATGCGAAGACCGGGAGGGAGGAGACCACTTGGCCAGGGCTAGAGCTGGGAGAGCACAGCGGCAAGTCCTTCAGCCAGGGCTAGGGGCGGGGGAGCAGACCGGGAGACCACTCGGCCAGGGCTAGGGGCAGAAGAGCGAACCGGCAAGCCCTTCGGCCAGGGCTAGGAGCAGGGGAGCAGACCGGGAGACCATTCGGCCAGGGCTAGGGGTGGAAGAGCGCACCGGCAAGCCCTTCAGCCAGATACATAGAGAGAGAGAGGGAGAGATCGAAGAATCGAACCGGTGGAGGGTTGGAGGTAAGTTGTGTAAAGTCCTGTCCCCTCAGTACAGATTCACACGAGGCATGTAGTGAAGTCAAGGTCACTCTGGACCTGCACCTTTTATTTCATAGCTCTGGAATGCTGAACTTGCCTGAGACCTGTCCTTATATACCTGTCTCTTGCAAGTGCACCCCCGGTGGTAAGGTATGCTGGTGGTTGCAGGTCATATCTTATTACAGTCATGTATAGCATGTTGGGATACAGTTATATTTAGTAATGTAAGATACATGACATCACCCTCCCCCAAGGTCTTATTGTCTTTATAAGTTCAGTCTCTCAGGTGGTCTACGCTCTCGCGTGGAGCATCTGAGTTGTGGTTCAGTTGTTTGCCTTGGTGTCTGTTTTTCTTTGGGTGTGGTTGCTGGTATCTCGCCTGGCTGTCTGTTTCGATTGGTGTGATTGTTGTTGACTCGCCTGGGCTGTCTGTTGGGATTGCCCTTTCCTCAGGTTGTTCCCTCTGTTGTCCACCAGGTATGGTGCGAGTTCCACATTGTAGTCTGCCTCTGGTTCCGCAGTGCTGTTGGTAAATCTGCTTTTGACTTGATCTACATGCCTCCGGCAGGTTTTACCATTGTCCATTTGTACTACCAGTAGCCTGTTTCCTTCCTTGCCCGTTACTGTCCCTGCAAGCCATTTGGGACCCCTGCCATAGTTTAGTACAAACACTTTGTCCCCTATCTCATTCCATCTCCCCCTCAAATTTCTGTCATGGTACTCAGTCAGCTTACGGCGCTTTGCCTCAACAATTTCATGCATGTCTGGGAGGATTAATGAGAGCCTTGTTTTTAAAGTCTTTTTCATCAACAGTTGCGCAGGGGGGGTAACCCAATCAGTGATTGCGGACGAGGTCTGTATGCCAACAGCAGTCGCGACAGGCGACCCTGCAGCGTTGGACCGTGGATTTTAAGCATGCCTTGTTTAATGACTTGCACTGCTCTTTCCGCCTGGCCGTTGGAGGCCGGCTTGAACAGTGCCATCTTGATGTGATTTATGCCATGGTCAATTATAAAGTCTTGGAATTCTGCGCTGGTGAAGCACGGACCATTGTCACTGATTAATATGTCAGGGATTCCGTGCGTTGCAAATATGGTTGCAAGGCTCTCCACAGTGGTGGAAGTTGTGCTCGAGTTTAAAATGGTGCATTCGATCCACTTTGAAAATGCATCTACAACTACGAGTAACATTTTGCCCATGAATGGGCCCGCATAGTCTACGTGCACCCGCGACCACGGTTTGGTAGGCCAGGGCCAGGGGCTCAGTGGAGCCTCCCTGGGGGCATTGCTGAGTTGGGCACAAATGGTGCACCTTCGGACGCAGAGCTCCAAGTCCGCGTCAATACCAGGCCACCAGACGTGGGATCTGGCTATGGCCTTCATGAGAACGATCCCCGGGTGCTCGCGGTGGAGCTCCCGGACAAATGCCTCTCTGCCTCGCAGAGCCATGACTACTCGGCTGCCCCACATCAGGCAGTCTGCTTGTAGTGATAGTTCATGCATGCGCCTGTGAAAGGGTTTTAATTCCTCGGGGCAGGCATGGCGAGCCTCTGCCCAGTCACCGGTTAGGACACATCTTTTTACTAAGGATAACGTGGGGTCGTCGGCCGTCCAGGCTCTGATTTGGCAAGCCGTCATGGGCGAACCTGTGGACTCAAAGGCATTGATTGCCATGACTATCTCACAGTCCTGTTCGTCAGACCCTTCCGTGGTCGCCGGGGTAGCCTGCTGAGCGCGTCGGCACAGTTGTCTGTGCCTAATCTGTCTCTTATGGTATAGTCGTAGGACGCCAGCATGAGTGCCCACCGTTGAATTCGCACTGAGGCGTTGGTGTTTATTGCCTTGCTCTCGGATAGGAGGGATGTGAGGGGCTTGTGGTCGGTTTCTAACGCGAACTTGGCCTCGAAAAGATATTGGTGCATCTTTTTGACACCGTACACGTACACGAGCGCCTCCTTCTCTACCATTCCGTACCTGCGCTCCGCCCGCGAAAGTGACCTGGAGGCATAAGCTATGGGTTGTAATTTGCCTGCACTATTGACATGTTGCAAAACGCATCCAACCCCATACGCTGACGCATCGCATGTGAGAACTAGCTTTTTACCTGGGTCAAAGAAAGTCAAAACACTGTTGGAACACAGAAGGTTGCGTGCCTTATTGAAGGCACGTTCCTGGGCATCCCCCCAAAACCAATCGCACCCCTTCCTGAGTAGCACGTGGAGAGGCTCCAGCAGCGTGCTTAAGTTCTGCATAAAGTTCCCAAAGTAATTGAGTAGCCGGAGAAAAGCGCGCAGTTCTGAGACATTCCGGGGCCTGGATGCCAGGCAAATTGCTTCTGTTTTGGACTCTGTTGGGCGGATTCCATCAGCGGCAATCCTTCTGCCCAAAAATTCAACCTCGGGTGCGAGAAACAGGCACTTGGATTTCTTGACTCGTAGGCCTACCCGATGCAACCACTTTAGTACTTCCTCCAAATTACGGAGATGGGAGTCGGTGTCCCTGCCCATGATAAATATGTCGTCTTGAAATACAACCGTCCCTGGGATGGACTTGAGCAGACTCTCCATGTGTGCGCTGGAATATGGCAGCTGCCGACCTGATGCCGAATGGGCATCGATTGTACATGAAAAGGCCTCGATGTGTGTTGATGGTGGTGAGTTGCTTGGATTCCTCGGTCAATTCTTGCGTCATATACGCAGATGTGAGGTCTAATTTTGAGAAAAGTTTACCTCCAGCCAATGTGGCAAATAAGTCCTCCGCTCTGGGCAGCGGGTATTGGACCTGTCGGGAGACTCTGTTTATGGTAGATTTGTAGTCCCCACAGATTCGTACGGATCCATCAGGCTTCATGACTGGGACGATGGGACTTGCCCAGTCGCTAAATTCCACAGGTGATATTATGTCTTCCCGCAGAAGCCTGTCTAGTTCGTGTTCAATCTTTTCCCTCATCACATAGGGTACAGCTCTGGCCTTGTGATGAACCGGTGTTGCATCCTCTGTGATGTAGATTTTGACTTTGGCCCCTTTAAAAGTGCCCACACCTAGCTGAAAGAGATGTTCAAATCGCTTTATAACTGTTGAGCAGGAGATCCATTCCTCTAATGACATGGCATGGACATCATCCCATTTCCAGTTTAGTTTTGCCAGCCAGCTTCTCCCCAGCAGTGCTAGGGTGTCTCCGGGGACAATCCACAGGGGAAGTCGGTTCACTGTCCCTTTGTGTGTGACAGAGAGCATGGTGCTGCCGAGGACTGGTATGATTTCTTTGGTATAGGTCCTTATAGGAGGCATCCTGTCGTAGGAGCAGCAGCCATTGATCGTGTTGACCCGCTGGACATTGGTGTCCCGGGTACTGTCCCCACCATCTTCTGGTCCGCTTTCCGACCCATCCGATTCGTATACCAGCCGAGCTGCCGTTTTTTTGCACATGCGGGCCAAATGCCCTGTATATTCACATTTCCTAAACAGCCTGCTGAAATCGACATTCCCTTGACGAGTGCCCACCCCCACGCCTCCAGCACAGATGGCTTGCAAAGAATGAGCTGCATCTGGCTGATCTCTCTTGAGCTTCTCTCAGTTTGTAGTTGATTGCTCGCATTGTGGGTTGATGAGGTGTGAACGGCCATTCCTGTGGCCCTTGATGGCTTCTGTTGCCACTGCTTGCTGTCGAAAGCCTGTTCTGCCGGTTTTGTCTGTGTGTGGGGGTAGCAGCTTTTCTAATGCTGTGAACTCCTTGTTCCATTATTTCATTCGTTGTCGTACCTGCATTGTAAATCAACCTCGTTTCTTCTTCCCCTACCAAGAATGTCTGTGCAACCAGTGCTGCTGCCTCTAAGGTCAGGTTCTTGGTCTCTATGAGCTTTCAGAATATGCCTGCGTGGCCTATTCCTTCAATGAAAAAGTCTCTCAGCATTTCTCTCCTCAGTTCATCGGAGAACTCACATAAACTAGCCAACCTCCGAAGTTCCGCCACGAAGTCGGGTATGCTCTGGCCCACACAGCGTCTGTAGTTGTAGAACCTGTGTCTGGCCATGTGTAGGCTGCTCACTGGCTTCAGGTGGTCTCTTACCAGTGTGCTCAATTCTTCAAATGACTTGCTTGCTGGGTTCTCAGGTGCCAACAGATCCTTCATTGAAGCGTATGTTTTCGAGCCACAGTTGGTCAAGAGATGGGCTCTTCTCTTGTCTGCCGTATCGTCGCCTAACCAGTCTTTGGTTACAAAGCTTTGCTGGAGCCTTTCTATAAAGTCCTCCCAATTGTCTCCCGCATTGTACTTTTCATCTGATCCGTTGTTCACCATTCTGTGGATTCTGTGATCCCGTAACCCGTCGCCACTGTAAAGTCCTGTCCCCTCAGTACAGATTCACACGAGGCATGCAGTGAAGTCAAGGTCACTCTGGACCTGCACCTTTTATTTCACAGCTCTGGAATGCTACACTTGCCTGAGACCTGTGTTTATATACCTGTCTCTTGCAAGTGCACCCCTGGTGGTAAGGTATGCTGGTGGTTACAGGTCATATCTTATTACAGTCATGTATAGCATGCTGGGATACAGTTATATATAGTAATGTAAGATACATGACAAGTTGCTATTATGTGTTTTTCAATTCTTTTAATGTGTTGGGAGCTGGCTGTATGCTTCATTTTGCAACCTCAGCTCACATTGTGTCCCTGGTTACCATGACAGCCCAATCTTTTTGATGCAGATCAAGGCTCCACCTCAAAACTAAAGGTCAGGTTACACCAGGCCAAAATGAAGAAATCCAATGGGGACACTTTATAATATTTTTTTTGGCGTACTTGGGCCCCAAAAAATCAGGCATAACTCTTCAAGTACTCCAAAAAAATGCTTTGGGGAAAATTGAGCCCAAATTTGTCTCTGACTGTGACAAATAACAGCCTTCCACCAGCCCTGCTGCAGCCTCAGGAGCCACACTGCGGAGGAGCTCTAGACTAGTTAAACAGAATGTTAAGATACTGCACAAGGGTGATTGTTAATTATAATTGTTGTTTATGATAGTGTTAAATGTTATGAGTTAAATTTTAATTTTAATGTTGCATCTTTAGAGGTGTCTCTCATTTCAGTTTTGGGGCTATGGTATGCAAAGGCAAATTGATGTGGTGATGTGGATGGGCAGAGCAAATGGGAAATGGGATGGCATTCACTGGAACCAAAGTCTGCTGAGACGGTCACAGACCGTCCTTGCAAAATCGCAATTGAGTGGCTGCCTCCTCCATCGCTGGTGTTGCTGCTCCTGCTCCTCCTTATCCTTCTCCTCATCCTCCTCCTCCTCCTCCTGAGGTGGTGGCGCTATGCCTGGTGGCAATGGATGCGCGCTCATGATGGCCAAGTTGTGCAGCATGCAGCAAACAACGATGAAAAGGATGCCCTCTCAGCTGAGTATTGGAGGACTCTTCCCGAGCGGTCAATGCAGCGGAACTGTTGCTTGAGCACTCCAATGGATTGTTCAATGATGTTCCTGGTGATGGCATAGCTCTCATTATTTGTGCTGGGCAGGAGTGTTGGGGTTGCGGAGGTGAGTCACGAGCCAGGTGGAAAGCTGCCAGCCACAAGTTTGATGTGGTGGCTGGACGAGAGCTGGCACACCGATCTGGTGCAGCGTGAATGCATCATGGCTGCTGCCAGGATAGTGGGCGTTGATGGTGATGATTCAGCGTGTGTGGTCATACACCGACTGCACATTAAATGAGTGGTAGCCTTTGCGGTTACGGAATACCTCAGGATTGTGATGCAGCGCCCGCAAAGCGACATGGGTGCAGTCAATGGCACCCTGCACCATGGGGATGGTCTCTCGCAGGTTGGGGCTGCCACGCTGTCCAGGGGCCGCCGCTCGCCGCTGCTTTTTTGACCTCGACCTGCCTCTGATGGTTTCTTGTAGGCCATAAAAGGAATGGGGAGTGGCGGCCCCTCGACAGCGTGGTGACCCCGACCTGCGAGAGACCATCAGCGGCAGGTCGAGGCCATAAAAGGAGCAGCGAGCGGCGGCCCCTGGACAGCGTGGCAGCGTATCACTGCAAGGTACAGTGTGAGCTCATGCAGAAGGGCGACGGCAGCGAAGAGGGACGTCATCAAGGTCCAGTTGGTGATTGGAGTATGGGCAGGTACAGCAGGAACGGTGAGGTTGGGGCGAAGGAACGGTGAGAGAATGTAGAGGGATGTGATCAGGACCCGGGAGAGGCGTGAGTTTGGGGCCAGAGAGACGAGGGCCCAGGGGCAGCACGGGCCAGCCCACACTGCGATATGTGTGCACACTTGGCCCCTGCAGCAGAGCAGGTCTCCAGTTGTCTTGGCTAATTCTTGCCACTGGACCAAGACCTAGCTCTGTCAAGCCCGTGTGGTGGCTGATGTGCAACGGCCACCACATGTTGAAAAAATCCACACACAGGCATCTTCTACCTTTCACGATGTAGTTCGAGATCTGGAATATTAGGTCCTTCATTGAAACATCTGTGAACTCATCCCTTTTTGGTGTAGAAGCAAGTCATCCTCGTTTTGAGGGACTGCCTATGATGATGATGCACCATGGGGAAGCCTGCTATCCTGGCAAAGCCACACGCCCGCTCCAGCTGCTTCTCACTGGTCATAGGGCCAAGTTGTGCAACATGTAGCAGACGACGACGAAAAGGGACATCTGCTTATGGGGAAGGAAAAGTAGTCCTTTCTCCTTCTGTACAGAGCACCTGTGACCTTACGCATGGAGCAATGGATGGAAAACTGGGAGATGTTGGAAATTTCACCTGTTGCCCACTGGAAGGATCCACTGGCATTGAAATTGAGCGTGATAGTGACCTTGATTGCCACTGAGAGAGCTGTTCTTACCCTGGTCTGAGGCTCGAGGTCTGGTTGCAGGAGGTGGCAGAGCTCTGTGACCATGTCCTTGCTGAAGCACAGTGAAATTGATGTAGGAGAACTGCTGCCGGAATACCCTGGGAGGGTGAGGTCTCCTGTTGACAGACCTGTTAGGCCTACTCCCTCTGGCCACATTTTGCTGTCGTTCCCCTTGCCTTTTTCTCTGCCTTTCTCTCTGCCTAAGTTGCCTCCGCCGGTGACGTCGGAGCAGGAGGTGAAGTGCCAACACAACCCCCATGAAATAATATAAATGTTGTTATTGCAAATCTGCCCTCAATGAAAGACAGGAATGTTTCACAGCCAGAACACTCCTTAAACTGAAACTCACTGAAATCTGTCTGCCTATGTGGAAGTGAGCTGCAAACAGTAATGGCCGACTAAATTCTTTTCCAAAGATGGGGTCTTTAAATAGCACTCCTCCAGCCGCCTCCCGACTGAAACTCGACAGCTGAAGCTGAAGCTGTCATTGTCAGCGCCAAGCAGGAACACAGGAGGCGCAGCCGAATTTAGTTTCCAAAGCAGTAACGGGGCACTGCGCATGGTGATGACATCATCATCTCCGGGCGCTACCTGTTAGCACCGATGCAAAGCCACTGCCCATATTAGCAGGAGGTGTTGTTATTGCCGTGCCTGGTCGAAAACTCATTTGCGCCATGTTAGTACCCCCCGCGGGTGTGAACCGGAGGTTCAAAGTATCCGAATTTCGCCCCCAAAGTCTCTAAAGAAAATCCCTACCACGGTCTTTAGGCTGACTGGCCTGTAGTTGCT
Source organism: Pristiophorus japonicus (assembly GCF_044704955.1). NCBI lineage: Eukaryota > Metazoa > Chordata > Chondrichthyes > Pristiophoridae > Pristiophorus > Pristiophorus japonicus. Next base: position 57,722,514 of record NC_091986.1, read on the forward strand.
GAATTTATCTCTCTCACCTTTTTTGAACAGGTGTGTAACACTTCAACTGGTGGTGCAGGCTCGAAGGGCCGAATGGCCTGCTCCTGCACCTATTTTCTATGTTTCTATGTTTCATACTTCCCTCAGCAACCTAGGATGCATCCCATCCGTACCAGGTGACTTTTCTATTTTGAGTACTGATAAGCTTTTAAGTGCCGCATCTTTATCTATTTGTATCATATCCAATATCACTACTGCCTGCACCTTTATTGCTACATTGGCAGCATTCTCTTCTCTAGTGAAGACAGATGCAAAGTTTTCATTTCGTGCCTCAGCCATGTTTTCTGCCTCCACAAGAAGATCTCCATTTTGGTCTCTAATTGGCCCCTTCATTTGACTACTCTTGCATTATTTCTATGTTTGTTCACTGCTAATTTATTCTCATACTCTCTCTTTGCCCCTTATTCTTTCTTTTAGATCTCCTCTGTACTCTCTGTATTCAGCTTAGTTCTCTACTGTATTATCAACTTTACATTTGTCATAAGCCTCCTACGTTGTTTCATTTTTATCTCTCTATCTTTAGTCACGTAGGAGCTCGAGCTTTGGATATCCTTCCTTTCCCCCTTGTTGGAATGGGTCTACTCTGTACCTGAACCATTTACTATTTGAGGTCTCCCATTGTTCAATTACTGTTTTGCCTGCCACTTTTTGATTCCAATCCATCTGGGTCAGATTCCTTTTCAACTCACTGCAATTAGCCCCCATCCAGCTAAAATTGATTGTTGTTATTGTCCTTTTCCATAACTCATCTAAACCTGATGATATTATGATCACTGTTACCCAAATGCTTCTCCAATGAAACATGCTCGACATGCCCCATTTAATTCCCCAACATTAGATCTAGCTCTGTTTCCTTCCTCATTGAATGCACTCCTGGCTGGCCTGTCATGTTCTACCCTATGTAAACTAGAGGTGATTCAAAACTCGGTTGCCCATATCCTAACTCACACCAAGTCCCATTCACCCATCATCATTGTGCTTGCTGACTTAAATTGGTTCATGGTTGAGCAATGACTTAATTTTAAAATTCTCATGCTTGTTTTTAAATAGCTCCAAGGCCCCGCCCCTCCCTATCTCTGTAATCTCCTCCAGTCCCACAACACCCTGAGATATCTGTGCTTCTCTAATTCTGGCCTCTTGAGCATCCTGACTTTAATCACACAACCATTGTTGGCCGTCCACCTCTCTACCTCTCTTTTCTCCTTTCTTCTTAAAAACTATCTTTGGTCAACCTTTTGGTCATCTGCCCTAATTATGTGGTTTGGTGCCAAATTTTGTTTTATAACATTCCTGTGATGCACCTTGGGATGTTTTACTACGTTAAAGGCACTATATAAATACAAATTGTTGTTGGGCTAGAAACATACTCATCAAGAAATTTCTCTTAATCCTCTCCCTCTTTGCCCTTTACACAATTACTATCCTTGTCTATATTAGGATATAACTGCTCAATCCTTCTTCCACCTTTCTGTAATTTGTCTGCAAATTTGCTCCTCTAAAACCTTCCCAATATTTGATGGTCAATGTTATATACCCAGTAGCATAATAGCTCTACTATTGTTCCTTAAGTCTAAATAAATAGATTCTGTCTTTGACCCCTTAACCATATCATTCCTTTCCAGTGCGACAGTTTGATCAATCCTGCCACCTCACCTCCTTTTTTCCTTGCCTATCTTTCGTGACTACCTTGTAGCCAGGAATATTAAGTTTCCAGTCCTCCCTACCTTTGAGCCAGGTCTCTGTTATTGCCATTATATCATAGTCCCGTGTGGCAACTTGTGCCTGGAGCTCACCAACCTTATTTACCATGTTACGTGCATTTGCGCATATGTACTCCAAACCCATCTTAAACTTTATTGTTCCTGCTTCTGAACCATTCTTTACTCTAGTGCTATTTGTCTCTCTTAGTCCTCTGTGCACCTTGTTTCTCCTTTCTAATGTTTCACCCTGGTGCCCATCCCAAATTAGTTTAAGTCCTCCCCATAGCCGAAGTTACCCTCCCCACGAGGAGTTTGGTCCCAGCTCTGTTGAGCTGCAAGCCATCTACTGAACATAAGAACATAAGAAATAGGAACAGGAGTAGGCCATGCGGCCCTTTGAGCCTGCTCCGCCTATCAATAAGATATTGGCTGATCTGATCATGGACTCAGTTCCACTTCCCTGCCCACTCCCCAGAACCCCTTATCCCCTTATCATTTAAGAAACTGTCTATTTCTGTCTTAAATTTATTCAATGTATCAGCTTCCACAGTTCTCTGAGGCAGCGAATTCCACAGATTTACAACCCTCTGAGAGAAGAAATTTCTCTTCATCTCAGTTTTAAATGGACGACCCCTTATTCTAAGATCATGCCCTCTAGTTCTAGTCTCCCTCATCAGTGGAAACATCCTCTCTGCATCCACCTTGTCAAGCCCTCTCATAATCTTATACGTTTCGATAAAATTACCTCTCATTCTTCTGAATTCCAATGAGTAGAGGCCCAACCTACTCAATCTTTCCTCACATGTCAACCCCTCATCTCCGGAATCAATATAGTGAACCTTCTCTGAACTGCCTCCAAAACAAGTATATCCTTTCATAAATATGGAAAGCAAAACTGCACGCAGTATTCCAGGTGTGGCATCACCAATACCCTGTTTAGCTGTAGCAAGACTTCCCTGCTTTTATACTCCATCCCCTTTGCAATAAAGGCCAAATTCCATTGGCCTTCCTGATCACGCTGTACCTGCAAAACATCCTTTTGTGTTTCATGCACAAGTACCCCCAGGTCCTGCTGTACTACAGCACTTTGCAATCTTTCTCCATTTAAATAATAACTTGCTCTTTGATTTTTTTCTGCCAAAGTGCATGGCCTCACACTTTCCAACATTATACTCCATCTGCCAAATTTTTGCCCACTCACTTAGCCTGTCTATGTCCTTTTGCAGATTTTTTGTGTCCTCCTCACACATTGCTTTTCCTCCCAGCTTTGTATTGTCAGCAAATTTGACTACGTTACACTCACATTTGTTCCAGAACTGGTCCAAATGCCCCAGGAATTTCAGACAATGCATTGGAGATCTTCATGAAAGAGTTTGAAAGAAGGAGAGTTGTCCTGTATGTGCAGGGGGATGGTTGCCCCTCCACACATATACTCAAGAGGCAGTAGAAACAGGTAATGCTGGAGGTCATTGACAGGATTGTTGCTCCAAGAACATGGATGTACTGCAGAAAAAAGTTTAACAATCTGAAACGTAAAGGTGAGCGAGTTCATCTTCAAACCTACTAACTGAATCACTCGTCTCATCCACTGCTCAATTCACTACATCCCTATCACCCATCTGGCAACAATCTCTATCAGTCTGCACTCAACCCTAAAATTCAAATGCTTAATCTCACCCTCATACATTTAACACTGTTCCAAGCCTAACACCCACAACACACAGCTCACACACACTGGCAGCTATTCTCATCATCATAGGCAGTCCCTCGGATGACTTGCTTCCACACCAAAAAAAAAGGATGAGTTTGCAGGTGTTTCAAATGAAGAACCCGAACTACATACTCAAGGGTGGAAGATGCCTGTGCGTGGATTTTTTTAACGTGTGGTGGCCGTTGCACAGCAGCCACCACACGGGCTTGACAGAGCTCGGTCTTGGTCCAGTAGCAAGGATTAGCCAAGACAACTGGAGACCTGCTCTGCTGCACGGACCTAGTGCGCACACGTATCGCAGTGTGGGCTGGCCCATGCTGCCTCTGGGCCCCTGGCCCCGAACTCACGTCTCCCCTGGGCCACGATCAGATCCCTCCACAGTCTCTTGCCACTCCTTTGCCCCGATCTCGCCGCTCCTGTTGCATCTGCCCACACTCCAATCACCGACCTGGACCTTGCTGACGTCACTCTTTGCTGCCGTTGCACTCCTGCACCAGCTCGCACTGTACTTTGTAGGGGTATGCCTCCACACTGCTCCAGGGGCCGCACGCCACTCCTTTTATGGCCCCAACCAGCCGCTGATGATTTCTCATAGGTCGGGGCCTCCATCTGTCTACCATCACAGTCACATCACCCAAACACATTGCAGGACAAACCCTGACAAACTGTTCGTTGAAGGTGGCACATAACAGCTGGCAGCAGAAAAGAACTGGAGGAAGACAAGTACACCTGCATGTTTTAACCCCCATGGATGAGACAGAGGGGCATCACTGAGACCGAGGCCACTGGCAGGGTTGGAGGGATCGATGATGAGGGTATCTGCATACCTAATCCTCTTCTCTCATCCCACTTCACTCTCATACCACAATCTCTTCTGACTCACAAGCTGCAGATGGTGTAAGCAAGCACTTATTATTTTCTTCTCTCTCCTCATTACAGCCCAACACTTGCCTTTTTTTCATTTTAGATACTGAAGAACTGGAACCTTGCCAATCAAAGGAGGAAGAGGAAGGAGACAGTGAAGATGAAAATACACCATCACTCAAATTAACAGTCATAGTACCAGCTCAGGCTGATACTACACATATTTTAGAGGTGGGATCTGCACGTGGTGAGACATCAGGCACAAGTGAGGTGGAGCCAGGGCTGGGGGAAAGGATAGTGCAGGTGCCACCTCGTGGGAAGGCGAGGTCGCACACTAGTTCTGCTGAAGAGGAGTCAAATGAAGACCTTGATGGGCCAGGCTAGAGAAGAAGGCTGGTGGGTGTTCACATCCAAATGCTTGGTGTACTACAAAGCCTACAAGGAAGCCTGCACTCAATGTCACAGAGTATGGAGGACACCAGCTCCAACTTGGCACAGGGCTTCGCACAGAGTTTGGAGCCCACCTTTCCAACATGGAATGGGTGGTCACCTCCATCAACACACCTATGGAACCCACCATTATACAATGCCTGATGGCTGATCCCACAGCTTCCAGTGCAGCAGTTTATTTTAAAAATCAAAACTATAAGCTAAGTAAATAAATGCATTGGGCTGGATTTTAGGCTTTCCTGATTTCAGGATGCTAACACGGTGGAGCGGTCCTATATCACCTGAAAAATATTTGTACCTTCGACTAGAAATTTCAGCAAAAAATGAGGAATCATGATCGGGGGCGTTAAATCTGGAGTTACACAATAGCTTTCTGCCCCCGAGCCGAAAATCTTGGCATTAAAAGAGACGGCCATTTTGCGCATGCATGGTTGCGTTTTTGTTTTCCTGGGCACAGACATTATTTCAGGGCACGGCGTCTTCCTTTGCACATGTGCAGATGACCTGCCCGACTTCTGGCACTTCTGCAGAGATGGAGCAGCAGGAGGCCAGACATTTCTCAACGGAGGAAGCTGAGGCTGTAGTCCATGCTGTGGGGATGAGGTGGACATCACTCCATCTGGTTGGGGGAGGAAGACCACTGCCAACAATTTTCAAAAGATTATGGCATGAAATTGCCCAGGAGGTGTCTGCGGCAGACATGGTTGCTAGAATGTTGCAAAAAGTTCAATGACCTCACCAGGATCGTGAGGGTGAGTAGCCTTCACATTTATGTATGCCTGCTATACTTCCAACATGAATTTCAGACACTAGGTGAAGTCTTTCATGTATCTACCCTTTCTCAAAGTCTTGCAGCCTGTGGTGTGGCTTTCACAATGCATCAAAAAGCTGAAGGTTGACTTCTCCAGCCATTGCCTCTTAATTAAGGATACACATACCCTATTTTACCTAATTATTGAGAACCTTCCTCGCCATACACTCCCATTGCTGATATGGGTTTCATAAATCTCACCTGCAGCCCCTATGCTACCTCCCTCTCACCTCCTACCAATCGCTCACAAAGCTCATGCAACATCCACACAGATTGAAGTGAAGACATTTGCACATTCACACAGCCTCAGCTATTGAACTATTGTAGGCATATGTGGCACAACAGGAGGTGTACCCTATTTTTCTCATTGCAGACGAAGCTCTCACACAACAGGTGTGAGCAGCGCCGGACAGGCGGGGGTCTGCCTCAGCTCCTCAATTTAACAGATGTGGAGGAACAGCTCTCTGCTCTCATTGGAGCACCAGCTCAGAAAGTTGCCGGGGGCAATGATGAGCCCCGCTTTGGGTAGTGAGGGTATGTAAATGGATGAGCGACTATCTCAGTCTATATTAGGATATAACTACTCTATCCTTCTTCCATCTTTCTGTAATTTATCTGCAAATTTGCTCCTCTATCACCTTCCCAATATTTGATAGTTAATGGTATATACCCAGTAGCATAATAGATCCATTATTGTTCCTTAATTCTAATCAAATAGATTCTGTCTTTGACCCCTTAACCACATCACCCCTTTCCAGTACTACAATAGCTTCTTTGATCAATCCTGCCACTTCACCTCCTCTTTTTACTTGCCTATCTTTCGTGACTACCTTGTAGGCCAGGAATATTAAGTTTCCAATCCTCCCTATCTTTGAGCCAGGTCTCTGCTATTGCCATTATATCATAGAACCGTGTGGCAACTTGTGCCTGGAGCTCACCAACCTTATTTACCATGATACATGCATTTGCGCATATGCACTCCAAACCCATCTTAAACTTTATTGTTCCTGTTTGAACTATTCTTCACTCGAGTCTAAGCCTCTCTTAGTCCTCTGTGCACCTTGTTTCTCCTCTCTAATGTTTCATTGAGACGTATTATGAAGTGTCGTGGAGCCTTCACATGTGCATATGCAATGTCGCCCTGCTGCTAACCACATGTTGTTTTTTGCTTGCAGAAGAACAGCATAATCGCGACAAGCGTCCAGAGAGCCATTGACATCTGGCCATGGGGGAGATGATGAGGCGTGCGAGGAGACTGCAATGCCTGAGCTATTGTGCCCACCAGTTGGTCCATCAGAACAAAGCACATCTGGGGACGAGCCCAATTTCCCTGGCTTTGTGTCGTCAGAGGCTCCTGGTCCCAATCGTCTACAGTAACGCGCAGTGAGAGGGGAACCTTGGAGGCCAGCTCTCCGGAGGGTGAGTTGGCAAAGTAGGTCTGTTCAATAACAGGCAGACATGGAACTGGACTTGGTGGAAATGTCCAGGGAAAATACAGACATGCATCGTGAGCTCAGGGATGCATTGGGTCGGATCCCAGAGAGCATCGACAAACTTTCTGCGACTGTTGCAGAGACAGCATCACACATTGTCAGTGCAACTCAGGACTCCAGCGAGGCCATCATTGCCCACACACAGAGGCTGGTGGCCTCCAGCAGTGACAGAGGGGTTCCAGAGTGTGTGGCACATGCCCTTGAGCACATTGCAGCATTGCATAAATCGCAGGCACAAGCTATACTTCAGCTTGGTGATGTGATGCGGTCGATGACTGGTGCCACCCTCTCTGTGTTCCCCACTGTCCAATGAGGAAGGGACGGTGCCGAAGCAGACCAGCAAGTTGTGGAGACACATCGTGCTCTAGATGTTGAGGCCCAGCCCCATTGGTGTCTCAGTGGCTCCCAGGAAGTGGAAGGTGCTGTCATTCCTCAGAATGGCAGCATTCCGGCTCCCACCAGTGAATTTACAACCATGCACACTACACGGGTACACCAGTGACTGCTTCCACCGATGATGAAGCGCAGCAGTCTGCAGCCGAGCCTTCCATGCCCAGAGCTGATCCAGGGCGTCCTCATATGCCATCTGCATTGTCTGCCCCACTAACACAGCAGCCCTCAAACAGCCTTGCTGTAGGCACTAAGGCCACATTGAGGAGGAGCAGCAATGTGGGAGTGGGCTGACGTGAATGTGGGGAGAAATCTCAGGTGAGTCACATTAAGGAGTGGGACAGGGTCATGTATGTAACCTCTATGTAACACCACTGCAATGCTGTATGTACTTAAGCAATGCACACCTTGACCACAGAGGGTGAACTTGTGGGAGAAACTCCTTACCTGGTCATCCAGGTATTTAAAAGGAGGTCCCACGCAGGGTCATTACTTCTTGGTCCTGTGAATAAAGGTTCAGGTCATAGAGTGACCTTGTCCATAGAATGTGCCTCGTGTGGGTTTAGTGCCATTGAGTAAGGACATTACATTGGCGATGAGAAACGGGAATCAATGATCCACGAGAATGGCCACCGGTAGCACAGATGAACGGTACTGTGTTGGTGGACTGGGACGATTTAATTGAGAGGCTCCAGCAAAGCTTTGTCACGAAAGAACGGCTGGGAGATGCAGCGGCCGACAAGCGATGGGCCCATCTGCTGACCAGCTGCGGACCTAAGACTTACGCGCTCATGAAGGACCTACAAGACCCGAAAAGCCGGCGGACAAAACCTTTGAAGAGCTCAGCAAACTAATCGGTGAGCACCTCAAACCAGCGAGCAGCATACACATGGCCCGACATAGACTCTATACCCACTGACGTCGTGAAGGACAGAGCATACCGGACTTCGTTGCGGACCTCCAGCGGTTGGCCAGCCTCTGTAAGTTCACAGACGCCTGCAGGGGGGAGATGTTAAGGGACTTCTTTATTGAGGGCATCGGTCATGCGGGGATTTTCCGAAAGTTAATTGAGACCAAGGACTTGACTTTGGAAGCGGCGACATTGATGGCTCAGACTTTCATGGCAAAGGAGGAGGAAACCAAAATAATATACGCACGCAATTCTGCCTCCAACGCGGCGGGAGATCAGGGAGTCAATGTCATAAACCCGACTCAGAGCCCCACAGGCAGGCAAGGGCAGTTCGACACACCCCAGGCAGCAATAGACCCCAGAGTAGGTTTTGAACAGAGACAATGGCAGGCTGAACGGACATTTACGCCATCACAGTGGACAATGCGGTCCGGGATGGGGCCATTGACACCCACTGACAAGGTACTCAAGGGCAGTCAAAGGGACAATCAGCGAGTAATGCTGGGTCATAGCTCCTTTGTTCACAACAATGAGAATCTCAGCTCATGCTGGAGGTGTGAGGGCAAACACTCTGCAGGACTTGCAGGTTTCAACAATTTGTCTGCAGAAATTGCAACCTCAGTGGCCATTTAGCTCAAATGTGCAGGAAGCCTGTAACCAGGCTAATTTACAAGGTGGATGGACCAGAAGAGGGTTGGATGACTCTTGGGGCAATTCAATGGGCGCTGAAGTTCAGCGGGTTCATGTGGCAAACATTCACAGCTCATATACCAAAACGCCACCAATGAAGATAAGGTTTTATTAAATGGCATCCCTGTACGCATGGAGCTGGACATGGGGGCCAGCCAGTCACTCATGAGCGTTCAACAATTCAAAAAGCTATGGCCACTCAAAGCCAGTAGACCCAAACTAGAATGCATTGAGACACAACTACAGATGTATACCAAAGAAATCATTCCAGTACTAGGCAGTGCAATGTTGGCGGTCACACACAATGGATCAGTGAACCGGCTGCTGCTCTGGATTGTCCTGGGCAATGGTCCTGCACTGTTGGGGAGGATCTGGTTAGCTGAAATGAACTGGAAATGGGGGGATGTGCACGCAATGTCATCTGTGGAGCGAAGTTCATGCTCACAAGTCCTACGACTATTTGAGTCACTATTCCAACCTGGCGTTGGGACGTTCAAAGGTACCAAAGTAGTGATACGCATCACCCCAGACGCCAGACCAGTGCACCACAAAGCCAGAGCAGTGTCATATGTGATGCGGGAGAAGATTGAGAGCGAATTGGACCATTTTCTGAGAGAGGGCATCATCTCGCCCGTTGAATTCAGCGATTGGCGAGCCCCATCGTTCCCGTCCTAAAAACAGATGGTTCTGTCAGGATCTGTGGCGACTACAAGGCCACGATCAATCGGGTGTCCCTACAAGACCAATACCTGCTCCCGAGAGCGGCAGATCTTTTCGCCACGCTGGCAGGCGGCAAGTTGTTTATCAAGTTGGATCTCACTTCAGCCTACATGACCCAAGAGCTGGCCGATGAATCTAAACTACTGACCACCATCACCACGCACAAGGGATTGTTCGTTTACAACAGGTGCCCGTTTGGCATTCGATCAGCGGCCGCGATTTTTAAAAGAAACATGGAAAGCCTGCTCAAATCCATTCCTGGAACAATCGTATTTCAGGACGACATCCTCATCATGGGTCGTGACACTGAGGAACACCTCCACAACCTGGAGGAGGTGCTACGCCAACTGGACCGGGTAGGCCTGCGACTCAAGAAGTCTAAATGTGTGTTTTTGGCTCCTGAGATTGAGTTCCTGGGCAGGAGGGTTGCTGCAGATGGGATTCAGCCCACTGAATCCAAAACAGAGGCGATTCGACAAGCGCCCAGGCCCGGCAACACATCGGAGTTGCGTTCATTTCTGGGACCCTTGAACTATTTCGGGAACTTTCTGCCGAACTAAAGCATGTTGTTGGAGCTACTTCACGTGCTCCTGCGTAAGGGTTGTGATTGGTTTTGGGAGGACTGTCAAGAACAGGCTTTCAATCGGGCGCGGAACCTACTTTGTTCAAATAAGTTATTGACACTGTACGACCCCTGTAAGAAATTGGTTCTGACAGGTGATGCATCGTACTATGGGGTTGGGTGCGTGTTGCAGCAGAGTAATGCTGAGGGCCAACTACAACCTGTGGCTTATACTTCCAGGTCGCGCTCTCAAGCAGAACGGGGATATGGGATGGTTGAGAAGGAGGCACTCGCATGTGTCTATGGTGTAAACAAAATGCATCAGTACCTTTTTGGCAGGAGGTTCGAATTAGAAATGGAGCACAAGCCGTTAACATCCCTGTTGTCAGACAGCAAGGCCGTCAATGCCAACCCGTCAGCTCGCATACAGCGATGGGCTCTCATGCTGGCTGCTTATGACTACTCCATCCGGCACCGGCCTGGCACCGAAAATTGCGCTGACGCGCTCAGCAGGCTCCCACTGGCCACCACTGAGGGGGCAGTGGAGCAAAGCGCTGAGATGGTCATGGCCGTTGATGCCTTTGACAGCGCAGGCTTCCCCATCACAGCCCGCCAGATCAAAATCTGGGAGTCAATGTCTGGCGTAAAAATAAAAAAGGGAAGATGGCTCAACCATGGCTATCAAGAGAAATCAGGGATAGTATTAAAGCCAAGGAAGTGGCATACAAATTTGCCAGAAATAGCAGTGAACCTGGGGACTGGGATAAATTTAGAACTCAGCAGAGGAGGACAAAGGGTTTGATTAGGGCAGGGAAAATAGAGTACGAGAGGAAGCTTGCAGGGAACATTAAGACAGACTGCAAAAGCTTCTATAGATATGTAAAGAGAAAAAGGTTAGTAAAGACAAACATAGGTCCCCTGCAGTCAGAATCAGGGGAAGTCATAATGGGGAACAAAGAAATGGCAGACCAATTGAACAAGTACTTTGGTTCGGTATTCACTAAGGAGGACACAAACAACCTTCCAGATATAAAAGGGGTCAGAGTGTCTAGTAAGAAGGAGGAACTGAGGGAAATCCTTATTAGTCAGGAAATTGTGTTGGGGAAATTGATGGGATTGAAGGCCGATAAATCCCCAGGGCCTGATGGACTGCATCCCAGAGTATTAAGGAGGTGGCCTTGGAAATAGCGGATGCATTGACAGTCATTTTCCAACATTCCATAGACTCTGGATCAGTTCCTATCAAGTGGAGGGTAGTCAATGTAACCCCACTTTTTAAAAAAGGAGGGAGAGAGAAAACCGGGAATTATAGACCGGTCGGCCTGACATCAGTAGTGGGTAAAATTATGGAATCAATTATTAAGGATGTCATAGCAGCGCATTTGGAAAGAGGTGACATGACAGGTCCAAGTCAGCATGGATTTGTGAAAGGGAAATCATGCTTGACAAATCTTCTGGAATTTTTTGAGGATGTTTCCAGTAGAGTGGACAAGGGAGAACCAGTTGATGTGGTATTTTTGGACTTTCAGAAGGCCTTCGACAAGGTCCCACACAAGAGATTAATGTGCAAAGTTAAAGCACATGGGATTGGGGGTATGTGCTGACATGGATTGAGAACTGGTTGGCAGACAGGAAGCAAAGAGTAGGAGTAAATGGGTACTTTTCAGAATGGCAGGCAGTGACTAGTGGGGTACCGCAAGGTTCTATGCTGGGGCCCCAGCTGTTTACATTGTACATTAATGATTTAGACAAGGGGATTAAATGTAGTATCTCCAAATTTGCGGATGACACTAAGTTGGGTGGCAGTGTGAGCTGCGAGGAGGATGCTATGATGCTGCAGAGTGACTGGGATAGGTTAGGTAAGTAGGTAAATGCATGGCAGATGAAGTATAATGTGGATAAATGTGAGGTTATCCACTTTGGTGGTTAAAAACAGAGAGACAGACTATTATCTGAATGGTGACAGATTAGGAAAAGGGGAGGTGCAACGAGACCTGGGTGTCATGGTACATCAGTCATTGAAGGTTGGCATGCAGGTACAGCAGGCGGTTAAGAAAGCAAATGGCATGTTGGCCTTCATAGCGAGGGGATTTGAGTACAGGGGCAGGGAGGTATTGCTACAGTTGTACAGGGCCTTGGTGAGGCCACACCTGGAGTATTGTGTACAGTTTTGGTCTCCTAACTTGAGGGAGGACATTCTTGCTATTGAGGGAGTGCAGCGAAGGTTCACCAGACTGATTCCCGGGATGGCAGGACTGACATATCAAGAAAGATTGGATCAATTGGGCTTGTATTCACTTGTGGTTCAGAAGAATGAGAGGGGATCTCATAGAAACGTTTAAAATTCTGACGGGTTTAGACAGGTTAGATGTAGGAAGAATGTTCCCAATGTTGGGGAAGTCCAGAACCAGGGGTCACAGTCTAAGGATAAGGGGTAAGCCATTTAGGACTGAGATGAGGAGAAACTTCTTCACCCAGAGAGTGGTGAACCTGTGGAATTCTCTGCCACAGAAAGTTGTTGAGGCCAATTCACTAAATATATTCAAAAAGGAATTAGATATAGTCCTTACTACTAGGGGGATCAAGGGGTATGGCGAGAAAGCAAGAATGGGGTACTGAGGTTGCATGTTCAATGAACTCATTGAATCGGTGCAAGTTCGAAGAGCCGAATGGCCTACTCCTGCACCTATTTTCTATGTTTCTATGTTTCTATAAACCCGACTCAAAGCCCCACAGGCAGGCAAGAGCAGTTCAACACACCCCAGGCAGCAATAGACCCAAGAGTAGGTTTTGAACAGAAACAATGGCAGGCTGAACGGACATTTACGCCATCACAGTGGACAATGCAGTCTGGGATGGGGCCATTGACACCCACTGACAGGGTACTCAAGAGCAGTCAAAGGGCCAATCAGCGAGGAATGCTGGGTCATAACTCCTTTGTTCATAACAATGGGAATCTCAGCTCATGCTGGAGGTGTGAGGGCAAACACTCTGCCAGGACTTGCAGGTTTCAACAATTTGTCTACAGAAATTGCAACCTCAGTGGCCATTTTGCTCAAATGTGCAGGAAGCCTGTAACCAGGCTAATTTACGAGGCGGATGGACCAGAAGAGGGGTCTGTGAGGCAGGATGACTCTTGGGGCAAATCAATGGACGCTGAAGTTCAGCAGGTTCATGTGGCAAACATTCACAGCTCATATACCAAAACGGCACCAATGAGGATGAAGGTTTTATTAAACGGCATCCCTGTAAGCATGGAGCTGGACATGGGGGCCAGCCAGTCACTCATGAGCGTTCAACAATTCGAAAAGCTATGGCCACTCAAAGCCAGTAGACCCAGACTAGAACGCACTGAGACACAACTACGGACGTATACCAAAGAAATCATTCCAGTACTAGGCAGTGCAATGTTGGCAGTCACACACAATGGATCAGTGAACCGGCTGCCACTCTGGATTGTCCCGGGCAATGGTCCCGCACTGTTGGGGAGGAGCTGGTTAGCTGAGATGAACTGGAAATGGGGGGATGTGCACACCATGTCATCTGTGGAGCGAAGTTCATGCTCACAGCTCCTACAGCAATGTGAGTCACTGTTCCAACCAATTTCTATCCATTAAGGCAGTCTTGTCTCCTGAAACTAAGGCAAGCTCCAAAAACTGATCCTTGTATTTTGCCGGTATGGTGATACGTCCTACCACAGGCATATTCTCTCCTGAGTAGCCTCACAGCTCTACTTTCAATTTTTCTCTTTGAAAATCACGCAACTTGTCGAGATGTAGCGATTCCGGTACTGTGCTTATGGTTACACCAGTGTCAATTTCCATGGTTATCCTGGTTTCAGCAACATCTACTTGGATGACGATAGATCGCGAATTGTTGCTAGGTACCCACGTGCTCTTGATGACGTGTATCTCCAAAACCTCCTCGTTCTGTTTCTTTCCTTCCATGCTATGTATTCTCTGATGATTTCTACTTATCGCCTTGAAACATAGTTTATTCTTCAGTCTTTGCAAGATGCCCAGTTTTCTTGCAGAAGAAACACTCTGCCTTCACATATGGACAGCTTTGAGCAAGGCATTGTCCAGACACTGATAGCATGAGTTTAATGTACCTTTGCCAGTTGCTGTGGCCTTGGGGCCCAACTGTCTTTTACCTTTAACCCGAAGCCGATTCACTGCGGTTGTCTGATAACTGGAAATGGCGCAAAATTCTCGGGAGTATTAGTCGGTCATATCCATTGATGTAGCAGTCTGACAAGCTAAATCAAAAGTCAAGTTAGTGGTGACATAGAAACATAGAAAATAGGTGCAGGAGTAGGCCATTCGGCCCTTCGAGCCTGCATCGACATTCAATAAGATCATGGCTGATCATTCCCTCAGTACCCCTTTCCTGCTTTCTCTCCATACCCATTGATCCCCTTAGCCATAAGGGCCATATCTAACTCCCTCTTGAATATATCCAATGAACTGGCATCAGCAACTCTCTGCGGCAGGGAATTCCACAGGTTAACAACTCTCTGAGTGAAGAAGTTTCTCCTCATCTCAGTCCTAAATGGCCTACCTCTTATCCTGACTATATCCCCTGGTTCTGTACTTCCCCAACATTGGGAACATTCTTCCTGCATCTAATCTGTCCAGTCCCGTCAGAATCTTATACGTTTCTATGAGACCCCTCTCATCCTTCTAAACTCCAGTGAATAAAGGCCCAGTTGATCCAGTCTCTCCTCATATGACAGTCCAGCCATACCTGGAATCAATCTGGTCAACCTTCGCTGCACTCCCTCAATAGCAAGAACATCTTTCCTCAGATTAGGAGACCAAAACTGAACACAATATTGCAGATGAGGCCTCACCAAGGCCCTGTACAATTGCAGTAAGACATCCGTGCTCCTATACTCAAATCCTCTAGCTATGAAGGCCAACATGTCATTTGCCTTCTTCACCGCCTGCTGTACCTGCATGTCAACTTTCAATGACTGATGAACCATGACACCCAGGTCTCGTTGCACCTCCCCTTTTCCTAATTTGCTGCCATTCAGATAATATTCTGCCTTCGGGTTATTGCCTCGAAAGTGGATAACCTCACATTTATCCACATTATACTGCATCTGCCATGCATTTGCCCACTCACCTAACCTGTCCAAATCACCCTGCAGCCTCTTAGCATCCTCCTCACAGCTCACACTGCCACCCAGTTTAGTGTCATCCGCAAACTTGGAGATATTACATTCAATTCCTTCATCCAAATCATTAATGTATATTGTAAAGAGCTGGGGTCCCAGCACTGAGCCCTGCGACACTGCCTCCCATTTCGAAAAGGACCCGTTTATCTCAACTCTCTGCTTCCTGTCTGCTAACCAATTCTCTATCCACACCAGTACATTACCCCCAAGACAATGTGCTTCGATTTTGCACACCAATCTCTTATGTGGGACCTTGTCAAAGGCCTTTTGAAAGTCCAAATACACCACATCCACTGGTTCTCCCTTGTCCACTCTACTAGTTACATCCTCAAAAAATTCCAGAAGATTTGTAAAGCATGATTTCCCCTTCATAAATCCATGCTGACTTGGACCGATCCTGTCACTGCTTTCCAAATGCGCTGCTATTTCATCATTAATAATTGATTCCATCATTTTCCCCACTACTGATGTCAGGCTAACTGATCTATAATTACGCGTTTTCTCTCTCCCTCCTTTTTTAAAAAGTGGTCTTACATTAGCTACCCTCCAGTCCATAGGAACTGATCCCGAGTTGATAGACTGTTGGAAAATGATCACCAATGCATCCACTATTTCTAGGGCCACTTCCTTAAGTACTCTGGGATGCAGACAATCAGACCCCGCGGATTTATCGGCCTTCAATCCCATCGATTTCCCCAACACAATTTTCCGCCTAATAAGGATATCCTTCAGTTCCTCCTTCTCTCTCGACCCACTGTCCCCTAGTACATCCGGAAGGTTACTTGTGTCTTCCTTCGTGAAAACAGAACCAAAGTATTTGTTCAATTGGTCTGCAATTTCTTTGTTACCCATTATAAATTCACCTGAGTCCGACTGCAAGGGACCTACGTTTGGCTTCACAAATCTTTTTCTCTTCACATATCTATAGAAGCTTTTGCAGTCAGTTTTTATGTTCCCGGCAAGCTTCCTCTCGTACTCTATTTTCCCCTTCCTAATCAAACCCTTTGTCCTCCTCTGCTGAATTCTAAATTTCTCCCAGTCCTCAGTCTTGCTGCTTTTTTTGGCCAATTTATATGCCTCTTCCTTGGATCTAACACTATCCTTAATTTCCCTTGTTAGCCATGATTGAGCCACATTCCCTGTTTTATTTTTACTCCAGACAGGGATGTACAATTGTTGTAGTTCATCCATGTGATCTATAAATGTTTGCCATTGCCTATCCACCTTTAACCCTTTCAGTATCATTTGTCATTCTATTCTAGCCAATTCACGCCTCATGCCGTCGAAGTTAGCTTTCCTTAAGTTCAGGACGCTAGTTTCTGAATTAACTGTGTCATCTCCATCTTAATAAAGAGTTCTACCATCTTATGGTCACTCTTCCCCAAGGGGCCTCGCACAACATGATTGCTAATTAGTCCCTTCTCATTACACATCACCCAGTCTAGGATGGCCAGCTCTCTAGTTGGTTCCTCGACATATTGGTCAAGAAAACCATCCCTAATACACTCCAGGAAATCCTACCCCACTGCATTGCTACCAATTTGGTTAGCCCAATCTATATGTAAATTAAAGTCGCCCATGATAACTGCTGTACCTTTATTGCACACATCCCTTATTTCTTGTTTGATGCTGTCCCCAACCTCACTACTACTGTTTGGTGGTCTGTACACAACTCCCACCAGCGTTTTCTGCCCTTTGGTATTCTGTAGCTCCACCCATACTGATTCCACATCATTCAAGCCAATGTCCTTCCTTACGATTGCATTAATTTCCTCTTTAACCAGTAACGCCACCCCACCTCCTTTTCCTTTCTGTCTCTCCTTCCTAAATGTTGAATACCCCTGGATGTTGAGCTCCCAGCCTTGGTCATCCAGGAGCCATGTCTCTGTGATGCCAATTACATCATATCCATTAACTGCTATCTGTGCAGTTAATTTGTTCACCTTATTCCGAATACTCCTCGCATTGAGGCACAGCCTTCAGGCTTGTCTTTTGAAAGCACTTTGCCCCTTTAGAATTTTGCTGTAATGTGGCCCTTTTTATTTTTTGCCTTGGGTTTCTCTGCCCTCCACTTTTACTATTCTCCTTTCTATCTTTGCCTGTCTCCCTTTTATTTCCCTTTGCCTCCCTGCATAGGTTCCCATCTCCCTGCCATATTAGTTTAACTCCTCCCCAACAGCACGAGCAAATACTCCCCCTCGATCATTGGTTCTGGTCCTGCCCAGGTGCAAACCGTCCGGTTTGTACTGGTCCCGCCTACCCCAGAACCGGTTCCAATGTCCCAGGAATTTGAATCCATTCCTTCTGCACCACTCCTCAAGCCATGCATTCACCTGAGCTATCCTGCGACTCCTACTCTGACTCGCACATGGCACTGGTAGCAATCCTGAGATTTCTACTTTTGAGATCCTACTTTTTAATTTGGCTCCAAGCTCCCTAAATCCTTCTCGTAGGACCTCATCCCATTTTTTACCGATATCGTTGGTACCTATATGCACCACGACAACTGGCTGTTCTCCCTCCCTTTATAGAATGTCTTGCACCCGCTCCGAGGCATCCTTGACCCTTGCACCAGGGAGGCAACATACCATCCTGGAGTCTCGGTTGCGGCCGCAGAAATGCCTATCTATTCCCCTTACAATTGTATCCCCTATCACTATTGCTCTACCTCTCTTTTTCCTGCTCTTCTGTGCAGCAGAGCCATCCATGGTGCCACGAACTTAGCTGCTGCTGTCTTCCCCTGAAGAGCCCCCCCCAACAGTACTCAAAGCGGTCTATCTGTTTTGCAGGGGGATGACCACAGGGGACTCCTGCACTACCTTCCTTGCACTGCCCTTCCTGTTGGTCACCCATTTACTATCTGGCTGTGTACCGTTTACCTGCGGTGAGACCAAATCGCTAAACGTGCTATTCACGTCATTCTCAGCATCGTGCATGCTCCAGAGTGAATCCACCCACAACTCCAGTGCCGCAATGCGGTCCGTCAGGATCTGCAGATGGATGCACTTCCCGCACATGTAGTCGTCAGGGACACCGGAAGCGTCCCTGAGTTCCCACATAGTACAGGAGGAGCATAACACATGTCCGAGCTCTCCTGCCATGACTTCACCCTTGGATTAATTTAATTGGGCAACAACAATGTTAGAAGGTTACTTACTGATAAAGAAAGAAATCGAAAAACTACTTACCAATCACCAGCCAATCACTTACCTCCTTGGCTGTGACGAAACCTTTCAATTTCTTTCTACTTCTTTTTTGCCTTCTGCCCCTGCTGCAGCTGCACAAGTCACGCCTCTCCGACTCACCAAGTACCTCTCCGACTCACCAACTGCCTCTCCAACTACCAACTGCCTCTCCGACTCACCAACTGCCCCTCCAACTCACCAACTGCCCCTCCGACTCACCAACTGCCTCTCCGACTCACCAACTGCCCCTCCAACTCACCAACTGCCCCTCCGACTCACCAACTGCCTCTCCGACTCACCAACTGCCCCTCCGACTCACCAACTGCCTCTCCGACTCACCAACTGCCCCTCCGACTCACCAACTGCCTCTCCGACTCACCAACTACCTCTCCGACTCACCAACTGCCTCTCCGACTCACCAACTACCTCTCCGACTCACCAACTGCCCCTCCGACTCACCAACTGCCTGTCTCTCCTCTGCGGTTATATCCGAGCCAGGGTGTCCCTGGAGATAGAGCACGCAGTGTCCACCAGTCCGCACAAGGTGGGCGCCGGAGGGACTAGAGTGCATCATGACCTCTGGCAACAACGTTTTAAAATTTAATTTGTTTAAATTTGTCGGTTTCAGTGCCCCATCCCCCCGCCCCACTGTTTAGTCAGGGGGCAATTGTATAATTTGTGTTTTTGGTGCCCTCAAAAAAAAACAAGGGTGCACTTGAAAAGTTTTTGGAGTGTGACCCCTGCTTTAATCAGGGGCACTTGATTAATGTTTACAACAAAAATAGTTGTAGAGCTATTGTTGTCCGCAGGAGGCAGGGTCCACAATGGAGTGCTATCTACATGGGATTCCTCCCTCTATTTATTGGGGACTTGGCCTGGAGGGTGTTGCATGGGGCAGTCCCATGCAATCGGCTTTTAAGTCAGTTCACGGACTTCCAGGCCACCTGCAATTTCTGTGTTCCATATTTCTGTTGAATGTGTAAGGGTTGCAGCCCTTATTCCAATATTTGAAGGGACTGCTCCTCAAATTCTGGTTGCACTTCAGTCCCACACTCCTGATCTTTGGGCACCCTGTGCAGAGGGGAGCGGGCAAGTCGGAAGGCCTCCCCATGGGACTGCTCCTGGGCATGGCCAAGGTGGCCATTAACCGGTCCAGGCAGCGGGCAGTCAAGGCGGTCGTTCAGCCCAACTGCCTGCCTCTCTTCCGCGGTTACATTCGAACCAAGATGTCTCTGGAGATGGAGCACACGGTGTCCACCGGTACGCTCGCGGCCTTCCGCGAGAGGTGGGCACCGAAGGGACTGGCGTGCATCATCACCCGGCAGCCAAATTTTAATTTGTTCTGTTAGTGTCCAAAGTTTAATTTGTTTATTTGTCAGTTTTGGTGCCCCTTTAATAAGGGAGCATTTTATTTACTGGTTCAACTACAATAGTTGTAGAGCTGCTGCATTGTGAGTGGCTTAGCCAGTCATGTGAGATTCACAAGACTCAATAAAACCTACAGTCAGTTGGGTCTAGGTCATCCACGATGAGGTATTCAGTTGTGAGTCCCGTGAATGAAATGCGTAGTGTGATTGTTAAACCGTTGTTAATAAGCCAATTAGTCCTTAATAGCAATGTGTTGCTTTGAATTCTTAAGCAAAGAACCCATGAAGCAAATACGTTACAGTGTTTAACAAACTGACGATTTTTTTTTGAATGTCAGTCACTTTTTTATGTAGGCAAACATGATAATTGTATTAGTGCACATTCAGATCCTACGAATAGCAAATGAATGATTGACCAGTTAATCTATTGTTGCTCAATTATGAGCCATTCCCCCTACTCCCACAGATTACACTATACTGTAGGTGGACAATTAAGGAATTTAATCAGATGGTAGTTGACATTAATCAAATTTCTTCTGTTAGTGTATGCAAATTAGAAGACCGGCAGTGGAAAATATTCAAAATGGAAGATGAGAAATAACACGGGAGCTCACGCTTCAGTGAAATTAAAGTTTATACACCTGTTATCAGTAGCCTTTAGCAGCTGGCAATGTCGCTCCATCCAAGCCACCTCACTGTACTAAGGCACCTGGTGGCCAGCAATATTAAGAAGATAAATTGCTAGCTTAAAGTCTACTGAAATGCCCAAGTCTGCTGAAAGAGATTCAACAACCTAAATTAGAACATGACAAAAAGATCAAAACTACACCATATGTCCAACAAAAACTCAGAAAGAAAATTGCTCACAGATCTTATTTTCTATTTTTGTAACCTTTTATCTGACCTGCACATTTCCTCCCTCTGCAATGTAGGGTAAGAAGCGCGAAGAAATGCTGTGTAGTGAAGTTGAAAATGACCATGCTCCTATTTCTTATGTTCTTATGTTCAAAGGCGACATAAGGAAAAACCTTTTTACGCAGTGAGTGATAAGAATCTGGAATACACTTCCTGAAAGGATGGTGGAGGCGGATTCAATCATGACTTCAAGGAAATTGGATAAGAACCTGAAGAAAAAAAAATGCAAGGTTACGGGGAAAGAGCGAGGGAGTGGGACTAGCTGAGAACTGGCATGGGCTCGATGGGCCAAAGGGCTTCCTTCCGTGTTATAGCAATTCTATGATTCTATGATTTCCTCCTCTTCCTTCTCCACTTCTTCCTCCTTCTCCTCTATTTCTCCTCCACTTCCTCCTCCTTCTCCTCTTCTTCCTCGAGCTCCTGCTACAGAGCTTCTCACCTGGTTGTGGCAAGGGCTGTTCCCCATAATGGCCAGGTTGTGCAACATGCAGCAGCCTATCCCAACAACAATAACAACAACTGCCATTTATATAGGCCCTTTAAAGTTTCACAGGAACATTATCAAACAAAATTTAACACCGAGCCATATAAAGAGATAACATAAGAACATAAGAGCATAAGAAATAGGAGCAGGAGTAGGCCATTTGGCCCCTCGAGCCTGCTCCGCCATTCAATAAGATCAAGGCTGATCTGCTCCTGGCCTCAATTCCACTTCCCTGCCTGCTCCCCATAATCCTTGATTCCCTTATCCATCAAAAATCTGTCCATCTCCACCTTAAATATATTCAATTACCCTGCCTCCACAGCTCTCTGGGGTAGAGAATTCCAAAGATTCACTAGCCTCTGAGAGAAGAAATTCCTCCACATTTCCGTTTTAAATGGGCGACCCCTTATTTTAAGATTATGCCCCCTAGTTCCAGATTCCCCTACGAGGGAAACATCCTCTCTGCATCTACCCTGTCAAGCCCCATCAGAATCTTATACGTTTCAGTAAGATCACCTCTTAGTCTTCTAAACTCCAATGAGTATAGGCCCAACCCCCTCAACCTTTTTTCATATGACAACCCCTACATCTCAGGAATCAATCTCATGAACGTTCTCTGAACTGCCTCCAATGCAAGTATATCCTTCCTTAAATAAGATGACCAAAACTGTACGCAGTACTCCAGGTGTGGTCTTACTAACACCCTGTACAGTTGTAGCAAGACTTCCCTACTTTTATACTCCATCCTCTTGCAATAAAAGCCAAAATTCCATTTGTCATCCTAATTACTTGCTGTATCTGCATGCTAACTTTTTGTATTTCATGTACAAGGACCCTCAAATCCCTCTGTACCACAGCATTTTGTAATTTTTCTCTATTTAAATAATAATTTGCTTTTTTTATTTTCCCTACCAAAGTGGATAATCTCACATTTTCCCACATTAGACTCCACCGGGGAGTTAGTGATGGGAACATGGAGATGCCAGAAACTCTGAACAAATATTTTGTATCAGTCTTTACGGTAGAGGACACTAAAAATAATCTAACAGTGGATAGTCAAAGGGCTATAGCGGGGGAGGAACTTAACACAGTCACAATCACTGAGGAGGTGGTACACAGTAAGATAATGGGACTAAAGGTAGATAAATCCCCTGGACCTGATGGCTTGCATCCTAGGGTCTTAATAGAAGTAGTGGCAGGGATAGTGGCTGCATTGGTTGTAATTTACCAAAATTCCATGGATTTGGGGCGGAAAACTGCAAATGTAACACCAACACCCTCGCTCCAAACACTGGCACCTGCTCGACTATGTCATCGTCCGAGCCAGGGATCACAAGGATGTACGCATCACCCGTGCCATGACAGGAGCTGATGACTGCTGGACGGACCACCGCCTAATCTGATTCATCATTGACATCAACATAGACCCAAATCGAAGAGGGCAGTAGAAGCAATGTCGCAAAAAAGTCAATGCTGGGGCACTTAAGGACCCAGCTAAGAGAGCCCTTTACATTCAGTGCCTCACAGTTAACCTGGCATGCCTTGATGAGCCCGAGATGTAGAATGCCCAAAGCGCTTGGTCTGCCCTCCAGGCCTCCATAACCAGTCCCTGCAAAGAGACAGTCGGTCACTCAAGCAGGAAACACCAGGACTGGTTTGATGAGAATGATCAGGAGATTCAAGAGTTAATAAATTGCAAGCGCAGGGTATTTCTGAGCCTCAAACAACAACCCAACTCGGGAGCAGCAAAGCAGCATTACGGACGGCTAAAGGCGAAGGTCCAACAAAAAACCCGGGACCGAAAGAACAGGTGGTGGATGGAGAAAGCACAGGAGATATAGCAGCTGGTCAACAGCCATGATATGCGAGGATTCTTCATCGCAGTCAAGGCCACCTACGGTCCAAACACCCAAGGCCCCACCCCGCTGCTGGCCAAGAATGGGGAAACACTCATCAAGGACACCGAGGCAATCAGGGACCGCTGGAAGCAACACTTCGAAGATCTCCTCAATTGAGACTCTGCCTTTGACTCGAGTGTTCTCGACTCCATTCCACAGCATGCTACCCGCCACAACCTCAGTAAAACCCCAACACTGCACGAGGTAGAAAAAGCCATAAGACAGCTAAAAAACAACAAGGCTACGGGAGTGGATGGGAATCCCTGCTCAGGTGCTAAAGTATGGCGGAGAGGCACTGCTGGCACGAATCCATGACCTCATCTCTCTCATCTGGAGGGAGGAGAGCATGCTGGGAGATCTTAGAGATGCAGTGATCGTGACCATCTTTAAAAAAGGGGACAAGTCCGACTGGCAACTACAGAGGAATCTCCCTGCTATCAGCCACTGGGAAAGTCGCGCTCGAGTCCTCCTCAACCGTCTTCTCCCCGTGGCCGAGGAGCTCCTCCCGGAGTTCGCAGTGCGGATTTCATCCACTCGGGGGCACAACGGACATGATTTCTGCAACGCAACAGCTGCAGGAAAAATGCAGGGAACAGCGCCAGCCCTTATAGATGGCCTTCTTCGACCTTACAAAGGCCTTCGACACTGTCAACCGTGAGGGTCTATGGAGCGTCCTCCTCCATTCCGGATGCCCCCAAAAGTACGTCACCATCCTCTGCCTGCTCCACGATGACATGTAGGCCGTGATCCTTACCAACGGATCCATCTCAGACCCAATCTATATCAAGCAGGGGTGCGTCATCGCCCCAACCCTCTTCTCAATCTTCCTCGCTGCCATGCTCCACCTCACAGTTGACAAGCTCCCCGCTGGAGTGGAACTAAACTACAGAACCAGTGGGAACCTGTTCAACCTTCACCGTCTCCAGGCCAGGTCCAAGACCACTCCAACCTCTGTCGTCAAGCTACAGTACACGGGCGACGCCTGTGTCTGTGCACACACACAAGCTGAACTCCAGGACATAGTCGACATATTTACCGAGGCATACGAAAGCTTTACGCTAAACATCAGTAAGACAAAGGTCCTCCACCAGCCTGTCCTCGCCGCACAGCACTGCCCCCCAGACATCAAGATCCACGGCGTGGCCCTGGACAACGTGTACCACTTCCCTTATCTCGGGAGCCTCCTATCAACAAGAGCAGGCATTGACAACGAGAACCAACACCACCTCCAGTGTGCCAGTGCAGCCTTTGGCCGCCTGAGGAAAAGAGTGTTTGAAGACCAGGCCCTCAAAACTTTCACCAAGCTCATGGTCTACAGGGCCGTAGTAATACCTGCCCATGTACAGTAGGCACCTCAAGTCGCTGGAGAAATACCACCAACAATGTCTCCGCAACATCCTACAAATCCCCTGGGAGAACAAAAACATCGACATTAGCGTCCTCGACCAGGCCAACATCCCCAGCATTGAAGCACTGACCACACTCGATCAGCTCCGCTGGGCAGGCCACATTGTTCGCATGCCAGACACAAGACTCCCAAAGCAAGCGCTCTACTCGGAACTCCTTCACGGCAAACGAGCCAAAGGTGGACAGAGGAAACGTTACAAGGACACCCTCAAAGCCTTCCTGATAAAGTGCAAGTTTCTTAACTTGTCCCATTACTATCTCCTGTTGCCTTGTACCATCATTCCTTTTGTCTCTTAATCTCTTCTGCCTACCACCCTATCACAGACCTTTTCTTTTGTTCTTTCCTCCCCTCCCCCTTTCCCTGATCGTACACTTGCTTAAAAACCTATTACATCTCTAACTTTTTCCAGTTCTGATGAAGGGTCATCAATCTGAAATGTTAACTCAGTTTCGCTCTCCACAGATGCTGCCTGACCTGCTGAGTATTTCTAGCATTTTCTGCTTTGCTTTCAGATTTCCAGCATCCACAGTATCTTGCTTTTGTATGAGGGACTGTGGGATATAATAGTATGGGGGAATGTTGGGTTTGAGTAGATGGAGCAGGGGAGATTAAGGTTTGGCAGCAAAAGGGCTAATATGGAACTTGACAGCATAAGAGGTGAAAGTGAGGTTTTGAAACATGTGGCCAATGTGAGGTTTGGCAGTACAAATGCAGGGAGGAGTTTTACCACTGTAACATTGGGAGAAATGTTAACAATGAAAACGGGCAGATTTGAGTTGTCTATGAGGTTAATGAGTTAAAAATCTGAATCCTGACCCCAAACACCTCTAACTTACCCACCTCCGGTTTTAATCGAGGCAGGACAGGGGGCAGGCAGCCAACCTGCTCCCAGGAGGCAGCTTGGCACTTTAAATACTATAATGAGGCTCCATGTTTCATGGTAATTCACCATTTTAAATTTAACTCTGGGCGGGCAGGTTTCCCAAGCTTCAGGAATTCCATCAGCTGAACGAAGGGGAGGACTGCTGGATCCAGGAGGTACGTGCCTTTCTGTTTACCTGCTGGATCTAGAGTTCCTGCCTCGCCAATTCCCCGTGATTGGACACTCTCCAAACCTTCCGATCTTCCCCTCTGACCTCCGGCCCGAGGCCTCAGATCTCCGATCCCCCTCTGAACTTCATTACTTGGCCCCTTGCCCCCGATAGCTCCTCCGGCCCCTGAACATTCCTCCGGCCCTCCATCCTCACCCCTCCAGCTCCTGATACCCCCTCTGACCTTCTAACCTGGCCCCCTAACCCACTCTGGCCTTTCAACCTCCCCCCTCCTGCCCCCAATACCCCCTCCAGCCTTCACACCTGCCTCTCCAGCCCCTGATTTGAACACAGTTAGTATTTTGAGCGGAAGGGAACACCTTTTGGAACGACTTTTCAGCAGAGTTAAACAGAGTTGAGTTGAACAGAGTTAACCAGAGTTAAGCAGAGTTGAATAGAGTATAAGTAGTGAGTCTTGTATTTTTCCTGTATTAAACAAACGTTAACGATACTGTCATTTGTCCAGTGTGTAATTTGATAATTAACTCAGGAACCATCACACTACTAGTCACACGACAAGTGAAATTGCCATTTGTGCAAGACGGTGGATATGGGAATGACCGCAGGAGCACTAGATGTTATCGGTGTCGAATGGATTATGGAGGTTGGGGATGCAGGCTCCTCGAAGTCAGCATTGTCATCCATTGAGAAGGGACCCAGCAGATGCACGGGCGAGAATCGGTGCTCCTCAGCACCAGATGGAGGAGAGTCTGGCGAGTCCGTCCCCGCGCCCCCACCTTCTGGGCTCGGTGTTCTTGCATTGCTGGCTGAGCTACAAAACATAAATGAGGTTATTAGAGGAGAAGGGGGTGCTAGGGTCACAAGGTGAGTCCAGCGCTACATACAGCATATGCACGACATAAGCAACACCACTATCAAGATTATCACAGACATCACGTTTCATGACCATCACCAAATTCTGCATTACAATGATTCTCTTAAGGACATCATTATTTAGAGATGAATTTTATGATTCATCTATCATATAATACTGGTTGGATATGAGTGGGTGTGGCACCTATTGACTTTACATCACGTAATGGTGTATACTTTACTCACGTGGCATGACATCAGGCTCTGCTGATGCTTGCATGGCAAACCGGGGGTGGGTCCCCACTAACGGCAGCACCCGCTCCTCGATGTCGGTGAGGTTAATGATGACTGGTGGCCCCCCCCCGCACCCGTTCGCCTCTGCTCGGCCCTATTCCTCGAAAGCTTCTTCGGTAAAAGATAACAACAGCACGGAAACGAGTGACTAAAGTAAATGTTGGTCCCTTAGAAGATGAGAAGGGGAATTTAATAATGGGAAATGTGGAAATGGCTGAGATCTTAAACAATTATTTTGCTTCGGTCTTCACAGTGGAAG
Source organism: Pristiophorus japonicus (assembly GCF_044704955.1). NCBI lineage: Eukaryota > Metazoa > Chordata > Chondrichthyes > Pristiophoridae > Pristiophorus > Pristiophorus japonicus. Next base: position 57,749,750 of record NC_091986.1, read on the forward strand.
ACACAAAAACCATGCCAAAAATTGCTGGTCACGGGAATATGGGAAGGGAGGACCTTGAGACAATCACTATCACTAGGGAGGTAGTGCTGGACAGGCTAATGGGACTCAAGGTAGACAAGTTCCCTGGTCCTGATGAAATGCATCCCAGGGTATTAAAAGAAATGGCGGAAGTTATAGCAGATGCATTCGTTATAATCTACCAAAATTCTCTGGACTCTGGGGAGGTACCATCGGATTGGAAAGCAGCTAATGTAACGCCTCTGTTTAAAAAAGGGGGCAGACAAAAGGCAGGTAACTATAGGCCGGTTAGTTTAACATCTGTAGTGGGGAAAATGCATGAAACTATCATTAAGGAAGAAATAGCGGGACATCTAGATAGGAATAGTGCAATCAAGCAGACGCAGCATGGATTCATGAAGGGGAAATCACGTTTAACTAATTTACTGGAATTCTTTGAGGATATAACGAGCATGGTGGATAGAGGTGTACCGATGGATGTGGTGTATTTAAAAGGCATTCGATGAGGTGCCACACAAAAGGTTACTGCAGAAGATAGAGGTACGCGGAGTCAGAGGAAATGTATTAGCATGGATAGAGAATTGGCTGGCTAACAGAAAGCAGAGAGTCGGGATAAATGGGTCCTTTTCGGGTTGGAAATCGATGGTTAGTGGTGTGTCACAGGGATTGGTGCTGGGACCACAACTGTTTACAATATACATAGATGACCTGGAAGAGGGGACAGAGTGTAGTGTAACAAAATTTGCAGATGACACAAAGATTAGTGGGAAAGCGAGTTGTGTAGAGGACACAGAAAGGCTGCAAAGAGATTTAGATAGGTTAAGCAATGGGCTAAGGTTTGGCAGATGGAATACAATGTCGGAAAATGTGAGGTCATCCACCTTGGGAAAAAAAAACAGTAAAAGGGAATATTATTTGAATGGGGAGAAATTACAACATGCTGCGGTGCAGAGTGACCTGGGGGTCCTTGTACATGAATCCGAAAAAGTTAGTTTGCAGGTGCAGCAGGTAATCAGGAAGGCGAATGGAATGTTGGCCTTCATTGCGAGAGGGATGGAGTACAAAAGCAGGGAGGTCCTTCTGCAACTGTGAGGCCGCACCCGGAGTACTGCGTGCAGTTTTGGTCACCTTTCTTAAGGAAGGATATACTAGCTTTGGAGGGGGTACAGAGACGATTCACGAGACTGATTCCAGAGATGATAGATTGAGTAGACTGGGTCTTTACTTGTTGGAGTTCAGAAGGATGAGGGGTGATCTTATAGAAACATTTAAAATAATGAAAGGGATAGACAAGATCGAGGCAGAGAGGTTGTTTCCACTGGTCAGGGAGACTAGAACTAGGGGGCACAGCCTCAAAATACGGGGGAGCCAATTTAAAACCGAGTTGAGAAGGAATTTCTTGTCCCAGAGGGTTGTGAATCTGTGGAATTCTCTGCCCAAGGAAGCAGTTGAGGCTAGCTCATTGAATGTATTCAAGTCACAGATAGATAGATTTTTAACCAATAAGGGAATTAAGGGTTACGGGGAGCGGGCGGGTAAGTGGAGCTGAGTCCACGGCCAGATCAGCCATGATCTTGTTGAATGGCGGAGCAGGCTCGAGGGGCTAGATGGCCTACTCCTGTTCCTAATTCTTATGTTCTTATCTTCTTATGTTCTTATGTTCTTATGACATGGCATGAGTTCATTGTGTGATTTCATTGCTAGGTACTGTCACAGAGACTGATACAACACATAACCGACAGATGTAATCATGATTAGGTAAATAATGATAATTTTCATTATAAAGATGTACACCGTGACCGCAGGCTTTGAGTACAACCAACCCGGATAAGTGCAAGACATCACATCTGATTTTAATCACTCATTACACTTACAATTCCAATTATATAAATATATAAGTACATGTAAATAAATATAATACTTACTCTGGCGGATCCGACAAGGTTGTCCGATTGCTTGCGGAATTGGTTGCCCTCACACACCTCGTTGGTCACCGACGAGACCACCTCGGCTATCTCGGCCCATATCTTCTGGTATGCCTTTAGGATGGGCTTCCCACGCCCTCCCTTGGTCATTTGACCCCAGCGTGACTCGACCTCCTGCATGAGGGAGGCATTTGCCTCGTCCAAGAACCTCCTTGCTCTGTTGCGTCCTCCCAATTGTTCCTCTCCCAGCTCACTGCTTTTGCTAGCGTCCTCAGTCTCCACAGCGTGCTGGGTCATCTCCTCCATCCCTTCCATGTTAAATATTATTTTTTCCACAAAAACTCGGTGCCAACTGCCTTCTTTGTGCTTAGTAGGCTTTTTGCTGCTGGTGAATCTCCCACATGTCAAAGAAGCACACACCACACCCACACACGCGTTCAGTCCCTCTCTGCTCCCTCTCTGTCTGTCTCCTCTTATGCACATGTAATGATGACCCCTGACGTCCTGAAACACGGGAAACGAGCGTTGCCATGCCATTGCTTTGGTCGGTGACACTTTACGGCAGAAAAAATTTAACGATAACGCCCATTTCAGATCGCTCGCGGTAACGCCCATTTTCAAAAATGTAAATTTAGGGTTTTGAAAATGGCTGATAATCCGACGATCTCAAAACCCATTTTTACCGCCCACGCTGGAAATAATGCCCATTTTTGGCCGATCTGCACAAAAATAGAAAGTCTAGCCCATGGACTTATTTTGCCATATTTACAAATCAAGCTTAACCACTTGTTTCCTGTTTTGAAGAGGATACCTTTGCTCTCGAACAGAACCCTCCAAACATGGTGTCGAACTTAGATTCATTCAAGGCTGATCCGGAGGAAAGTTTTCCTCCAAGGGATGCCCTTGATTTACATTTGAACCCTCTCTAACTTCAGACTGTTTGCCTGCCTGACTCGGACTCAGACTTAAATTCTGACTTTCTCTTGGAATTGTTTCCGGTACATTTGATGTAGAATATGTGACCGGTACTTTACTTGTATCAAAACTATCTGCTAAGTCAGAAATAATCACATCATTCCAACCTTCAATTCATTCCACGTCTGTAGGCAAAATATGATCAATGTGAACAAACCTAACCTGTCCATGATCAAACACCTTGAACAAATATGTGCGAGGACCACATATATTCACCACTCTCCCTGGTAACCACTTTAACCATTTATGGTGAGGGTTCTTCACTCTCACCATCTGATTTAATTTCACACTTATCTCTTTTACTCTACCTCTAATGATTACCAACAAGAATCTCGTTTGTGGCTGTCGTTTGAGAAACAACTCTGCTGGTGTTCTACCAGTAGTTATATGAGGAGTATTACGATATGTAATTAGAAAATTAGCCAATTTGTGGTCCAATGACAGCTGTCATTTCTTTGGATTTGGATCCAACATCAGTTTGATGAGGGCACGTTTTACAATCTGTACTGTGCGCTCTGCTGCACAATTTGAAGCAGGGTGATACGGTGGAACCTTGGTATGTTTCATTTTTGCTCGTGAACTGTGCAAATTCTTCTGAACAAAATTGGGGTCCAATATCAGGAACAATTTATTCTGGGAGGGCAAATGAAGAAAATAATCCACAAAATATCGAAGGTTTTACTAGTTGCTATTTTCCATATTGGAATCACCTTGAACCACTTCAAATGGCTATCAATCACAATGAACAATTGTTGTCTTTCTAGCTCAACAAAATCAATATGTAGCCTTTGCCACACCCTGGGAGGCCATTTCCATGGTTGGATTGGTACTGATGGTGGTTTCTTGTTTACCGATTGACATGTCGTACACTGACTGACGATGTACTCGAGGGCTAGATTTTACACTTCACATCGCCTATATATCGTCCATATATCGCCCAAAACGGACCGCTAACGCCCATTTTGACCAAAAAGCGGAAACTATGCCAGAAACATCGCCGGAAAATTAAGCCCCCATGTTTCGGCTCACCTCGCCGAACTAATCGCTGAGGTGGTTGCCTGCACATCGCCCATCCCAACTTTCGGCACATCGCTGGCACTTCGCCAGGCTGATCGTTCACCAAGAAACATAGAAATATAGAAAATAGGTGCAGGAGTAGGCCATTCGGCCCTTCGAGCCTGCACCACCATTCAATATGATCATGGCTGATCATTCACCTCAGTACCCCTTTCCTGCTTTCTCTCCATACCCCTTGATCCCTTTAGCCATAAGGGCCATTTCTAACACCCTCTTGAATATATCCAACAAACTGGCATTAACAACTCTCTGCAGTAGAGAATTCCACAGGTTAACAACACTCTGAGTAAAGAAGTTTCTTCTCATCTCGGTCCTAAATGGCTTACCCCTTATCCTTAGACTGTGTCTTCTGCTTCTGGACTTCCCAAACATCAGGAAGATTCTTGTAGCATCTAACCTGTCCAGTCCTGTCAGAATTTTATATGTTTCTATGAGATCCCATCTCATCCTTCTAAACTCCAGTGAATACAGGCCCAGTCGATGCAGTCTCTCCTCATATGTCAGTCCTGCCATCCCGGGAATGAGTCTGGTGAAACTTCGCTGCACTCCCTCAATAGCAAGAACATCCTTCCTCAGATTAGGAGACCAAAACTGAACACAATATTCCAGGTGAGGCCTCACCAAGGCCCTGTACAACTGCAGTAAGACCTCCCTGCTCCTATACTCAAATGCCCCAGCTATGAAGGCCAACATACCATTTCCCTTCTTCACCGCCTGCTGTACCTGCATGCCAACTTTCAATGACTGATGTACCATGACACCCAGGTCTCGTTGCACCTCCCCTTTTCCTAATCTGCCGCCATTCAGATAATATTCTACCTTCGTGTTTTTGCCACCAAAGTGGATAACCTCACATTTATCCACATTATACTGCATCTGCCATGCATTTGCCCACTCACCTAACCTGTCCAAGTCACCCTGCAGCCTCTTAGCATTCTCTTCACAGGTCACACCACCACCCAGCTTTGTGTCATCTGCAAACCTCAAGATATTACAGTCAATTCCTTCATCTAAATCATTGATGTATATTGTAAATAGCTGGGGTCACAGCACTGAGCCCTGCGGCACCCCACTAGTCACTGTCTGCCATTCTGAAAAGGACCCGTTTATCCCGACTCTCTGCTTCCTGTCTGCCAACCAGTTCTCTATCCACGTCAGTACATTACCCCCAATACCATGTGCTTTAATTTTGTACACAAATCTCTTGTGTGGGACCTTGTCAAAAGCCTTTTGAAAGTTCAAATACACCACATCCATTGGTTCTCCCTTGTCCAATCTACTAGTTACATCCTCAAAAAATTCTAGAAGATTTGTCAAGCATGATTTCCCTTTCATAAATCCATGCTGACTTGGACCGATCCTGTCACTGCTTTCCATATGCGATGCTATTTCATCTTTAATAATTGATTCCAACATTTTCCCCACTACTGATGTCAGGCTAACCAGTCTATAATTCACCGTTTTCTCCCTCCCTCCTTTTTTAAAAAGTGGTGTTACATTAGCTACCCTCCAGTCCTTAGGAACTGATCCAGAGTCGATAGAATGTTGGAAAATGATCACTAATGCATCCACTATTTCTAGGGCCACTTGCTTAAGTCTGGGATGCAGACTATCGGGCCCTGGGGATTTATCGGCCTTCAATCCCATCAATTTCCCTAACACAATTTCTTGACTAATAGGATTTCCTTCAGTTCTTCCTTCTCACTAGACCCTCATCCCCTATTATTTCAGGAAGGTTATTTGTGTCTTCCTTTGTGAAGACAGAACCAAAGTATTTTTTCAACAGGTCTGCCATTTCTTTGTTCCCCATTATAAATTCACCTGAATCCGACTGCAAGGGACCTACATTTGTCTTCACTAATCTTTTTCTCTTCACATATCTATAGACGCTTTTTCAGTCAGCTTTTATGTTCCCAGCAAGCTTCCTCTTATACTCTATTTTCCCCCTCCTAATTAAATCCTTTGCCCTCCTCTGCTGAATTCTAAATTTTTCCCAGTCCTCAGCTTTGCTGCTTTTTCTGGCCAATTTATATGCCTCTTCCTTGGATTTAACACTGACTTTAATTTCCCTTGTTAGCCACGGTTGAGCTACCTTCCCCGTTTTATTTTTACTCCAGACAGGGACGTACAATTGTTGAAGTTCATCCATGTGATCATCTTTAAATTGCCTATCCACTGTCAACCCTTTAAGTATCATTTGCCAGTTTATTCGAGCCAATTCACGGCTCATACCATTGAAGTTTGCGTTCCTTAATTTCAGGACCCTAGTCTCTGAATTAATTGTGTCACTCTCCATCTTAATAAAGAATTCTATTTCCTATTTGTAATATGGAGACCTGTGATTTCCCTGCCTGGATTGAGTCAGGAGCCAGAGTGAGATTTCCTGTGCAGCAGTTGTTAAGGGAGCGCAGGTCATTCCAAAATACTTTAACAAAGCTTTAATTTTTTTTTTGGTGGCAGGAGGAGCATTAATTGATAATGGAACAAGTACCTTGCTGGTCTATTGGACATTGTACTGCCCAGTGTACTATTATGCTATACAGAGCATGAAGGTGCCAGAATCGATTCCCAATATGTGCTCAGTTAGTTTATTTCCCCAGGTCAGTAGTTAGGGTGCTGTAATTAACCTCAGCACCTTGACATAAGGAGTTGAAAAATCAGCTCAGGTTACGCATACTGAAAAGTGTGAATGTGTGGTTATTGGGTGAGAATAAGACTGGGCTTGTTTTTGATTCCTCCCCTTATCCACTATTGAGTATCTTGTCAACATTCACTCTTCGGGGCTAATTACACCACCAGACGCTCCCAGTGATGGATGGCGCTACCCAGGATTGCAAATTGGGGAATCGCAGCCTGCGTCTTGTGATTTTTCATCCAGGAAAGTGAAAGGTAGAAAATGACAAATTGCAGAACCGCTATTTCGTGAGCAGCACTCCTGACGAGCATTACACACATCCCTGGGAGCATCCAATAGCGCAATAAGTGCCACAAGGAATGGCTGATGTCCCGGATGGTGATCTGCAGCCATTGAATCATACACCATAGTCAACGCCTTCAGAAGAGAAGCAGAAGAAATAAATATTCTTTAAAAAATGTGAGAAGAAAAGATTAACAAGGACAGTATCTGTAATCGGAACAGCTAGATTTTTAAATGCATGCCTCTTTCTGCACACAGTATATTTTTAGCAGTTAATTACATTGAAGTGTGCAGACTACTACTTCACTTGCAGTTTCAAGTGATTCACACCCACTTGCTTCTCATTTTCATTCTTTTCATGGTCACTCTTTGCTTTCTCAGTTTGTTTCTCTTTGAGTTTGTTTTCATTTTGTGGCTACTTTTGTCCCCCACAGTGAGTTTATAAGGGCTAAACTTTCTACTTTTCTGGCTATCGCCCAAAAAATGAGCGACGTTCCAGCGATGGTCAATGTGTCAGCCTTACTGATCACTGGAACATCGTCCATTTTTTGGATCGCGATTTTCGACTCGGTGATAGTCCAGCGATGTGAAATGGGCGATGCAAAAGGTCAGCATGTTATGTGCGCCCAGCGAATGGCCAGCGCTGTGGAAGGCAAAAGCTTCCCTAGCAACAGCCTTATGCGCATGCAATTTTTTTTTTTTTGGTGGACAGCTTTTCCCGCATTTTGGGATGTCAGGGGTTATCCACACATACGCAGAAGGCTGTTGCTGAGGGGGAGAGAGAGAGAAAAAGGAGAGGAGGAAAGCAGTTAGAGAGAGAGAAAAAAATAGAGAATAGAGAGAATAGAGAGTGACAGATTGGATATGTAAATATATAAAAGCAGTTTATATATATATATATAAAAGCAGTTGAGATATATATATATATATATATATAAAGAGAGTGATAGATAAAAAAAGAGAATAAAAATGTCATCATTGGACAATGTGGAGAGGGATCAGAAGGGGGCAAAGCCTTTTTCCGATGAGGCCAATGAGGCCCTCGTTCAGGAGCTGCACTCCAGGTGAGCAGAATTAACCCGGGGTGGCAGTGGAAAACCTCCAGGCCGGGCCGACCAGAAAATTTGGGGCTAGATCACGGACGTCGACTCCTTGGCAAACGCTGGAACAGCCTGGTGGTGTCAGCAAGACTAAGTACAAATTTTATATTGTATTGATTTAATTAATTGTTGTAAATGTTGTAAGTTATTTACATACATACATACATACATACATACATAAATGCATACATGCATACATACATGCATACACATATATATATATTCCCTGCTAGTGTCTGGACAGAGCAATGAACCTGTGCCCTTTTTAAGTTTCTCTGGCTGCTGCAGTGTAGAGAGATGTATGTGTCAAGTGCTGAGCTTTGTTACAATCATGCATCAATTGTTGATCGTATTTGCATGTAACATTTGAAACTCTTGTGTTTCCATGATACTACCTAGTCAATTAGCTTATGGCATGCTCTCTTCTCGTTTGCAGAAGAAGATACCTAACAACCGCAGCGAGCAGAGGCACACTGGAGGGGCCACTGCTCAGCTGCAACAACTGACTGACCTGGAGGAGCATGCAGCAGCGCTCGTGGGCCATGAAAGCCGTTCGGCCACCACCCGTGGTCTTGCGGAACCCCGCTATGCATCTCGTGAGTAATGTGTCAGTTCTAAAAAGTAATGTAACATCCTGTAATTATAATGCAATATACAAATGATGTCATGTCATGTCATGCATGCAGCCTTTGTGCTACTCTCAGGTTGACAACATAAGAAACAATAAGAGCAGGGGTGCAGCCGCGACAGCTTTCTGGGGCAGTGAAATCCACATGATGTATTAATATGTAACGTCTCTCGATAATGTGTACCCTTATGTTCTAATAAGCTCAATAATAAGCTCAAATGTGCTTGAAGGTCAACCAGAGACGACAGTGGAGGTCGTACCTGAGGAAGAGGAACATGAAGAGGAGGAGGAGGAGGAGGAAGAAATATCTACGACCACTGAACCAGAGGAGGAGGAGGAGCTTTTGTTGGATCCCACAGAGGGGGATGAACCTGCGGCCACCTTGGATGTTTCTATTGAAACGGAAGAGGCACCAGGACCAAGCAGCATGCAGCCGGCAATGCCAAGGCGCATTATAGTGTGCACGCCGACCCCACGGAGGTCGGGTCAGCGAGGTTTGCACTCGCCTCCCACGGATGATCGGTTGGAGGGCTTGATCTCCGTGTGCGAGGAGACGGTTGCGATAAGTCGTGAGCATCTCCAGGTTTTTCACGAGTTCACGCGGGGCTTTGCACAGATGTTTGCTGAGAATACGGAGGTAGTGAGGCAGACACTTGCAGAGTTCCGTGCACAGACCGTCACCACCAATGCCTTGCAGCATGTGCTGTTGGCTGCGCATGGCACTGCACCCCAAAGTGTCGTGCTTGGTCAGAGTACCAGCCCAAACATTCAAGCGAGTCAGGAGAAAGAGTTTCCTTCTTACTCGCCAGATGATCCCCCCGCTTTGTCTTCCCCTCCAACACTCGCCACCTCCCCCCACCCCCCTCCCCCTGCAACAGCCGATCGTGCCACCATCACCCCCACCAAGGCAGAAAGTCTTTCCGTTGCCCGCTGCACACCAGACACATCTCGGTCTCCAGGAACCAAAACGGGCAGATGGAGCTAGGACACGAGGGAGAAAAGGATCTGGAGGGAAACGTGGTCGCAGGTAGGGAGAGGGGGTGTTTTTGTTGATATTTTTATTGTTGTTATTACTTTTATTGTTATTGTTGTGCTCTTTTTATCTTATTGTTACTGTTGATTTATAGTTGGGGGAGGTGGTGGGGGGAGTCGTTGTTAAAAATGTTAATTCTTGTTACATTAATACATTTTTTTATTGAATTTAACAATTGTTGTGCATTGTCTTATAATAACATAAGTTAACTTAAGCTAAACATTAATGCAACTGTTGTACAACAATGACCAGGCCAGGGCAGAGCAGGCAAGGCTAAAAGGTAACTCAACACAAATGCAACTGTTCTCTAACCGTAACTGTAACTGTGTCTGTCCCCAATGTAAGTTCATGCAAAGCGTTCATTTATGAGCTGCTGGCGCAACAGCTTTGTAGCTGCGTAACCCCATGGGGTTTCTCCAGTCTTCTGGGGGGGGTGGGGGGTTCGGGGGTGGTGGGACCATGGATTCATCGCCAGGCTGATTATCCTCCCTGAGGTTCTCACCAGCCTCCTCCTCCACCTGCTACTCGTCATTTACCTCTTCCGCCTCCACTCCTTCTGGAGGTGGACCAGCAGCCACATCTGGCATTTGTTGTCCTCTCCTCATAGCTAGGTTATGCAACATGCAACACACCACAATAAACTCAGCAACCTGGTCAGGATGGTGCTGTAGGCTGCCACCAGAGTGATCCAGGCATCTGAAGCGCTGCTTCAGCACTCCAATTGTGTTTTCGACGATGTTGTGTGTAGCTACGTGGCTTTCCTTGTAACACTTCTCGGCTTCCGTCAGGGGATTATGCAGGGAGTTCATGAGCCAAAAGGCCATATCCTTTATCCCCCAGCATCCAACTGTGACCTTCTGGCTGATTGACAAACAGGTCAGGGATAGCACTCTCACGGAGGATGTATGCATCATGGATGCTGCCAGGAAATGTAGCATTTACTGCCATGATTATTTGGTTGTGGTCGACAATGAGCTGCACATTCAGGGAATAGAATCCCTTTCTGTTACAAAACACCTCCGGGTTCTGGAAAGGGGTTTTCAGGGTGATGTGCGTGCAGTCTATTGCTCCGTGCACCTTGGGGAAGTTTCTTATTCTCAAGAAACCCAAATCCCTCCCGGTTTGTGCCTCCCTGGTCATAGGGAAGCTTATAAAGTCCATTATGTGAGCGTATAGGGCTTCAGTCACCTGTCGAATGGAACAGTGTGTGACGTGCTGAGAAATACCACAGGGGCAGGGAGGTGTTGCTACAGTTGTACAGTTGTACAGGGCCTTGGTGAGGCCACACCTGGAGTATTGTGTACAGTTTTGGTCCCCTAACTTGAGGAAGGACATTCTTGCTATTGAGGGAGTGCAGCGAAGGTTCACCAGACTGATTCCCGGGATGGCGGGACTGACCTATCAAGAAAGATTGGATCAATTGGGCTTGTATTCACTGGAGTTCAGAAGAATGAGAGGGGACCTCATAGAAACGTTTAAAATTCTGACGGGTTTAGACAGGTTAGATGCAGAAAGAATGTTCCCAATGTTGGGGAGGTCCAGAACCAGGGGTCACAGTCTGAGGATAAGGGGTAAGCCATTTAGGACCGAGATGAGGAGAAACTTCTTCACCCAGAGAGTGGTGAACCTGTGGAATTCTCTACCACAGAAAGTAGTTGAGGCCAATTCACTAAATATATTCAAAAGGGAGTTAGATGAAGTCCTTACTACTCGGGGGATCAAGGGTTATGGCGAGAAAGCAGGAAGGGGGTACTGAAGTTTCATGTTCAGCCATGAACTCATTGAATGGCGGTGCAGGCTAGAAGGGCTGAATGGCCTGCTCCTGCACCTATTTTCTATGTTTCTATGTTTCTATATCACCAGCTGAAGCCTGAAAGGATCCAGATGCGAAGAAAAATAGTGCTGCAGTAACCTTTACCTCAACGGGCAGTGAGGTCCTGATAGTGCTGGTAGGTTTAAGATCTCCCTTGATGAGCTGGCATATCTTATCAGTGACCTCCTTCCAGAAGCGCAGCCTCCTAAGACACGTGTTTTCAGTCAAGTTGAAGTAAGATTGCTTTTCCCTGTACCTTTGTTGGCTGTACGTTCGCCTCCTCTGCATCCACATTACTCTTCCACCTCTTTGATTGATCCTTTCAGACGCCAGCATGTGAGCAGTTACAAGTAATGGCAGAGAAGCCATAGGCTTCCTCACTATCACTAATATTAGTATCACTTGCTATAAATGCCCTTTTTAGTAATAAAAATGCCTAATCTACTAAAATAAAAGCTAATATTATTATAAGTATTAAATATAAGTATAAATGTGAGTGGATCTATCTGTAAATAACTCACAATTTATAAGCTCGTGTTTTTTAGCAGCCTCCTCCCTTCCTCCGACATTCAAAATGGCGTCCGTAGTGCCGAGTTCCATGAGGAAGACCGGGGAAAAGCAACTATTCTCCAGTGATGTTCTCAGCGAGCGATCAGCCCGACGATGTGCTGGTGATGTGCTGAAAATTGGGCTGGGCGATGTGCGGGCGATCACCTTGGCGATCACCTCGGCGATGTGAGATGAAAGTTGGGGGGAGAATTTTCCGGCAATGTTCCAGCCTAACTTTCTACTTTTCAGTCAAAATGTGTGATAGCAGGCCATTTTGAGTGATATATAGGTACTCGGCCAGCGATGTGAAGTGGAAAGTCTAGCCCTAAGACTCTGGGCACAACTTGATACCATGGTGTGACTGGAGGAAGTCTATTTATTAGAGAAGCAGGACCAGTTCACTAAGAAACATTGTTTTCGCAGAATCATAGAATCATTGAAATTTACTGCACAGAAGGAGGCCATTTGGCCTATCGTTTCTGTGCCAGCTGAAAAGGATCTATCCAGCCTGATCCATTTTTCAGTTCTTGTAGGTTATTGTACTTCAATGCATTTCCAAGTAAGTTTTAAATGCAGTGAGTGTTTCTGCCTCTACCACCTTTTCAGGCAGTAAGTTCCAGACTCTCACCATCCTCTGGGTGAAAAAAATTCCCCTCAACTCCCCTCTAATCCTTCTGTCAATTACTTTAAATCTATGGCACTTGGTTGTTGGGCTCTGCTAAGGTAAATAGGTCCTTCCTATCCACTCTATCTAGGTCCTTCATAATTGTGTACCTAAGGTTTCCACTCAGCCTTCATTGTTCCAAAGAAAACAAACCTATCCAATCTTTCTTCATAGCCAGTGTAAAAAGAAATGGCAGTACCTTGGTCAAATAGTAGATGCATTGGTGGTCATTTTCCAACATTCCATGGACTCTGGATCAATTCCTATGGATTGGAGGGTAGCTAACGTAACCCCACTTTTTAAAAAAGGAGGAAGAGAGAAAACAAGGAATTATAGACCGGTTAGCCTGACATTGGTAATGGGGAAAATGCTTGAATCAATTATTAAAGATGTAATAGCAGCGCATTTGGAAAGCAGTGACAGGATCGGTCCAAGTCAGCATGGATTTACGAAAGGGAAATCATGCTTGACAAATTTTCTTGAATTTTTTGAGGATGTAACTGGTAGAGTGGATAAAGGCGAACCAGTGGATGTGGTGTATTTAGACTTTCAAAAGGCTTTTGACAAGGTCCCACGCAAGAGATTAGTGTGCAAAATTAAGGCACATGGTACTGAGGGTAATTTATTGACGTGGATAGAGAACTGGTTGGCAGACAGGAAGCAAAGATTGAGAATGGCAGGCAGTGACTAGTGGGGTACCGCAAGGTTCAGTGCTGGGACCCCAGCTATTTACAACATATATTAATGATTTAGATGAAGGAATTGAATGTAATATCTCCAAGTTTGCAGATGGCACTAAGCTGGATGGCAGTGTACACTGTGAGGAGGATGCTAAGAGGCTGCAGGGTGACTTGGACAGGTTAGGTGAGTGGGAAAATGCATGGCAGTTGCAGTATAATGTGGATAAATGTGAGGTTATCCACTTTGGCGGCAAAATCAGGAAGACAGAATATTATCTGAATGGTGACAGATCAGTAAAAGGGGAGGTACAACGAGACCTAGGTGTCATGGTACATCAGTCATTGAAAGTAGGCATGTAGGTACAGCAGGCAGTAAAGAAAGCAAAAGGCATGTTGGCCTTCATAGCGAGAGGATTTGAGTATAGGAGCAGAGAGGTCTTACTGCAGTTGTATAGAGCCTTGGTGAGACCACACCTTGAGTATTATGTGCAGTTTTGGTCTCATAATCAGAGGAAGGACATTCTTGCTATTGAGGAAGTGCAGCGAAGTTTCACCAGATTGATTCCCGCGATGGCAGGACTGACATATGAAGAAAGACTGGATCGACTAGGCTTATTTTCACTGAAATTTAGAAGAATGAGAGGGGATCTCACAGAAGCATGTAAAATTCTGACGGGATTGGACAGGTTAGATGCAGGAAGAATGTCCCCGATGTTGGGGAAGTCCAGAACCAGGGGTCGCAGCCAAAGGATAAGGGGTAAGCTATCTAGGACCGAGATGAGGAGAAACTTTTTCACACAGAGAATTGTGAACCTATGGAATTTTCTACCACAGAAAGCTGTTGAGACAAGTTCATTGAATATATTCATAAGGGAGTTAAATGTGGTCCTTACGGCTAAAGGGATCAGGGAGTATGGAGGGAAGGCAGGAGTGGGGCACTGAAGTTGCATGATCAGCCATGATTATATTGAATGGTGGTGCAGGCTCGAAGAGCTGAATGGCCTACTCCTGCACCTATTTTCTATGTTTCTATGTCAGTAATATTTTCATTTCTTCAATGCAATTGTAAATATGACCAGCTCCCACCCAGCAGAAAGACACCCTCTCTAAAAAGTTGCATTTTCATCTTTGCAGTGGAAAGTAGCACACAACAAAAGGGAAAGAACTCGAACAGGAGGAGGCCTGGCAAATCTTCACCCTTGGAAGAGAGGGTCGCTGCTTTGATGGGTCTTGCCTGCAAAAAAGCAATCAGTACTGCACAAGCTGGGTCCATACTCGAGGGAAAGGGTAAGTCCTGCAAATTCATCGTGGCCCTTCAAATTAACCTGCAGCCTGGCCTGCGATGTGTGAGCCTACTCATGCCATTCTGCCCACTTCTCTGCTGCTAACCATTTGACTGTTCTGTTATATTTTGCAGAACTTGAGGCCAACCCTGACAATGCAGAAAAAGATTCAGATGAGGATGAGCCTGAAGAGGCGAACATCTTCCAATCCCACCCTCCAGACCAAGATCATGGGGGGCGGTGGGGGGGGGGGGGCGGGAGGGTATGGAGCTGGATGAAACTCCCACTGCTGTACTGAATATGGAGGAGGTGCCGCTCATGGAGGTGCCAGCCCTTTCCGTGACAAGTGGTTTGAGTGTTGGTGGGACATTCCATGGTTTCCCACCTTCCAAGGTTGTGCGTCCCAGTGGTCTGGTGCAGCGAGGCACACCCATGGCCCCACCGTCCCAGGCTGTGGGTTCCAGTGGTGTGGTGCAGCGAGGCACTCCCATGGGGAGGAGGGGAAGGAGAGCTCGACCACGCTCTCCTGAGGTGCAGAATGTAACAGATGTGATTCTGATTATGTCATTGAGTGCGGAGAGCATTGAACTTACCCAATCACTCCTGGACACCATCAGTGGGGTGAGTGATGAGGTAACAGGACTGTCGGAAGAAGTAACAACACTCTCATGAGAAATGGGAATGATATCTGGGACCGAGGGAATGTCAGAGGTAGTGCAAACCACGTCACTGGCCATTAGGGAGGGAATTAGGGAGGGAATGAGACACTGTCAAGGTGCATGAGGGACGGCATGTTGGAGTTAGCTGCTACAAGAAGGGAACATGCCCAGACCCCGCGTCCATTGACAGAATCAACTGCCACTCCCACTGCAATCCCCACACCAGCCTCTGAAGAGCCCAAAGCCGGGCCCTCCAATTTGTCGCCTGACACTGACGCCTCACACCCTCAAGAGGTGCGCAGTACCCGAGGTGTTCGAAAGAATAAGCTTTGTACCAAGCTCAGAAACACTGCGCCACCGCCTGTGGGCAGGGGTGGTGGAGAGTACAAGACCTAGCGCAGCGGGCGGTCTTAGAATAAGGGGGAGGAGAGATGGGTGCAGCCTTTTTTTGCTGTTGTTGTTGTTGTTGTTATTATTATTGTTACTATTGTAACTATTCTCAAATTAAAAGTTTTTTGTAAGTTATGTAAATTTACAAGTTTATAAGTAATCTTAAATTTTTTAAGTGATCTTAAGGAGTGATCTTAAAGTGAAGTTTGATACAAGAATAATTTTATTAAAGTTAAGTTATTGTAAACTTTTGAATAAAATATATTTTACATTAAAACTGAACTATGTTCCATTAACACAACACATTACAGAACAGCTCCAAACAGTGAACATGTCCATGTGGAATAGTTGTCCCTGAGCCCTCAGGGTCTCTTCTCTCCCCCAGAATCACCGCCCCCCCCCACCCGCCCGCCACCCCATCATCTGAGTTTTGTGATCGCTCTCTCTCTCTCTCCCTCCCCGGGCTACAAGCCATAAGATCAGCTATCTCTCTTACTCCCTGGGCTACAAGCCGTAAGATTGGCTCGCTCCCTCCCTCCCCCTCCCTGGGCTACAAACCGTAAGCTCTCTCTCTCCCTCCTCTCTTCTCTTCCCCCACCCCCACGGCTTGTTTTGTAGCCGAACCCCGAACCACTGTGTCCGGACGCGAGGTCGATTCTGCCGGATAAACCTACAACCCTCCAAGCCTTCTTCAAGACGTTCGCTGGTGGCGTGTGTGTGAGTAAAAAAATGAGAAAACTTGTGAAATCCAACAAATTTACACTTCTACGTTGACAGGTTAAAAAAATGTTAAACTTTATTTTTGATTTTGGCAGTGTTCTTGACTCCCTCCAAAATTTTCGATTTCAAAACAATGGCGTCTTTCAGCGCAGATTTGTGAACGTGCGCTGGTTTTCTTAACTCACCAGAAGGTTTTTCGTGAGTGGCCAGTTACGCCGAACTAAGAGAAAAAAATGTTGGCCAAATGTCGAACAATTGAAAAAACTGGCGCAGACTATGACGTCAAAAATAACTGGCCTAGAAAAATCGTAACTAAGTCAGTTACGCCGGCGCAGATCGCAGGGGGAAAGTTTGAAAAAAAGAAATACAGCAAAAATTTGACACAATACGCCAAAAAAAGCAGCCTACTCCAAAAGAAACGGCGCAAATCACTGGGGAAAATTGAGCCCAATAATTCAATGAGTGAGTAATCAATTTATGGAATAGGCTCGTTAGGGAGATGACAGAAGAAGTTCATGTTGATTCATTCAAATGCAAATTAGATAGATTTATTTCAAGAAATATTTTGGATTACTCTATGTCAGTAATTTGAGCCACAACGTGGTAAGTATAGCTTGCTTGGGAGGAACAGGTGAATTTGGACCGATGGTTCCCAAAGCTTTCCATCACTGAGGTTTTCCTCACCTCATGTCTGGGTCTGTTGTAAACAAATTAATTGTGATCGATTGCCACGATTAGTCAACAAATCCAGTATCTTTGTACTGTGCAACTACCAGGATGGTAGAAGGTGAACGAAAAGGACCATAGTCTGTTTTAGAACCATAGAAACATAGAAAATAGGTGCAGGAGTAGGCCATTCGGCCCTTCAAGCCTGCACCATCATTCAATAAGATCATGGCTGATCATTCCCTCAGTACCCCTTTCCTGCTTTCTCTCCATACCCCTTGATCCCTTTAGCCGTAAGGGCCATATCTAACTCCCTCTTGAATATATCCAATGAACTGGCATCAACAACTCTCTGCGGTAGGGAATTCCACAGGTTAACAACTCTCTGAGTGAAGATGTTTCTCCTCATCTCATACTAAATGGCCTACCCCTTATTTTAAGACTGTGTCCCCTGGGTCTGGACTTCCCCAACATCGGGAACATTCTTCTCGCATCATGGTACATCAGTCATTGAAGGTTGGCATGCAGGTACAGCAGGCGGTTAAGAAAGCAAATGGCATGTTGGCCTTCATAGCGAGGGGATTTGAGTACAGGGGCAGGGAGGTGTTGCTACAGTTGTACAGGGCCTTGGTGAGGCCACACCTGGAGTATTGTGTACAGTTTTGGTCTCCTAACTTGAGGAAGGACATTCTTGCTATTGAGGGAGTGCAGCGAAGATTCACTAGACTGATTCCCGGGATGGTGGGACTGACCTATCAAGAAAGACTGGATCAACTGGGCTTGTATTCACTGGAGTTCAGAAGAATGAGAGGGGACCTCATAGAAACGTTTAAAATTCTGACAGGTTTAGACAGGTTAGATGCAGGAAGAATGTTCCCAATGTTGGGGAAGTCCAGAACCAGGGGTCACAGTCTAAGGATAAGGGGTAAGCCATTTAGGACCGAGATGAGGAGAAACTTCTTCACCCAGAGAGTGGTGAACCTGTGGAATTCTCGACCACAGAAAGTAGTTGAGGCCAATTCACTAAATATATTCAAAAGGGAGTTAGATGAAGTCCTTACTACTCAGGGGATCAAGGGGTATGGCGAGAAAGCAGGAAGGGGGTACTGAAGTTTCATGTTCAGCCATGAACTCATTGAATGGCGGTGCAGGCTAGAAGGGCTGAATGGCCTGCTCCTGCACCTATTTTCTATGTTTCTATGTTTCTAATCTGTCCAATCCCGTCAGAATCTTATATGTTTCTATGAGATTCCCTCTCATCCTTCTAAACTCCAGTGTATAAAGGCCCAGTTGATCC
The DNA here is from genome assembly GCF_044704955.1 of Pristiophorus japonicus. Lineage (NCBI taxonomy): Eukaryota > Metazoa > Chordata > Chondrichthyes > Pristiophoridae > Pristiophorus > Pristiophorus japonicus. The sequence continues at coordinate 57,768,144 of NC_091986.1, forward strand.
AATCTCTCCTCATATGTCAGTCCCGCCATCCCTGGAATCAGTATGGTGAACCTTCGCTGCACTCCCTCAATAGCAAGAACGTCCTTCCTCAGATTAGGAAACCAAAACTAAACACAATATTCCAGCTGAGGCCTCACCAAGGCCCTGTACAACTGCAGTAAGACCTCGCTGCTTCTATACTCAAAACCCCTAGCCATGAAGACCAACATACCATTTGCCTTCTTCACCGCCTGCTGCACCTGCATGCCAACTTTCAATGACTGATGAACTGTGACACCCAGGTCTCATTACAGCTTCCCATTTCCTAATCCGCCGCCATTCAGATAATATTCTGCCTTCGTGTTTTTGCCCCCAAACTGGATAACCTCACATTTATCCACATTATACTGCATCTGCCATGCATTTGCCCACTCACCTAACCTGTCCAAGTCACCCTGCAGCCTCTTAGCGTCCTCCTCACAGCTCACACTGCCACATGTTTCGTGTCATCTGCAAACTTGGAGATATTATACTCAATTCCTTCATCTAAATCATTAATGTATGTTGTAAAGAGCTGGGGTCCCAGCGCTGAGCCCTGCGGCACTCCACTAGTCACTGCCTGCCATTCTGAAAAGGGCTGATTTATTGCGACTCTCTGCTTCCGTCTGCCAACCAGTTCTCTATCCACGTCAGTACATTACCCCCAATACCATGTGCTTTGATTTTGCACAACAATCTCTTGTGTGGGACCTTGTCAAAAGCCTTTTGAAAGTCCAAATACACCACATCCACTGGCTCTCCCTTGTCCACTCTACTAGTTACATCCTCAAAAAATTCCAGAAGATTTGTCAAGCATATTTCCCTTTCATAAATCGATGCTGACTTGGACCGATCCTGTCACTGCTTTCCAAATGCGCTGCTATTTCATCTTTAATAATTGATTCCAACATTTTCCCCACTACTGGTGTCAGGCTAACTGGTCTATAATTATTCGTTTTCTCTCTACCTCCTTTTTTAAACAGTGGTGTTACATTAGCTACCCTCCAGTACATAGGAACTGATCCAGAGTCGCTAGACTGTTGACCACTTCCTTAAGTACTCTGGGATGCAGACTATCAGGCCCCGGGGATTTATCGGCCTTCAATCCCATCAATTTCCCCAACACAATTTCCCGCTTTATAAGGATATCCTTCAGTTCTTCCTTCTCACTAGACCCTTGGTCCCCTAGTATTCCCGGAAGGTTATTTGTGTCTTCCTTCGTGAAAACAGAACCAAAGTGTTTCTTTAATTGGTCCGTCATAGCTTTGTTCCCCGTTATAAATTAACCTGAATCTGACTGCAAGGGACCTACATTTGTTTTCACTAATCTTTTTCTCTTCACATATCTATAGAAGCTTTTGCAGTCAGTTTTTATGTTTTATGTTCCCAGCAATCTTCCTCTCATACTCTAATTTCCCCCTGCTAATTAAACCCTTTGTCCTCCTCTGCTGTATTACAAAATTCTCCCAGTCTTCATGTTTGCTGCTTTTTCTGACCAATTTATATGCCTCTTCCTTGGATTTAACACTTGTTAGCCATGGTTGAGCCACCTTCCCCGTTTTATTTTTACTCCAGAAAGGGATGTACAATTGTTGAAGTTCATCCATATGATCTATCCACTGTCAACCCTTTAAGTATCACTCGCCAGTCTATTCTAGCCAATTCACATCTCATACCATCGAAGTTACCTTTCCTTAAGTTCAGGACCCTAGTTTCTGAATTAACTGTGTCTCTCTCCATCTTAATAAAGAATTCTACCATATTATGGTCACTTTTTCCCAAGGGGCCTCACACAACAAGATTGATAATTAGTCCTTTCTCATTACACATCACCCAGTCTAGGATGGCCAGCCCTCTAGTTGGTTCCTCGACATATTGGTCTAGAAAACCATCCCTAATACACTCCAGAAAATCCTCCTCCACCATATTGCTACCAGTTTGGTTAGCCCAATCTATATGTAGATTGAAGTCACCCATGATAACTGCTGTACCTTTATTGCACGCATCCCTAATTTCTTGCTTGATGCTGTCCCCATCCTCACTGCTACTGTTTGGTGGTCTGTACATAACTCACACTCGCGTTTTCTGCCCTTTGGTATTCCGTAGCTCCACCCATACAGATTCCACATCATCCAAGCTAATGTCCTTCCTTATTATTGCATTAATTTTCTCTTTAACCAGCAACGCCACCCCACCTCCTTTTACTTTCTGTCTATCCTTCCTAAATGTTGAATACCCCTGGATGTTGAGTTCCCAGCCTTGGTCACCCTGGAGCCATGTCTCCATGATGCCAATTACATCATATCCGTTAACTGCTATCTGCGCAATTAATTCGTCCACCTTATTCCGAATATTCCTTGCATTGAGGCACAGAGCTTTCAGGCTTGTCTTTTTAACACCCTTTGCTCCTTTAGAATTTTGCTGTAATGTGGCCCTTTTTGCTTTTTGCCTTGGGTTTCTCTGCCCTTCACTTTTACTTTTCTTCTTTCTATCTTTTGCTTCTGCCCCATTCTACTTCCCTCTGCCTCCCTGCATAGGTTCCCATCCCCCTGCCATATTAGTTTAACCCCTGCCCAACAGCACTAGCAAACACTCCCCCTAGGTCATTGGTTCCGGTCCTGCCCAGGTGCAGACCGTCCAGTTTGTACTGGTCCCACCTCCCCCAGGACCGGTTCCAATGTCCCAGGAATTTGAATCCCTCCCTTCTGCACCACTCCTCAAGCCACATATTCATCTGAGCTATCCTGCGAGTCCTACTCTGACTAGCACGTGGCACTGGTAGCAATCACGAGATTACTACTTTTGTCTCGCAATTCCTTTCATCCTATGTTTTTAAGAGTTCTGGATTAAAATGGTGCAAAACAGGTAGCAGCATTCGGCTGTGAACCTGAAGCAGAATTTGAGTGGCATTGATTCACCGCATTAGTGCACAGCGTGAAACGTACACAGAAAAATCCCACCTGACACCTGGTCACTTTCCTAAGGCACATGCTGTTGCTGAGTGCATTGTCAGCACAAGTTAAGCTTTCTAGAGGTTGCAAGTCTTTTCAGTAATGTCAGGATCCACTGTCACCTCATTGATTCCATTTATCACACCACTTGACAGATTTCTTCTGTCATCTCTACTTGACCTGCCATCTATTACATCAGCTTGGGTGCCTTTTATACTGTCTTACCTTAGTCCTCAGAATCGGACCAAGATAAGCCCCAACACCAGCAGCAGCAGGCACACCAGCAGCACCAACAACAACACCACCAACCTTTTCCTGAACTACCTTATACTACACAGGACAGAGGGCATCAGCACAGGGCTGTAGTGCAATAGAGGCAGTTGCCCCAACGCAGGGTATTCAGGCAGAGGATAAGCATCCTCAACCTGACTGAGCAGCAATGCCAAAGGAGGCTCAGGCTATTGCGCCTGGTCATCGCAGACATTTGCAGATTGCTACAGCAAGACCTGCAGCCCAGAGGAGCGGGAGAACATGCCTTACCAGTGGCTGTCAAAGTCACCAGTGCCCTCAACTTCTTTACCTCAGGCTCACTTGAGTAGTAACAAATTCAGTCTTCTGGTTATAATCATTTATTCTTTAACTTCAGCATAAAAACTATTTATAATGCCTATTGAAGGCTGGTTGGTTGCAAGACAGCAGCTGTTACTCAGTGAATTCTGTCTGTCTGTCTATCTGTTTTTCTCTCTAATGATACAAACCACATTTTCTTCTCTATCGAATCAACAAAATATGAACCCCTTTCAGAAGCTGAATTAACCGGGGTCCATATGCCAACATAAATGCAATGTGGCCATGGCTCCTTTAAATAACCTGGCTAAAAACACATCATCGATGATGTCATCTGACCCACACCATTTAATTGGGCTGCGTAACATGCAGGGTGACCTTAACAGGTATCATTAACAGAAAGTCAATCTCAGGAGAGGGATGGAATTAGGAACGGGGTCACGACCCCTCACGGCGACTGCCCGCACCCGATCCTCCCAGGTACAGAAAATTCCAGCTGAAGTGTTAGATTTCCACAGCCCTGCTCAGATCTCCAAAGCACACTAATAATACTGCAGGGTTTTTTAATGCCTGTGTTTTTTACAGATGCCATTAGGGAGATTAGTGGACTTAGCACAGTCCTGCTTTGAACTGAGAGTTGGCCATCGTGATTTATTTATGTCAGATTCGTTTTGTAGCATGGTGTGACACCCACTCTTTTCTGAGATTTAGATTTAATAAGAAAATGCTTTATGATTTGTTTGAGAAGATGACAAGATTTCCCTTTTCATGTGGTTCTGATGCCAGTAAGATTGACTATAGAACATACCTCACAGACTAACGACACCTTTCAGATTTTAACTATGATCAGCCATAGATCAGGCAGCCATCAATGTGTCACCTCATTTCTCAAGTCAAGTCCATCCAAACATTTATCACCTTCCTCGTGTTTTCACATCAGCAATACTCAAGGAGAGCTTCTTGCTCATTGCCGAATGCTCTAGCATCACTGGTACCAAGAGTTGTACCAACAGCAGAGCATACTTTCCTCTTGCATTTGGTCATAAAAGATAACCTGGGCACAGCACAGAGAGGAAAATTGGATGGATGCTGTAACTAACATGCAAGCCTCCCCACCCAATGTTCTGCTAAGCTCTGTTCACACGTGAACCTTTACTCCTTTATACTGTAAGAGGAAAGTCTCCTGTTCTGTTAATATAAGATGTAATGAACATCATTCTAGCTATTTATACCAATTTTCCTGGTGGGTACATGCATCTGTACAACCGTAAAAAAAATTTAGTCCTCTCCTATTTGCTTACAATTTCTTCAAATAAATAATCAAACTATCTTCACAATTGTCAACCTAGTCCAGAATATTTCAATAAAAAGTTTTTAAAGAAAAGAGTTACCAACCAACTTTGCCTGTAACTGTTTGCCACCAATGCCCAGACTCACTGAAGCTGATTTTCCCGAATGTACTTCACCGACTGGGCGGGGAACCTCGCCTGCTAATGGTACAGATCAGGAAGTCACGAACATGCTGCCTACAATGTCAGCAGGCATTCATGACTCCACATCACTAGCTCATATTTAGAAAATTGATCCCACTGTGCCAGTCAGACTTAACATTTTGGTGATTCAGCGAAGTGGTATCACATTGCTCCCTGATAGAGATCATTAAATCACAGTGTAAGGCTGAGGCCCATGTCGCAGAATAACTCTAAGGTTGCAAATATCAAAGAGGCAAGGTACATAAATGAATGCCAAGCTTAGAATTTAAATGTTGGACAGTAGCACACCCACTAGATGCAAGTATCTCGCTGGATGTCAACCTAGAAGCCGGAGCTCACTCACTGGGATTGTCTTCAGTGGGGTTGAAATGCAGCACCTTCTGATCCAGAGGTGGGAATGCTGCCTGTAAGCTTGCTCCACTGACAATGTTGATTGAGGGAGAAACTCTCTTCTCTTCCTCAAACAGTGGCTGGGGGTCTTTTATATCTACCTTAATTGGGAGACAGGGCCAGCTTAACATCTCATCTGTAGGACAACATCTTTGACAATGCAACACTCATTCAACACTGCACTTAAGTGTCAGCCTAGATTATGTACTCAAGTATTGAATCCACAATGTTCCGACATAGAGGGAAGGGGAAGAGTACAATCAAGGGATAGAACCACTGACAGTGGTAGCATCGATAAGATACAGTGAGGCAAAAAACTCAAATCCAGTGAAAGAAAGAAGTTGACAAATACAAATTACGGTTGAAGGTTAGAAATTGAGGGGTAGGTATAATATGGATTGTCTTTCAGACTGCAAACAATTTCTTATATTCTGCCCAGCAGTGTGAGAGAGGAGTTAGAAAAATATCCCTTGATATTGCAGCAGGATTTAATTTTTGGGCAGACCTGTATTTCATAAAGAATGAAACGTTGTTGAGAGAGAAAGAAATGTTTGGCATGGAAGAGGAAACTGAGATTCTCAGAGACATGTTTGGTAATGGAAGTCATGTGGGAGTTACATTTGAGGTCAGAGAAGATGGTGAGACCATGAATGTTGATGGTTGAAGATTTGTGGTTGGCATGGTTTATGAAGTGTGTTTGTGAATGTGCGATATGATAGAACAAATAGTGAATATGCAACATGCAGTGTGTGTGCAAGAAGGACTAAGTGTGCAAAATACAGGGAGTGTGCAGTGTGTGCAATAAGTTGATGTGCACAGAGAGTATGTGAAAGGTTACAATATGTAGTGTGTTATATATGTATACTTGTATTTACTCTGTACAGCACCAAAGCATAATCCCTTGGGAGCACAGGTAATTAAGGAGGCTTCACAGGTTGGAGAGGCACTCTGGAGACCTGCAACAAAAGACTAAGATCACACTTTACTTTGAGCTCACAGTGTTCAATCTGCCTCTTTCTCCATACACAACAACTGGCGATGAGATACATATAGTGAACCCAAAGGTGCAGAGAACAGTGGGCATCCTGGAGAAATTCTCGGAGGGAGCACATGCATGTTGCTTTGCCAGGATAACGGGCATTCCCATCGTGCAGGGCGCCATCAACTGCACACACGTGGCTTTGCGGGCACTGTATAACAATCCTGAGATCTTCTGGAACTGCATATTTTACCACTCACTTAATGGGCAGCTGGTGTGCAACCACGCACAGTGACTCCTGATAGTCGATGCCCGCTATCCTGGCAGCAGTCATGATGCCGTCATCCTGCGTCAGTCCAGTGTGCCAGTAATCTTCCAGCCACCACAGCAAACTTAAGGGTAGCTGCTTGGAGACAAGGGCTAGCTGCTCTCCACCTGACTCATGACTCCCAATGAGGAGAGATTGAGTAGGTTTGGCCTATATTCTCTGCCATTTAGGAAAATGAGATGTGAGCTCATTGAAACATGTAAGATTCTGAGGGAGATTGATAGGGTAGATGCTGAGAGGTTGTTTCTCCTGGCTGGAAAGTGTAGAACTAGGGGGCACAATCTCAGGATAACGGGTTGGCCTTTTAAGACTGAGATGAGGATGAATTTCTTCACTTGGGGTTGTGAAACTTTTGAATTCTTTACCCAAAATGGCGGTGGATGCAGGGTCATTGAGTATTTTCAAGGTTGAGATAAATAGATTTTTGGACTCTAGTGTACTCAAGCAATATGGGGATCGGGCGGGAAAGTGGTGTTGAGGTCGAAGATCAGCCGTGATCTTATTGAAAGGCAAAGCAAACTCGATGGTCGGTATGGCCTACTCCTGCTTCTAATTCTTATGGTCTTACCTTATTTGTGAGTGTGGTTCCAGGTGTTTTGGGTGATGTGCCCACCATTGTTGAATAGCTGAACTTGTATGCAAGAGGTGAGATGTGGGTGCGAATGTTGTGGCAGTGGTAACTTTGGGGTCAAGTTTCGGGCCGCACTTAGAATGGCGCAGCCCCACAAGCCACGCCTGATTTCCGCGTTCAAAACCGCGCCGATAACTTACCTCGGTATTCTCCACTCCCTCAGGTCAATCCAGGCCCTCGGCGCAGCGCAGCACAAGCTGTGGGGGGCGGAACCAGGTCCCTACGCTGAAAACAGTGCCGGCACCTCTGCACATGCGCGCTACAGTGGGCGCGCATGTGCAGTAGCTCCAGGCGCCCGAGGCTGTGTGGGAGGGGCCCGAAGCACGCTGCCCCCTAGCCCTGGCCGAATGGACTCACTGGGGTGGCGATCAGACTGCACCTCCCTCCTCCAGCTCCAGCTCCTGCTCTGGCTGTGGCTCCAGCTTCCCCCCCACTGTTCAGCTCACGCTCCCTCTGGCTCTCTCACGCCCGCCCCCCTCCCCAGTTCCAGCTCCTGCTCCGCTACCAGCCGCTCCACCTCCCCCCACCCCTGCAGCTCCCACTCCGTGCCCGTCGCTCCCACTCCGATGTCTTCCGCGCCCCCCCCACCCCAGTTCTCGCTCCGCTCCGGCTCCCCCCACCCCCCCCACCCCTTCAGGTCCGGTCCGTTCCCTCTTCCTTCGGCGGGGGCCCGCCCGCCCGGCATCTTGCTGGGGGCGAGCCCCACCCGAAGTCTTCGGCCCGGCTTCTTCACATCGGCCAGGCCTGTTCCACCTCCTCCCTCTCCTCTCCCCCTCCCTCCCTCTCCTCTCCCCGTCTCCCTCTCCTCTCCCACCCCTCTTCCACCCCTCCCTCTCCTCTCCCCCCTGTCCATCTCCTCTCCCCCCCTCCCTCTCCCCACCCCTTCTCCTCTCCTCCTCCCTCCCTTCCTCTCCCCCACCCTCCCTCCCTCCCTCCATCCCTCTCCCCCTCCCTCCATCCCTTCCTCTCCCCCTCCCTCCCTCCCTTCCTCTCCCCCTCCCTCCCACCCTCCCTTCCTCTCCCCCTCCCACCCTCCCTCCCTCCCTTCCTCTCCCCCTCCCTCACTCCCTTCCTTCCTGTCCTCTTCCCTCCCTCTCCTCTCCTCTCCCTTCCCTCCCCTCTCCTCTCCTCTCCCTCCCTCCCCTCTCCTCTACCCCCCTCCCCTCTCCTCTCCCCCTCGCTCCCTCTCCTCGCCCCCCCCTCCTGCCCCCCTCCCCTCGCTGTCAGAAACACATAGACACTGACAGACAGAGAGAGAGACACTGATACAGACAGACAGACAGACAGAGAGACACTGACACAGACAGACAGACAGACAGAGAGAAACTGACACAGACAGACAGAGAGAGAGAGAGAGACACACTGACAGAGAGAGACAGAGAGAGACACAATGGAGAGGGGGGCCATCCCAGCACGCTGTTGGAGGGCTCCCGGTGCTGCAGTCGGTAAGTAGAAACGTAATTTTTTATTTATTGATTTTTTTTAAAATTAGATTTTTTATTTTTTAACTTTTTTTGATTGATTTATTGGCTGATTTATTGATTTATTTATCATTTATTATTGATGATGGCTCTTTATTTCTAAAAGTGATGTGTTTCATATTTGTAAACATCCCTCCTACCGCCATTCCCTACGCCTGATTTGTAACCTACGCCTGATTTCTAAGTGTAGGCAAGGTTTTTCTGAGCATACAAAAATCTGCACTTACTCCATTCTAAGTTAGTTTGGAGTAAGTTTTCACTGCCTAAACTTTCAAAACAGGCGTAAGTGGCCGGACACGCACCCCTTTGAAAAAAAAAATCTGTTCCAAATGAAACTGTTCTAACTGATTAGAACTGGAGCAAACTAAATGCCGAGAATTGCAATTTCTAAGATACTCCATTCTAAACCAGTTGCTCCAAAAAAATAGGAGCAACTCAGGCCGAAACTTGACCCCTTTGTGAGGGTGAAGTGAAGTTCTGATTGTGAGATGTGAATGGTGATAGGTAGAGATTGTTGGTGGGTGAGTGTTGGGGGTGGGGTGCAATGAGCAGTGTGTGAGGCGTGTGGTGCAGATGGTGGGATATGGTATTTGCTGAAGCCTTCACTCTCCTTGACCACCCGTGTGAGCTCTTTAAACTTTTTTTGGCACTGGCTGGTGGACCTTGGCACCACAGTGCTCACTGTCGTATGTGTAGCTAATTCCTGCCACATACTTCGGGAGGTGTGTGGCAAGGGCTTCCTTCCAGTCTGTGGGAAGAGAACAGCCCACTTCCATTCCACAGCCACAATCAGTGCCTCAAGAGTTGCGTCTGAAAATCTCCAGGCTCTCTCCCTATGGAGACAGTCTGCCATGACTTTGCAGCTCCTACTCTTCCTTCTTATTTTGCTTCTTCATCTTGTTATTGTTCTTGATCTTGTTCTTGTAATAAGATAATGTTTACAGCACCCTCTAACTAGGAGGTATCGATATAATGTATAGCGCTCTTTAGCTCGGAGGTTTAGGGAGCTGCATTGAGATAGAGGGTCTGTTAAGGAACACCATTTTAAAGCTCCACATGGCTGTCTGAAATCTCCCAAATAAATAGAGTTAACTTGAACTACGTCTGTTCAAGAGACTATAAAATGCATGGTGTCAGAAGCGGAGACTTCCGATTTTTCATCGAACACATCTACGACCGAAATACTGGAACTGTAAGATTTTTCGAGCCGATTGAAATCGACATTAAGCAGTGCAGTGTAGAGCATGCTTCCTACACATTTCGCATGGATCCGTGAAGGGTGATAAATAGTCATAAGCTTTTAAAATAATCTACAGGCATTAGTAAAGTAAACTTAAAGTGGCATAAGTTATTGTAGAGCCTTAATTGAAAAAGTATTTCTACAATTACATGGACATGATATTTTACTATTAGACTTGGTCTAGTCCTCTGGGTATTTGAACTGTATACATGTATGTGACAAACTCCTAAACTGTAGCGAGCTATCATGACCACCACAGTGCCAACTCCCGTGCACATTCCTCTCCCACCTCCATTGCAGGTGACTGGCGATTTGAAAGCCAACTGGAAAATATTCAAACAGCTGTGGGACAGCTATATAATTATCACGAATATTGTGGAAAAACCAGATAGAGTTAGGGTTGCAACCTATATCACTACCATTGGCAGCGATGCTCTTGGGAGATTTCAGACAGCCATGTGGAGCTTTAAAATGGCGTTCCTTCACAGACCCTCTATCTCAATACAGCTCCCTATACCTTCTAGCGAAAGAGCGCTATACATTATATCGATACCTCCTAGCTAGAGGGTGCTATACATTATCTCGTTACAAGAACAATAATCTTCCCTCCAAATCAGAGGAAGACAAGCAGGAGATTGAGATTATTTTGAAGCTCTGGGAAGAGCACTGTAAAGGTAAAACCAACATCATCTATGAACGGTACCAATTTAACAACTGTGTACAAGGGGACGAGCGGTTTGACAGATATCTCGTGAAAGTGAGGAAGCTTGCATCATCATGTGATTTCGGCAATTTGAGGGATGATTTCATTAGAGACCACATAGTCTGTGGAACATTTGACAACAGTCTGCATAAAAGGCTGTCGCAAGAATCAGTCTAACATTCGATAAATGTGTGATGCTCCATAAAGATACAGAGTTCACAGTTGCGCAAATGAAATCCATGAAGCTCACTTACACAGACTCTGAAGATGTCAAAGCTGTGAGACAGAAACCCCAATCCACAAAGAAAGAATTCACAGACAGAGTTTACAAACAATTGCAGATATTGTGACAAAAGACCATCATCATAGGCAGTCCCTCGGAATCGAGGAAGACTTGCTTCCACTCTAAAAATGAGTCCTTAGGTGGCTGAACAGTCCAATATGAGAACCACAGTCCCTGTCACAGGTAATCGTTGAGGGAAAGGGTGGGTGGGACAGGTTTGCCGCACGCTCTTTCTGCTGCCTGCGCTTGATTTCTGCATGCTCTCGCCGATGAGACTCGAGGTGCTCAGTGCCCTCACGGATGCACTTCCTCCATTTAGGGCGATCTTTGGCCAGGGACTCGCAGGTGTCAGTGGGGATGTTGTACTTTACCAGGGAGGCTTTCAGGGTGTCCTTGTAATGTTTCCTCTGCCCACCTTTGACTCGTTTGCCGTGAAGAAGTTCTGAGTAGAGCGCTTGCTTTGGGAGTCTCGTGTCTTGCATGCGAACAATGTGGCCTGCCCAGCAGTGTGGTCAGTGCTTCAATGCTGGGGATGTTAGCCTGGTCGAGGACACTAATGTTGGTGCATCTGTCCTCCCAGAGGATTTGTAGGATCTTGTGGAGACATCATTGGTGGTATTTCTCCAGTGATTTGAGGTGTCTACTGTACATGGTTCATGTCACTGAGCCATACAGGAGGGTGGGTATTACTACAGCCCTGTAGATCATGAGTTTGGTGGCAGATTTGAGGGCCTGGTCTTCAAACATTCTCTTCATCAGGCAAAAGAAATGAGCTGTCAAAAACTAAATGCCCAGCATATAGGAAGACCTGCACAAGTTGCTGCAAACTAAATCACTTTTCTCAAAAGTGCCGGCAGAATGGATTGAGGCAGAAGTCTACTCATAATCCTAAATATAAGGGCAAGCCAAACGTTCATGCACTATATGAAGAGAGTTATGATTCTGATTTTGAAGTCATGACTGTAAAGATGCTTGGTAAAGTTGATCCCACAATCAAGAACAAAGCTGACAGAAAGTATCCTAACATGATTATGGCTACCTTCTCCATTAAAGGTCAAATGATAAAAATGCAAATAGATTGTGAGGCCACATGCAATGAGCTTCCTCTTTGATACTTACCTAAAGGCTTAAAGATAAAAGAATCTAACACTATATGAGAACCATGCAACCATTCCAGTGGCAGCGACTTGTAATGTGCGACTGGAAAATACAAAGAACAAGCAAAAGTAAATTGTGCCCTTTGTGATCATAGAGTGCCAAAGTGCACCACTGATTGGCTCATGCACTGCCCAACAGCTACAACTGATAAGAGTGCAGCATCAGAATCATGATCATCATCATAGCCAGTTCCTCCGAGAATAACTTGCTTCCACGCCCAAAAAAAGGATGAGTTCACAGGTGTTTCAAATGAAGAAGCCGAACCACATCCTGATAGATGGAAGATGCCTGTGCGTGGACTTTTTTAATGTGTGGTGGCCGTTGCACACCAGCCACCACACGGGCTTGACAGAGCGAGGACTTGGTCCAGTAGCAAGGGTTAACCAAGACGACTGGAGACCAGCTCTGCTGCACGTACCTAGTGTGCACACATAACGCAATGTGGGCTGGCTTGTGCTGCCCCTGGGCCCTTGGCCCTGAACTCGCGCCTCCCCTGGGCCCCAATTACATCCCTCCACAGTCTCTCGCTGCTCCTTCGCCCCGACCTCACCGCTCCTGCTGAACTTGCCCATGCTCTAATCACCGACCTGGACCTTGCTGACATCATTCTTCGCTGTCGTTGCTCTCCTGCACCAGCTCGTGCTATACCTTGCCGAGAATATCATGGTGGTAAATGGACCATGCGAATCGCAATCTACAAACAAGGCAAACATCTCGCTAGCGTCAAAAACTGATGTCAACAATGCATATCCGGTTGTGTTTAAGGGACTTGGACACATGCCAGGGACAGCTCACCTTGAATTGAAAGAATCAGCGACACCAGCTGTAATGCCACTCAGACGGGTGCCAATAGCAATCAAACAAACGGCTAAAAGAGGAACTCGATCGTTTGGAAATTCGACAAATCATCATGAAAGTTGTTGAATCGATGGACTGGGATATTCAGTCTAGTGACTGTACAAAAAACAAATGGAAAGATACGAGTATGTATCAACCCTCAACATCTGAACAATGCCCTGAAACGTGGACACTATCTTCTTCCTGTGATCGATGACATCTTGCCACAGATATCAAATGTCATCATCATAGGCAGTCCCTCGAAATTAAGGAAGACTTACTTCCACTCTAAAAGTGAGCTCTTAGGTGACTGAACAGTCCAATACGAGAATTACAGTCTCTGTCACAGGTGGGACAGACAGTCGTTGAAGGCAAGGGTGGGTGGGGCTGGTTTGCCGCACTCTCCTTACACTGCCTGCGCTTGTTTTCTGCATGCTCTCGGTGATGAGACTCGAGATGCTCAGCGCCCTCCCGGATGCTCTTCCCTCACTTAGGGCGGTCTTTGGCCAGAGACTCCCAGGTGTCGATGGGGATATTGCATTTTATCAAGAAAGCTTTGAGAGTGTCCTTGAAATGTTTCCTCTGCCCACCTGGGGCTCGCTTGCCGGGTAGGAGTTCTGAGTAGAGCGCTTGCTTTTGGAATCTCATGTCAGACACATGAACAATGTGGTCCACCCAATAGAGCTGGTCGAGTGTGGTCAGTGCTTTGATGCTGGGGATGTTGGTCTGATCGAGGACACTAACTTTGGTGCGTCTGTCCTCCCAGGGGATTTGCAGGATCTTGCGGAGACATCGTTGGTGGTATTTCTCCAGCGATTTGAGGTGTCTACTATATATGGTCCATGTCTCTGAGCCATACAGGAGGGCAGGTATCACTACAGCCCTGTAGAACATGACCTTGGTGGCAGATTTGAGGTCCTGATCTTCGAACACTCTCTTCCTCAGGCAGCCGAAGGCTGCACTGGCACACTGGAGGCGGTGTTGAACCTCGTTGTCGATGTCTGCCCTTGCTGATAATAGGCTCCTGAAGTATGGAAAGTGGTCCACGTTGTCCAGGGCCGCGCCGTGGATCTTGATGACTGGGGAGCAGTGCTGTGTGGCAGGGTCAGGATGGTGGAGGACCTTTGTGTTATGGATGTTTAGTGTAAGGCCCATGCTTTCTTATGCCTCAGTGAAGATGTTGGCTATGACTTGGAGTTCAGTCTCCGAATGTGCACAGACACAAGCTTTATCCGCGTACTGTATTTCGACAACAGAGGTTGGGACGGTCTTGGATCTGGCCTGGAGACAAAGGTTGAACAGGTTCCCACTGGTTCTGTAGTTTAGTTCCACTCCAGCGGGGAGCTTGTTGACTGTGAGGTGGAGCATTGCAGCGAGGAAGATCGAGAAGAGGGTTGGTTCGATGACGCAGCCCTGCTTGACCCCGGTCCGGACATGGATTGGATCTGTGATGGATCCTTTGGTCAGGATCATGGCTTGCATGTCGTCGTGCTGCAGGCAGAGGATGGTGACAAACTTTTGAGGGCAGCTGAAACGGAGGAGGACGCTCCATAGTCTCTTGCGTTTAACAGTGTCAAATGCCTTTGTAAGGTCAAAGAAGTCCATGTAGAAGGGTTGGTGCTGTTCCCTGCATTTTTCTTGCAGCTGTCGCACCGTAAAAATAATGTCCGTTGTACTCCAGAGTGGACGAATCCGCACTGTGACTCCGGGAGGAGCTCCTCAGCCACAGGAAGAAGATGGTTGAGGAGGATTCTAGTGACAACTTTCTCAGTGGCTGATAACAAGGAGATTCCTCTGTAGTTGCCACAGTCGGACTTGACCCTTTTTTAAAGATGGTCATGATCAGTGCCTCTCTGAGATCTCCCGGTATGCTCTCTTCCTTCCACATGAGAGAGATGTCATGCATTCGTGCCAATAGTGCCTCTCCACCATACTTTAGTGCCTCTGTGGGGATTCCATCCGCTCTTAATGTCTTGTTGTTCTTGAGCTGACGGATGGCCTTTTCTACCTTGTGCAGGGCTGGGGTTTTGCTGAGATGGTGGCGGATAGCATGCTGCAGGATTGGAGTCGAGTACACTCGAGTCAAAGGCAGAGTCTTGATTAAGGAGATCTTTGAAGTGCTCCTTCCAGCGGGTCCTGGCCTCGGTATCCTTGATGAGTGTCTCCCCGTTCTTGGTCAGCAGCGGGGTGGGGCCTTGGGTGCTTGGGCCGTAGGTGGCCTTGACTGCGATGAAGAATCCTCGCACATTATAGCTGTCGGCCAGCTGCTGAATCTCCTGTGCTTTCTCCACCCACCATCTATTCTTTAGGTTGCGGGTTTTTTGTTGGACCTTGGCCTTAAGCCGCCTGTAATACTGCTTTGCTGCTCCCAAGTTTGGTTGTTGTTTTAGGTTCAAAAATGCCCTACGTTTGCGATTTATTAATTCTTGAATCTCCTGGTCATTCTCATCAAACCAGTCCTGGTGTTTCCTGGTTGAGTAACCGAGCGTCTCTTCGCAGGCACTGGTTATGCTGGCCTGTAAAGCTCAAATGTAAAGGTCTTCACAAAAGCAGACTGCAAGGAGGGTTTCTTGCATTGTGAACTGGACACAAAGTCCTCCTACCTCACGACCTTCCAGATTCCATGGGGAAGATATCGATATATTAGAATGCCATTTGGCATCAGTTCTGCCCCAGAATTCTTCCAGCAGAAACTAGACTAGAAACTCGAGGGTCTAGATGGAGTCTACAAGATTGCAGATGATACCTTGATCACTGGACATGGTGAGACACTTAAAGAGGTCAATCATGATCATGACGCAAACTTACGCAAATTCATGCAGAGATGCAGAGAGCGAAACATCAAACTAAACTTTGATAAGTTCGAATACCAAGTGAAATACTATCTAGTGATGGACTCAAAGCTGACCCAAGCAAAGTGGTCACAATCAACGAAATGCAGAAACCGCAGGATATCGCAGGTGTACAATGATTTGTTGGCATGACAAAAGTACCTCGTAAAACTCTTGCCAGATCTTTCAGGCCTCAGCGAGACACTGCGATGGCTTACTCATAAAGATACGGTCTGGAAATGGACTGAAGAACAAGACAAAGCATTTGAAGCTATCAAACAACGCCTGACAGCTTCTCCGGTGCAACTGAAGGTCAAGGAGATGCTTTGAGCAAGGATCTTGTGTTCGTCCTTCTGCAACAGGGACAACCAATCGCATACGCGAGCCGAGTGCTCACTCCAGCAGAGACGCGATATTAAGTCTTCGGAATGGAACGAAACCATCAATATGTATACGGTCGCAAGATCACGCTATGGACAGACCATAAGCCTTTGGTTGCTATACGACTCAAGCCGTTATCTGCAGAACCCAAGCTGCAACGTCTGCTCATTCGACTCAACCAATATGTCTTCGAAATAAAGTATCAACCAGGAAAAAAATGTACCGAGCAGACACCCTCTCGCGCACATACCTCGAAAACATGGAGAGATCACCGACAGAAATTGCAGTGGAATGCATCCACATGGTGGGCTTTCTCCCACTCTCCAAACAAGGACTGACTACCATACAATGCACAACTGCAAGCGACTCCACATTACAACTGGTCATACAACAAATCACAACGGGATGGCCAGAAACGACACATGAATGCCCACCTGAAACATATGCATACTTCAAAGTTCATAATGAACTCACAACACAGGATGACAGTCTTCAAAGACTATCGCTGTGTCAAACCAAAATACTTGAGATCCGATATTCGTCAGCGACTTCGTGCTACTCACACTCACTTCGAGAGCACTCTTCGGCGTGCGAGAATATTCGTTTACTGGCCAAGACTGAACAGTGACATAAAAGTTTTGTTGTTGTTTGTTAAACTTATAGTTGTTTACTACATGTATTCATAAGAAGTTAATTACCAGTTTATATTGAAGCTAACTTTAATTCATTTTTGTTTCTTATGAAAGGAAAGGTGTAACGAGATAATGTATTGCGCCCTCTAGCCAGGAGCTATCGTTGTAATGTATAGCGCCCTCTAGCTAGGAGGTATAGGGAATTGTATTGAGAGAGTCTGTGAAGAAACACCATTTTAAAGCTCCACATTGTTGTCTGAAATCTCCCAAATCAATAGAGTTAACGAAGAGTGTTCAAGAATGTTGAAGAGACTATAAAGTACAGTTCTTGTTCTTGTGGCAGCTACAATTGGAACTGCCTTGCCAATGAGGAGCTGTAGCAGCAATATACTTTCCCTTTAAGTAGTGGAAAATTATTGTGCAACACAGGCTGGGAATCAGACTGGCCACGATATTGGTCGACCTGTTGAGCGTGAAGCCAATGAGCAGCAGTTTTAGCATTGAAATCATGGGGGTGAAATGGCCCCTTTTTATAGTCCCGTTAGCACCTCCGGGGGGGCAAAATAGTTTTCCCCCCAGGGGAGGGGAGGCGCTACCACCTCCTGGGAAATTACCCAGGAGGTGGAGGCGGCGCTATCAAGGCAGCGCTGCACCCTGGGCCGCCGCGCAACCGGCGATGATGTCAATACTGTGCATGGTATCCCATCAGTGCCCTGCGCTGACCCCTTAATGTCCCGTGGGGGGAAATTTCCTCGCGGGCCACGAGGCTAGCGCGAGGCGATGTCAATGCCATGAAGCTGGCCGACATCCACTCTCGGGGCGTTGATTAAATGGGTGGGTGCCAGCGCCTTGGGCCGCCATATTTTTTTGTTGGCCGACTCTCGTGTCGGCTCAGCAATGGTGGTCCTAGCGTGGTCCAGGCCGCATCTTGCAGCCTGGCACTCTGTCTTGGGTGCCTGGCTGCTGGCCTTTAATCGAAGGAGAGGTGCATTGAATCATGGATGCTCTGCATAGCACTTGACTACCCACCTCAGTAGCACCCTGGTTACCGTCCTCAAAGGAAGTAAATTGCACTCTGTTTTGTTTCAGGGGCAGTAGGTGCAATTCCGCGGGGGTGGGACTTCCGCACTGAGCGCTAAATGTTCCTGCCTCGGAAGGTTACCACCTCCAATCGGGGCGCAGGGCAATTTCGCACCCCCCCCACCCCCCCATGACTATAATCATGTTAATGAGGAGTGAGCACGAATTTTATGTACTACCGTGACCATTTTGAGGTGGTGCAGCTTAACATCGTTGGTCTTTACACTGCCCGTTTCATGGCTATATCCAATTTCTATGCCATAAAGTCCTGATTTAAGCCTTGATTGCCACCTTTTGAGTGCCAAGGTGAGCCTCTGACTCCCACCTCGTCACCACCATCAAGAATATTGCAATGACCCTGTCCTGGGATTTCAAAGATGGTCAACTTCACATCCTCCTCCTCCTCCTCCTCCCCTCTTTCCTAAGGTACTCCTGTGATCCCCATTAGTAAATCCTGTCCCCTCATAATGGCTAAGTTGTGTAGCATGCAGCACACCACAATGAACTCAGAGACCTGCTGAGGGAAGTATTGCAGGCAGCCTCCAGAGTGGTCCATGCATCGGAAGCGCTGCTTGAGCACTCCAATTATCTATTCGACGATGTTGCGTGTGGCTGCATGGCTCTCATTATAGCGATGCTCGGCTTCTGTCTGAGGGTTCCGGAGCGAGGCCATAACCTTTGTCCCCCAGCTAGCAGCTCTTGCCTTGTGGTTGACACTGGAACAGGCCTGAGACAGTGCTCCCTTGCAAGATGAAAACATCATGGATGCTCCCTGAATATTGGGCACCGACTGCCATGATGCGCTGAGTATGGTTACAGACGTTCATGGAGTGGAATCCCTTTTGGTTTCGGTAAACCTCTGGATTCTCTAAAGGTGCTCGCAGGGTGATGTGCATTCAGTTAATGGCACCCTGAACCTTGGGGAAGCCAGCAAATCATCCTAAATCTACAGCACTCTCATTCTGGGCCTCCTTGGTCATTGGGAAGTTTATGAAGTCCATCCTGTGTGCGTACAGTGCAGTAGTCACCTAGCGAATGCGGAAATGTGTAGCATGCTGCGTGATGGAGCATATGTCCCCTGCTGATACCTGAAAGGAGCCGGAGGCATAGAAGGCAAGTGCTGCAGTCATCTTCACCTCGACGGCAGTGCAGTCCTGTTGCCGCTGGTAGGCTGTAGGTCTGCATTTATGAGCTAGCATATCTCTATCAGCACTTCTTTTCGGAAGTGCAGCCTTCTAACGCACTGTGCCTCAGAGAGCTGAAGGTATGAGCGTTGTCCATGTAAACTCATTGGGGGTATGGCCTCCTCCCCATAAGTCTGCCACCTCTTCGGTTACGTTCAAAATGATCATCAATAGACTTCTTGCAGCTCAACGCCATATAATATATATAGCAGCCAAGACGAATGGTTGACATAGTATAGCCCCTATATTTAAAAATGTCCTTAAATGTCCTTTACAACAAATTATAAACTCACATAAAACTTCACTATGAAAAACGAAGCCTTCTTCTCCCAATCTATTTAGTCAAAACAGCAATGGCCACTATATAATTGGCTTATGTCCCAAGACAATGACAGATGGTTTAGTAAACCTTCTAGAAATTGCACACGTATGGATGATGAGTGAGAAGAGGCTGCACTTGGCCGTGCCGTTCCCTACCCCTCCACTCACTTTCACTAGATGAAGAAACTGAAACATTAAAAACTGGTCTGCAAATCATAAAGGTCTCGGGCTTAACCCACTTGCCTGCATAAAGTTTGCTGATCTCAGTCAGGACAGTGGTGAGCCATTATAATTGGCTTTGTAGAGAAGAAAATAGCCCAGTTATGCCAATGAACTGAGCAACATCTGTGTGACAAAGTGATCCATAAACAAAAGAAAAAGTTTACTCAGGACAGAAAATTTAACAACATGTCATTACTCACTAAAGCAAGGTCAAAAGTGACATTATCTATTCCTTCCAAATGCCAACACTCAGGTTTTGAGTTATAGAAAACAAAGATCAGCACTGTAATAAGCTTGTACATTTTTATTAATTTCAATTTAAAACAGCATTAGATTTAAAACTTTTCCTCTGTTTTAAAGATGGTGCCGTTAGCGCCAGGTGCGCTCTGGGTATGACTGGTTTTTGCTGGCGGGTTTTAGGGTGGAATTGGGCGATATGCTCAAAAGTTCCGCCCGGGGCTCTAGTGCATGTTGCACGACAATTGACGTCATCAAATGCTAAGTTTTAGCGCCGCCACAAAACCACTGCTGAAAGTTCCACCCAGGCACAATACGTTGTGCGCCCCATTTTGTGACCAAAAGATAGTTTTTGCGCCCCACCCAGGAGTTAAAATGGGTGCAAATGAGCCAAAAATACAATCCCAGAGCTATTACTGAGACATGGCTGAAAGAAGGGCAGGTATGGCAGCTCAACAGTCCTGGTTACAAGGTTTTCCGATAGGGTAGAGAGGGTGGTAAAAAGGAGGGGGGGGGTTGCAGTATTAATTAAAGAAACAATTAAACTGTGAGAAGGGATGATATGTTAAAAGGTTCATCAAATGAGGCCATATGGGTTGAATTTAAGAACACAAAAGGGGCGATCAGACAACTGGGAGTGTACTATAGACCTCCAAACAGTCAGACGGAGATAGAAGAACAAATATGTGGGCAAATTGTTGCGAAGTGCAAAAACTATAGAGCTGTAATATTGGGGGATTTCAACTGCCTTAATATTAACTGGAAAAAAAGTAGTGTGAATGGTACAGATGGTATGGAATTCCTAAAATGCATTCAGGTGAACCTCTTTAGACAGTATGTAACAAGCCCAACAAGGGCGGGGCTGATTCTGGACTTGGTTTGGGGGAATGAAAAGGGGCAGGTAGAAGGGGTATTAGTGGGAGAGCATTTTGGTACTAGTGATAACAATTCAGTAAGATTTAGGGTAGTTATGGAAAAGGACAAAGGTAGACCAGGAAAAAAAGTTCTCAATTGGGGTAAAGCCAATTTTGCTGAGCTGAGATGGGATTTGGCCAAAGTGGACTTTAAACGGCTACTTGATGATAAATCAGTGTCAGAGCAGTGGGAGGCATTCAAGGAGGAGATCCTGAGGGTGCAGAGCAAGTATGTTCCCTTAAAGAAAAAGGGTGGGGCTAACAAATCTAGAAGCCTTGGATGTCAAGGGACATACAGGGTAAGAAAAAGAAAGAAAGGAAAGCTTATGACAGATACCGAGAACTCAATACTGCAGAAACTCTAGAGAAGAATAAAAAGTGCAGGGGTGCAATTAAAAATGATATCAGGAAAGCAAAGGGAGAGTATGAAAGAATGTTGGTAAGTAAAATCAGGGAAAACCCAAAGATGTTTAATGAATACATTAAGAGCAAAAGGAAAACTAAAGAGAGAATGGGGCCTATTAGAGACACATAAAGGAAATCTGTGTGTGGAGGCAGAAGATATGGATATAATTCTTAATAAGTACTTTGCATCTGTTTTCACAAAAGAGAGGGGCGATGCACACTTTTCAATGAGGGAGGAAGAGTGTGAAATATTAGACGAGATAAACAGAGTGAGAGAGGAAGTAATGAGGGGTCCAGTAGCGTTATAAGTGCATAAATCCCCAGGTCCAGATGAAATGTATCCCAGGCTGTTAAGAGAAGCAAAAGAGGAAATAGCAGAGGCTCTGACCATCATTTTCCAGTCCTCTCTGGCTGTAAGAGTGGTGCCAGAGGACTGGAGGACTGTTAATGTTGTAACTTTGCTTAAAAAGGGAGAAAGGGACAGGCCGAGTAATTACAGGCCAGTCAGCCTAACCTCAGTGGTGGGAAAATTATTGGAAAAACTCCTGAGGAACAGGATAAATCTTCATTTGAAAAGATATGGATTAATCAAGGACAGCCAGCATGGATTTGTGAAGAGAAAGTCGTGTCTGACTAACTTGACTGAATTTTTCAAGGAGGTAATCAGGAGGGTCGATGAGAGTAGAAACATACAAACATCGAAAATAGGTACAGGAGTAGGCCATTCGCCCCTTCAAGCATGTACCATCATTCAATAAGATCATGGCTGGTCAGTCACCTCAGAACCCCTTTCCTGCTTTCTCTCCATAACCCTTGATCCCTTTAGCCATAAGGGCCATATCTAACTCCCTCTTGAATATATC
The DNA here is from genome assembly GCF_044704955.1 of Pristiophorus japonicus. NCBI lineage: Eukaryota > Metazoa > Chordata > Chondrichthyes > Pristiophoridae > Pristiophorus > Pristiophorus japonicus. The sequence goes on from NC_091986.1 coordinate 57,790,273, forward strand.
CAATGAATTAGCATCAACAACTGTCTGCGGCAGGGAATTCCACAGGTTAACAACTCTCTGAGTGAAGAAGTTTCTCCTCATCTCAGTCCTAAATGGCCTACCCCTTATCCTAAGACTATGTCCCCTGGTTCTCGACTTCCCCAACATCGGGAACATTCTTCCCACATCTAACCTATCCAGACCCGTCAGAATCTTATACGTTTCTATGAGATCCCCTCTCATCCTTCTAAACTCCAGTGAATAAAGGCCCAGTCTAACTGGTCTATAATTACCCGTTTTCTCTGACCCTCCTTTCTTAAAAAGTGGTGTTACCTTAGCTACCCTCCAGTCCATAGGAACTGATCCAGAGTCAATAGACTGTTGGAAAATGATCACCAATGCATTCTCTATTTCTAGCGCCACTTCCTTAGGTACTCTGGGATGCAGACTATCAGGCCCCTGGGATTTATCGACCTTCAATCCCATCAATTTCGCTAACACATTTTCCCGCCTAATAAGGATATCCTTCAGTTCCTCCTTCTCACTAGACCCAGTCGATACAGGCCCAGTCGATCCAGTCTCTCCTCATATGTCAGTCCTGCCATCCCGGGGATCAGTCTGGTGAACCTTCGCTGCACGCCCTCAATAGCAAGAATGTCCTTCCTCAGATTAGGAGACCAAAACTCCAGGTGAGGCCTCACCAAGGCCCTGTACAACTGCAAGACCTCCCTGCTCTTATACTCAAATCCCCTTGCAATGAAGGCCAACATACCATTTGCCTTCTTTACCGCCTGCTGTACCTGCAGGCCAACTTTCAATGACTGATGCACCATGACACCCAGGTCTCGTTGCACCTCCCATTTTCCTAATCTGCTGCCATTCAGATAATATTCTGCCTTTGTGTTTTTGCGCCCAAAGTGGACAACCTCATATTTATCCACATTATACTGCATCCGCCATGCATTTGCCCACTCACCTATCCTGTCCAAGTCACGCCGCAGCCTCTTAGCGTCCTCTTCACAGCTCACACTGCCACCCAGCTTAGTGTCATCTGCAAACTTGGATATTACATTCAATTCCTTCATCTAAATCATTAATGGATATTGTAAAGAGCTGGGGTCCCAGCACTGAGCCCTGTGGCACCCCACTAGTCACTGCCTGCCATTCTGAAAAGGACCTGTTTATCCCGACTCTCTGCTTCCTGTCTGCCAACCAATTCTCTAACCACGTCAGTACATTACCCCCAATACCATGTGCTTTAAATTTGCACACCAATCTCTTGTGTGGAACCTTGTCAAAAGCCTTTTGAAAGTCCAAATACACCACAACCACTGGTTCTCCCTTGTCCACTCTACTAGTTACGTCCTCAAAAAATTCCAGAAGATTTGTCAAGCATGATTTCTCTTTCACAAATCCATGCTGACTTGGACCGATCCTGTCACTGCTTTCCAAATGCGCTGTTATTTCATCTTTAATAATTGATTCCAATATTTTCCCCACTACTGATGTCAGGCTAACCGGTCTATAATTACCTGTTTTCTCTCTCCCTCCTGTTTTAAAAAGTGGTGTTACATTAGCTACCCTCCAGTCCATAGGAACTGATCCAGAGTCAATAGACTGTTGGAAAATGATCACCAATGCATCCATTATTTCTAGCGCCACTTCCTTAAGTACTCTGGAATGTAGACTATCAGGCCCCTGGGATTTATCGGCCTTCAATCCCATCAATTTCCCTAACACAATTTCCCGCCTAATAAGGATATCCTTCAGTTCCTCCTTCTCACTAGACTCTCGATCCCCTAGTTATTTGTGTCTTCCTTCGTGAAGACAGAACCAAAGTATTTGTTCAACTGGTCTGCCATTTCTTTGTTCCCCATTATAAATTCACCTGCATCTGACTGCAAGCGACCTACATTTGTCTTCACTAATCTTTTTCTCTTCATATACCTATAGAAGTTTTTGCAGTCAGTTTTTATGTTCTCGGCAAGCTTCCTCTTATACTCTATTTTCCCCCACCTAATTAAACCCATTGTCCTCCTCTGCTGAATTCTAAATTTCTCCCAGTCTTCAGGTTTGCTGATGCAGCTGCCATCACAGCCAAGGGAGTAAGTGATTGGCTGGTGATTGGTAAGTAGTTTGTCTTTTGCTTTCTTTATCAGGAAGTAACCTTTTAGCATTGTTGTTGCCAATTTAAGTGCATTTAAGGGTTAAGTCATGGCAGGAGAGCTCAGACACGTGTTATGCTCCTCCTGTACTATGAGGGAACTCAGGGATGCTTCCAGTGTCCCTGACGACTACGTGTGCGGGAAGTTTATCCACCTCCAGCTCCTGACGGACCACATTGCGGCACTGGAGCTGCAGGTGGATTCACTTTGACCATTCACGATGCTGAGAATGACGTGAATAGCACATTTAGTGAGTTGGTCTTATCGCAGGTAAAGGGTACACAGCCAGATAGGGAATGGAAGATCAACAGGAAGAGCAATGCAAGGAAGCTAGTGCAAGGGTCCCCTGCGGTCATCCCCCTGTAAAACAGACACACCGCTTTGGGTACTGTTTAGGGAGAGCGATAGTGATAGGGGATTCAATTGTAAGGGGAATAGCTAGGCATTTCTGCGGACGCAACCGAGACTACAAGATGGTATGTTGCCTCCCTGGTGCAAGAGTCAAGGATGTCTCGGAGCGGGTGCGGGACATTCTGAAAAGAGAGGGTGAACAGCCAGTTGTCGTGGTGCACATGTAAAAAATGGGATGAGGTCCTATGAGACGCATTTAGGGAGCTCAGAGTTAAATTAAAAAGTAGGACTTCAAAAGTAGTGATCTCAGGATTACTACCAGTGCTACGTGCTAGTCAGAGTAGGAATCGCAGGATAGCTCAGGTGAATACATGGCTTGAGGAGTGGTGCAGAAGGGAGGGATTCAAATTCCTGGGGCATTGGAACCGGTTCTGGGGGAGGTGGGACCATTACAAACCGGACGGTCTGCACCTGGGCAGGACTGGAACCAATGTCCATGGGGGAGTGTTTGCTAGTGCTGTTTGGGAGGAGTTTAACTAATATGACAGGGGGATGGGAACCTATGCAGGGAGACAGAGGGAAAAAATGGAGTCAGAAGCAAAAGATAGAAAGGAGAATAGTAAAATTGGAGGGCAGAGAAACCGAAGGCAAAAAACAAAAAGGGCCACATTACAGCAACATTCTAAAGGGGCAAAGTATGTGCCTCAATGAAAGCTCTGTGCCTCAATGCGAGGAGTATTCGGAATAAGGTGGATGAATTAACTGTGCAGACAGCAGTTAACAGATACGATGTGATTGGCATTACAGACACATGGCTCCAGGGTGACCAAGGCTGGGAACTCAACATCCAAGGGTATTCAGCATTTAGGAAGGATAGACAGAAAGGAAAAGGAGGCAGGGTGGCGTTGCTGGTTAAAAAGGAAATTAATGCAATTGTAAGGAAGGACATTAGCCTGGATGATGTGGAATCGGTATGGGTGGAGCTGGGAATTCCAAAGGGCAGAAAACGCTAGTGGGAATTGTGTACAGACCACCAAACAATAGTAGTGAGGTTTGAGGACAGCATCAAACAAGAAATAAGGGATGTGTGCAATAAAGATACAGCAGTAACCATGGGCAACTTTACTCTACATATTAATTGGGCTAACTGAACTGGAAGCAATGCAGTGAAGGAGGATTTCCTGGAGTGTATTATGGATGGTTTTCTAGACCAATATATCTAGGAACCAACCAGGGAGCAGGCCATCCTAGACTGGGTGATGTTTAATTAGAAAGGACTGATTAGCAATCTTGTTGTGCGAGGCCCCTTGGCGAAGAGTGACCATAATATGGCAAAATTCCTTATAAAGATGGAGAGTGACACAGTTAATTTAGAAACTAGGGTCCTAAACTTAAGGAAAGGTAACTTCGACGGTATGAGGCGTGAATTGGCTAGAATAGACTGGCAAAGGATACTTAAAGGGTTGACGGTGGATAAGCAATGGCAAACATTTAAAGATCACATGGATGAACTTCAGCAATTGTACATCCCTGTCTGGAGTAAAAATAAAATGGGGAAAGTGGCTCAACCATGGCAAACAAGGGAAATTAAGGATAGTCTTAAAGCCAAGGAAGAGGCATATAAATTGGCTAGAAAAAGCAACAAACCTGAGGACTGGAAGAAATTTTGAATTCAACAGAGGAGGACTAAGTGCTTAATTAAGAGGGGGAAAATAGAGTACGAGAGGAAGCTTGCAGGGAACATAAAAACTGATGCAAAAGCTTCTATAAATATGTGAAGAGAAAAAGATTAGTAAAGAAAAACATAGGTCTCTTGCAGTCGGAATCTGGTGAATTTATAATGGGGCACAAAGAAATGGCAGACTAATTGAACCAATACTTCGGTTCTGTCTTCACGAAGGAAGATACAAAAAACCTTCCGAATGTACCGGGAACAGTGGGTCTAGTGAGAAGGAGGAACTGAAGGATATCCTTATTCGGTGGAAATTGTGTACGGGAAATTGATGGGATTGAAGGCCGATAAATCCCCGGGGCCTGATAGTCTGCATCCCAGAGTACTTACAGAATTGGCCCTAGAAATAGTGGATGCATTGGTGATCATTTTCCAACAGTCTATCGACTCTGGATCAGTTCCTATGGACTGGAGGGTAGCTAATGTAACACCACTGTTTAACAAAGGAGGGAGAGAGAAAACGGGTAATTATAGACTGGTCGTGGGGAAAATTTTGGAATCAATCATTAAGGATGAAATAGCAGCGCATTTGGCAAGCAGTGACAGGATCGATCCAAGTCAGCATGGTTTTATGAAAGGGAAATCATACTTGACGAATCTTCTGGAATTTTTTGAGGATGTAACTAGTAGAATGGACAAGGGAGAACCAGTGGATGTAGTGTATTTGGACTTTCAAAAGGCTTTTGGAAAGGTCCCGCACAAGAAATTAGTGGGCAAAATCAAAGCACATAGTTTTGGGGGTAATATACTGACGTGGATAGAGAACTGGTTGGCAGACAGGAAGCAGAGAGTCGGGTTAAACGGGTCCTTTTCAGAATGGCAGGCAGTGACTAGTGGAGTACCGCAGGGCTCAGTGCTGGGACCCCAGCTCTTTACAATATACATTAATGATTTAGATGAAGGAATTGAGTGTAATATCTCCAAGTTTGCAGACAACACTCAGCTGGGTGGCAACGTGAGCTGTGAGGAGGACGCTAAAAGACTGCAGGGTGACTTGGACAGGTTAGGTGAGTGGGCAAATGCATGGCAGATGCAGTATAATGTGGATAAATGTGAGGTTTATCCACCTTGGTGGCAAAAACACCAGGGCAGAATATTATCTGAATGGCGGCAGATTAGGAAAAGGGGCGGTGCAACGAGACCTGGGTGTCATGGTTCATCAGTCATTGAAAGTTGGCATGCAGGTACAGCAGGCGGTAAAGAAAGCAAATGGTATGTTGGCCTTCATAGCAAGGGGATTTGAGTATAGGAGCAGGGAGGTCTTACTGCAGTTGTACAGGGCCTTGGTGAGGCCTCACCTGGAATATTGTGTTCAGTTTTGGTCTCCTAATCTGAGGAAGGACATTCTTGCTATTGAAGGAGTGCAGCAAAGGTTCAGCAGACTAATTCCCGGGATGGCGGCACGGACATATGAGGAGAGACTGGATCAACTGGGCCTTTATTCACTGGTGTTTAGAAGGATGAGAGGGGATCTCATAGAAACTTACAAGATTCTGACGGGACTGGACAGGTTGGATGCAAGAAGAATGTTCCCGATGATGGGGCAGTCCAGAACCAGGGGACACAGTCTTAGAATAAGGGGTAGGTCATTTAGGACTGAGATAAGGAGAAACTTCTTCACTCAGAGAGTTGTTAACCTGTGGAATTCCCTACTGCAGAGAGTTGTTGATGCCAGTTCATTGGATATATTCAAGAGGGAGTTACATATGGACCTTGCGGCTAAAGGGATCAAGGGGTATAGAGAGAAAGCAGGAAAGGGGTACTGACGGAATGATCAGCCATGATCTTATTGAATGGTGGTGCAGGCTCGAAGGGTCGAATGGCCTACTCCTGCACCTATTTTCTATGTTTCTATGTTTCTATGTAAGCTATCGATGATGAGGTCCGTGTAGAGGTGAATGGGTGGGGGGCCATCAGTTCCCAGCGACATCACTGAGATGGAGGAGTGGGTGCTCACACTCGTGGGGAAGCACCCCCCGGATGGTCACGCAAGCATCTGCGGACACTGAAGTGATGCGACGTGAGTAAAGTTTACACCATTGCATGATGTAAAGTCAATAGATGCCACACCCACTCATATCTGAACAATCATATATGATAGATGATTTCTAAAATTGTCCTATAAATAATGCTGGCCGAATGAAAATCATTGCAATGCAGAATGTGTTGATGGTCATGAAATGTGATGTGTGTGATGATTTTGATAGCGGTAGTGCTTTTGTCGTGCATCTGCTGTGTGTAGCGCTGGACTCACCAAGTGATCCTAGCACCCCCTTCTCCTCTAATAACCTAATTTGTGTTTTGCAGCTCAGCCAACAGCGTGGCCACAGGCAAGACCACAGAGGCCAGAAGATGGGGGCGCGGGGCCCGACTCTCCGGACGTCCTACATCTGGTGCTGAGGAGCTCCGATTCTCGCCTTTCAATCCGTCTGTTCTCTACGGATGAGAGCGCGGACTTTGAGGAACTTGCATCGCCACGCTCCAGAAGTTATTCTACCTCAAGGCCATCTAGTGGTATTTCAGTCACTCCCACCTCCACTCTGGAGGTACCGGCCCAAGCATCTCGCCACAGGGCACCCCATTTGTCCCCAGGATGGCGCTGACCCCGTGGAGGCCTCGTGGGCATAGCACGTCTGCGCCACGAGCACCACATGAGAGCGGAGAGATGGTACAGTTGTCCAGGAGGACTGTAGACATTGGTGACCAGATCCTCGATGCATTGGGGGGCATATCTAGACAGTTGGCCACCATAACTGAGTACGTTCTGCGGATAGCGGAGGCCCTGGATGTGATAGCCAGGAACACTGCTGGCACAGGCCTCGCAGTGGTCCCGGAGTGCGGCACTCCACCCCATGTTGAGCACCACCACTGCCAACGACAGATGAGAGGCAGGACCAAGATCCTGATTCTGGATCAAAGAATGTTCCCGCCGCTGCACCCCCGCTCCCATACCCGTCCAACCACTGTCTCTGCCTTCATCCCCCCCCAATAAGGCACCGCCTGAGGAGCTCTTCGGCCAGGCGGCGTGGAGCAAGGAGTGGGAGGGTGGAAGGAAAGTGAGGTGCATGTCCGCAGGTGATGGCTGTGTTATATCTCCATCTGGGTGTGTGCAATTTGTTGTAATGTATGGGGGGAGGGGGCCACCCTCCTGCTTTGCATTTATATTCTGTGTTGCTGGACATGTTGACTATTTGATTGATGCCAATGGTCGAAAAAGTCGGGTGTGGGCAGGCGTGAGGTGTTTATGGCTCTGATACTTATGATTTCAGACCAATGCTCGTGTAAAATGTTTTTTATTCAACATAACCTTGTTGCGCATTGTCTCAGATAGCTGGACCGTTACACACTGGTGATTCCTTAACATGAAAAGGTTAAATAAAGCTTAACTTCAATCAACTTAATCTTTAACTGGCACCAAGGTGATGCCCACCATTGATGTCTGAACTGCACACACACAGCAGTGTCTCAGCATTGTCACTCACAGCAACGTTCTTTCAGGCAAATCGTTCAGTTATGAGCTCCTGACGTAAGCAGCCACCATGAGCCCTTTCCTGCGGTCTGGAGGGGGGGCGTGGGCATGGTTGCATAGTCAGTCTGATTGTCCGGCCCTAGGTCCACATCCAGACTCTCGTCCTCCTCTTCCTCTCTCTCCTGAGATGGACCATCAGTTCCTTCTGGCAATTCTTGTCCCCTCCTGATAGGCAGGTTGTGCAGCATGGAGCACACGACCACGAATTTGCCTACTTGCTCAGGGTTGTATTGTAACTCCTATCCTGAGTGGTCCAGGCATCTAAAGCGCAGCTTAAGCACAGTTATTGTTTCCTGGACCACATTGTGCGTGTCTCTGTGGCTCTGGGTGTATCGCTTCTCGGCCTCGGTGTGGGTGTCACGCAGTGGGGTCATCAGCCAGGTGGCTCGGCCATATCGGTTGTCACCAAGCATCCAGCATTGTCCTTGCGGCTGACTCTTAAACATGTCAGAGACAGCGCTCTCATGCAGGATGTGAGCCTCATCGAAGTTCTCCGGACATTTGGCATTCACTGCCATTATGATCTGGTTGTGGTCGACAACTAGTTAAACCTTCAGGGAGTGAAATCCTTTTCTGTTACGAAAAAGTTCTGGGTCCTGAGAAGGTGCCCGCATGGCAATGTGAGTGTATTGTATTGCTCCTTGCACCCTGGGGAACGTTGCAATCCGGTAGAATGCTCCAGCCCTGTCGGAGCCTCTGTGGTCATGGGGAAGCTGATAAAGTCCATTCTACGTGCGTACTGGGCCTCCGTGACCTGGCTAATGCAGCGATGGGTGGCATGGTGTGACAGAGGGGAAATCCCGACCGCAGAGGCCCGAAAGGAACCAAACGCGTAGAGTGACAGTGCCGCGGTGACCTTGACCTCGATGGACAGTGATGTCCTGATGCCAGGCTGCAGATCTGCCCTGATAAGCTGGTATATTTCAGTGATCAGCACTTTGTGGAAGCGCAGTCTCCGAAGGCAGGTGTTCTCGGGCACGTCGAGGTAAGACCTCTTCTCCTTGTAGGTGGGATGTGTATGGTCTGGACTTCCTCCTCATTCTGGCATGTCTTAAATTGGACACATAATGATGAGCATTAGACATTGAGCCATTTGCACTCTGCAGCATCTGCGTATTAATCGATGCAGGCTGAGAAATGGCTGGCTGCATTGCAATGATTGATCAGGAGCAATAATTTCCTCACTAAAATACACCTACAGTAAACCCCCAAAGCCCAAAGTCTGAAAATATGTCTATTGAGATGGTCACTTCACCTGAGAAGAAGTCCAGAGTCAATCCAAACTCCCCCGAAGTTGAAGCAGTCTTTTGAATGAAGCGACATGCGATTTTAAAAATGGCGCCCACACCACTGTGATTCATTCAGAACAGTTCCACTTTTACTGGACGGTGTTTTGGGTGAGCGATATTGTGGGCGGGGTGTGTGCGAGGTGGTAAAAGTGATGCTGGGCGATCTCCTGGGTGTTCGTTTCGGCAAATGCACTGCTGAGTGGCTGAGCATTCAGCAGGGGGCACAAGTTCGTGGGAGATGATCTCTATTTAAAGCTTGTCACCAATTTAAAGCACAGTCTGCTGACACACTCACTGACACACTTCCCTTCCTCTTGCAGGTTAAGATGTTGCATAACAGGTGACAACAGCAGCTAACTAGCTGTGGACAGGCATGGCTGCATATCCTGACCCAGCTGGACCAGACTGTGCTAGACATCATTGAGGGGTCGTCACTGAGGCCGCGGTGATCAGCGAGGCTGAAACCATTGAGGATGATGATATGCTAATACCTAATCCCCCTTCTCACATAACACTAATCCCTCATCCCACAATCTCTTCTCACTTACAAGCGCTGATGGTGTATGCATGCTCATTTGCTTTCCTCCCTCCTGCGCACACCACAACCCTACCCCTGCGCCTTTCTCTTTTCAGAGGCCCAAGAACTTCAGGCTTCCCAGCCAGGCCAGTGCAAGAAGAACAAAAGGAGAGTGATGGAGAAGAAGAGACACCATCACTCGATCTGACACTTGTAGGCACCAGCTAAGAAACTGGTACTGTGTGTACTTTAGAATGCAGTATGGAGGAGGGATCTGCATGTGGTAAGTCACACGGCACGAAAAGCCTGCAGCAAGGGCGGAGAGAAAGAGTAGTGTAGTTGCCAGCTCTCCAGAGGGTGAGAACTTCGATGGATTGACCTTCATAAGAAGAGTGATGGGCATGCACAGAAAAATGCCTGGTGAAATTGCAGGCCCGCCAGAGAGCATCTTGTCACTGTCAAGGATCATGGAGCAGTCCGGCTTTAACCTTACACAGGACTTTGTGCAAAGCTTGGAGCCCATGTTTTCCAGGATGGAAGTGCTGGACAACCCCATTAGATCACTGTAGACCAACCATGATGCTGGGAGTGATTGCCAATATCTCAGCTTCCATTGCAGCAAAAGCTGAAAGGACCCAACATCTGAGTGCTGCAGTGGAAGACTTCTGTCATGCAGGCTCAGCTTGCTGCCACCCAAGCTCAGACTGCTGCTATCATGGTTGTGTTTACCAGTGTGAATATGTCCTCCCAACAGATTTGTAGGATTGCTGAGGCACTGCCCCGGGGGAGTGCCAGAAGCTTTGTGGAGCATGATTGTGTTGTCCTCTCTCAGGATGACAGCATTCGAACTCCCACCACTGTGACTCCGCTAATGCCCCAGCTGCTGCCTATCAGCCAGCAATCCCAGACTGTTGCCACCCATGCCGGGCCTTCTTAACCCAGAGCCACTTGAGGTCATCCTCCAAGACCATCTGCAATCTCCTCCACTGAAAGTCAGCAGCCACCAATCAATGGTGTAGCCACTGGGGTAGCACTTTGAGGGGCACGAGGACAGGCAAAGGCAGACAGAAGACAGCCACTAAGGGTGATTAATTGATGTTTGTTTGCAATATGCCATGATTTCATTGATAAATTTGCATTGAATGTTTATTTTATGGTGGCTTTTCAAAATATATTGTAGCCAAGATGACGATGTGATGGTCAGTGACAGACAGAATGTAACAAGTGTGGGACGGTTGACGAATGAGGAATTGGGGTTGGAGTTACTGGTATCGCACTCAAAAGAGTTCTTCCTATACAGCTAGGGCAGAAAGGGCTATCTAGATTTCCACCACCCTTACTCTTCCTCCTCTTCCTCATTCTCCTGCTCTTCAGTTTCTCGCATGATAGCTGATGGCACGGACTGTGTCCTCATGATGGCGAGGTAGTGCAACACGCACAAATCTTGAGATCCACTCAGCCGGGTACTGCAGGGCTCCTCCAGAGTTGTCCAGCAATGGAATCGTTGCTTCAGCATGCCAATGGTCTGCACCATCACATTTCTTGTGGCAGCTGTAAGATTTTCAAATCTCTCTGGCATTAAATTGACAGCAAGATCAATTCTTTTAAAACAATTTGGAATAAGTTTATTAACCACACACACATGTAACCTATCGGACAAAACAAAAGTCGACTGTATCCTAAGAACTCTACTTAATTACAACAGGTAAGGTAATGAGTTACAGATTTAAACAGACTTATACTTCCCTCTGAGTCAAGCAAAGCTCGCAATCTTCTTCCTTGCTTCTTGGTCTGGTTCTGTAGAGGGAGGCTTCCTGCTTTGCCGCGTAGTCATCAAGAGAAAAAAGAGAACAGGCTTTGGGGTTCTTTTTTTATATCTTTTAAGTCCATTGGGCTAAATTTTCCCCAAGCCCGTTTTCTGGCATATTGCCAGAGTTATGCCCGTTTTTCTAGGCCAGAAATGTAGCAGAAATACTTTGCCAAAATTTCTCCGATGTATAATTTGAATTTAGCACTCCGTCTCGGGGGGTGCAGCCTACTGTCTGCGCCGAAAAATGAAGCCGCGCCTTCTGCGCATGTGCAGGAAAAAACTTTACGTTTTTGACATCGTTCCGATGGACATGCATGCTCAGTACAGCTCGGATTTGGCAATCGGCCATTTTTAAAGAGCCAGTTGTTTGTGTGAGAAGGAGTGCTGTGTGAGAGCATTGGAAAAATCGCAGCTGCACTAATACAAGATGCAACGCAGTGCAAGGACAAAGAATTTCTTACAGGAAAAAGTGGAGGCACTAGATACTGTGATTGAGAACAGATGGCAGGAGCTGGCTACTAGCAGAGGTCACATAAAGGTGCCGCCCAAAGAAATGAAGAAACACTGGAACTAAGTTGCAGAAGATGACCACCACGAGATCTGGAGGCCAGTGTAAAAAGCAATGGTAGGACCTTGGTCAAGTAGTTAGTGTAAGTAATATTTTCATTTATTCAATGGAATTGGAATTGGAATTGCAATTGTAAATGTGCCAATCTGTGTATGTCCCACCCGGCAGAAAGACACCCTCTCTAAAAAGTTGCATTTTCATCTTTGCAGAGGAAAGTAGCACACAATAAAAGGGAGAGAACTCGCACAGGAGGAGGCCTGGCAAATCTGCACCCACTGACACCCTTGGAAGAGAGGGTCGCTGCTTTGATGGGTCCTGCCTGGAAAAAAGCAATCAGTACTGCACAAGCTGGGTCCACACTTGAGGGAGAGGGTAAGTCCTGCAAATTCAATGTGGCCCTTCAAATCAACCTTCAGCCTGGCCTGCGATGTGTGAGCCTACGCATGCTACCCATCCTGCTCCCTCCTCTGCTGCTAATCATTTGACTGTTCTGTTATATTTTGTAGAACTTGAGGCCAACCGTGACGATGCAGAAGAAGATTCAGACGCAGACGAGGCTGAAGAGGAGAACATCTTTCAATCCATCCATGGGGGTGAGGGGGAGAGAATGAAGCTGCATGAAGCTCCCACTATTGTACTGAATTTGGAGGAGGTGCCACTATTGGAGGTGACAGCCCCTTCTGTGACTAGTGGTATGAGTGTCAGTGGGACATTCCATGGTTTCACACCTTCCGAGGTTGCAGGTGCCAGTGGTGTGCTGCAGCGAGGCACACCCAGGGCCCCACAATACCAGGCTGCAAGTCCCAATGTTGGGGTGCAAGCCACACCCATGGGAAAGAGGGGAAGGAGAGCTCGACCGCGCTCTCCTGAGGTGCAGGATCTAACAGCTGTGGTTCAGATGATGTCATTGAGTGCAGAGAGCATTGACCTTACCCGACCACTCCTGGATGCCATCAGTGAGGTGAGTGATGAGGTAGTGGGACTGTCGGGAGAAGTAACAGCAATGGCACGAGAAATGAGAATGATATCCGGGACCATCTGATGTGGAATCTAAATAAAGGCTCGGCACAAGTCTGTTAAAGAATCACAATATGTTTATTTGAGAATTCCTTGGCCAAGGTAGAGTGGTGTAAGGGGTGGTCCCAAGGGTCAGTTTCACCTCTGACCTACTTGAGCGATTCGAATCGCTCCCACACCCTTGGGTTCGAGACTCCGAATTTATTTGAGGGGTGTGATAACGTGCAAAGGACAACTGGTTTGATGCAAAAGAACTTTGATTTTATTACAGACAAGAAAATACAATGTCAAACTTATAATCACTCTAATACAGAACAATACATTACAAATTCAAAGGGAGTTACAGTAAAAATTACACCTCCCACCTCCCAATACCTAATCCTAGCTAGGTGAGACTCCAGAGCAGGCAGGGACTATGCTTACCAATCCTTTCTGGTCAGTTAGCGGTAGTTCACGATTTCGGGGTTTGTTGAATTCTGTCGGTTCTGCTTGCCGTACCCCAAACGTTGGAGAAGACTTCTTACTGCGCAATCTTCAGTTGGGTTGAGTCCGCTGATGCGGTAAGGCGCGTTTTGGATCTATGGGGTAAGTACCCGGCTTCCTTTGTTAGAAATAGATTCAAAGTCTCTTTAGGTAATGTTTTCACCTGTTGGTAGTCAGGACTTACATTGTAGAGTGGAAACTTCTGATTCTTCGGTTTCTTCCTTGTGGAGTTTTGTTTCAAACTTGGTCGATCGCGGTAATTTTTCGGTGATACCACGTTGGCTGTGGTTAGGTTGCTGCCGCAATGATGATGTTCTTCCTTCCTTTTTGGACCTCAGGACTTCGAGGCTGGAGAAGTTATCTTACAACTGTCGCGTTGGTTTCTCTCCCTTCTTGATGGCATAAGCATAGTATGGCACTTGGCATAGTATGGCATACCCCCTGTTAAAACAGGGGGCCAGTTATACGGTTTGAGTTGTCCTAATCTTCACGCCAAATCAGTCCAGTATTCTTTGTTTAAATTTGGTGGGCTTGACATTTCTTTGCAATATTTTGGTGGGCTCGTTAAAAATAAATATGTCTTGGGTGGGTTGCTCTTCTAAATCTGTTCCCTGATGGAAATATCAGCTTGGTAATCACAATGTCCTTTTGAGCTTGGTTTTCGCATTCAGGCTGTAGTGGGCCCCTTTGTTCTTATTCATGTTGAAGATGGCTTTTCTCGGTTCAGTTTGATAGCTGGCCATCTCCGAGTTATTGTTGTAATGCTAATGTCTCTAATGGAGAAGGATTTTCGAGTATCCATTTCTCTAGACAATTTACCTTAGTCCCAACACCCAGATAGTTCCAATAATCAAGTTGGCTTCTTAGGCCGTCCCACAGACTTGAATTTGTCTTGTAAAAGTCCAAAATTCGATTAAAGTTCGTAGTTTCTTCCATAAGCACTTTAGGATTTCAAATTTTCCGGTAGATAGTCCCAAATTAAATTTCCTTTCCAATGAGCCCAAACACTGGGGGGGTTCCCGTAAATTTTGACCTTTCAATACCCCCTGTGACACTCTACACACTTGAGTGTCAAGCAAGGTAAGCAAAATTCCTGATCCCGAAAGGCAACCTTTCCCGCATTTATACTAGCTAAACATTAACGTGCAACCCCTTTGAAATGCAATGCAATTTACAGGCGAATACAATCACTACAATTCGGTTACAGCATAGAGGGGGTCCGATGCCCCTCCTTTACTCTGTTTTCACAGTAAAATAACGTATACAGTCAAATACAACTTTAAGTTCCGTAAAACTAAAGGTACATAGTCAAACACATTTTAAGTAATACTCTTACAACACTCGATATTTTGCTGTTTTAGAGTAGGTAAAATCAAACACAAATTAAACATGGTGGTATGGTGTCACCCCTCCCTATGTGATTCCCAAGTTCGGCCAAGGAGCGTACAGCACCCTTTGGTGCCTGACCTGACGGCCTCTGCGTTTCACTCGACAAATAAAAAATAATCGGCTGTTGACAAATAACTAAAGTGTGGGAAGCGATTCGGATGCAGACTGAGACTTCTATATTTCTGAAAATGTCCCACCAAGGCAAAATGGTGATCTCGAGAATCTTTCTCCCCATCTCAATTGTTTTCTGTTCTAGAGTGTAGAAGTGTTTTTGTGAGATAATTACAGCATTTAGCAGGGCGGTAAGATGTTCGGGTAGAGGGAGAATTGCATCGCCAAAATGTACAACGTAATCCTGCAGGTTTGTAATGTTTTCCTTCACAGTAAGGTGGACAGTGGAGGGTTCAGGAATGGGGACAATCCGTTCCTGGGCCACTTGAACTGATACCTCAGGGTTGAAGCAAAAACTGCTGTCACTCACCGGACACCAGAATTGTCCATGTTGGTAGTGGGGCGCACTGGTGGTGACACAGTATGTCCCATCCCCTATGTATGTTATCTGTGAAGGGACGTGATCTTGTGCCATTACCTCCATGGTGCAGTTAATAGGCTGTGTGCCAGCAGCATTAAACCCACACTGTGACTTTGAATGGGCACTCAAATATTGGGGACACAGTATAACGTGTGCACCCCGGATCCGGCACCCGGAGAGGTCAGTACCCGTTACAGCATGTTCCCACTTTATGACATAGGGTGGGACTACTGAGAAAAGAATGTGTGCACCTCCCTGAATAACTCCAATATTCTCCACCCAGTATACCAGTGCGGGTCGGGCTGTCCCACCCATGACCGGCATCCTTAGTACGATTCCCATAAAGGTGTGGTTAGATTTCCCACAGTCTACTGGGACAGGGTAGGCTTCAGAGGCTAGGCGGAGCTGGCATGGACTTAGTGAATTGCTGTACAGGTGGAGGGCTGCGAGGTGCTTGTTCCTAATCCAAGAGGGCACTAAACCTTGTTTTAAATCCTCCAGGTTATTGCGGCCCTTGCCCAACAACCATGCCCCATACAGTACGCACACCTCGTTCTGTGCAGCCTGGTCCGAAGCGTTTCTGTTTTCCAGTTTGAGTGCATTCACTGTCTGTGCATGTTTTACCAGCTCAGCCACTATTTCTTTCAAATGGACAGTCATAGCCTGGTCCTCGTGTAGTTCTGAACCTTCTACTGTGTTCTCTTATTTCAGGATTATCCTCAATTGGTTCTTTAAACCGTTTATCTGTGTTTGCAGTTCTATGTAATTGAGGCTATTTATTATAGAGGATCCTGTATTGTCGGCAGTAAAAACGTTGTTTATGATTCCCCTTCTCGGTCTCCCCGAGCCCATGGTGTCCGTAGCGTTTAGGGTGTCTCGGTCTGCTTTGTCTACATTTCCAAAGTCTAACTCATAACATTTCTTGAACATGTCTCTAATTAGGGCCTGGTATATCAATTCTGTTTCCTTTGGGCACCATGCAGGTAGGTGTACCTTGGTAAGGTTTAAAATTACTGAAGCTACTGCATAATGTATTCCCTGGTATAACACCTTTTCGGTCGGTACCAATACTAATCCGTTCCCAGGTCCCTTGGTGGTGGTAGGACACCTTTCTATTACTGTGCGTACTGGCGGGGCTGTGGGCAGGGGTTTCTTAATGTGTGCTCTTAGTTCGGTGGCATTAATTGGGAGTGGGGAGTGTAGGACCGCGTACCCGTATAGGCTAGAATCCCACCCCATCCTTTCCCTTCATCTTGCCATTGCCTGGCGAAGGCGATCGATATGCCTGCCAGACAAATATTCTCTGATCCTCACATGCAAACTTATTTTCCTGTTCGGATTCCCACCATTTGTCCCAACGCACTTTTACTGCTCCCCGTGTCCCCGTGATGGTGCAGTACGTATCATTACCGAGTCTTTCCCAGCCTGATTCCTAGTCCCATGCATCCTTGCTGATTTTTCGGAGCCACCATCTTCCCAGGGGAATCTTTCCTTTGCAAGTCAAACATACACGTTTTCCGGCTGTAACACTGACTCGGGCAGCGATGATTCGTATCCGGGGGCATAGAACTGAGGCCTCCCCATAGGTAAACCTTCCTGGCTGGAGTAGCAGGTAGAATTAGATCCCAGCCACCCTGACCACCTTCCCTCATGGGCGTAAACGGCGAGTTCTTCCACACCTAGGGTGCCACCCCCGGCGGTTACGATTGCTGATCTTTCTCCTGAACACCCGTAAATGAGGGATTCTTCCATGTCTCCTTGGCCACCACTGCTCATCCTTATCAGGGCGAGCAGGAACAGGACCCTTCTCATGTTGTTCTCTTTCCTGCAGGGACACATAAAACAGATTGTCTAGCCCTGAGAATCTCTCTGGCTTGACAAAGATGACCGAGTTCCGATTTGGGCTCTCTTCCTTTCAGACATAGTATAGTCTTTAATTGACTGGCTCTTATTCAGTTCCTTGTGGACTGATGTCCGCTTCTAACTTTTATCTCACAGCCATTTTGCTTGTTATCTCACCGGTGCTACGCTTAATAGTTATACCGGTAGATTCTTCTTACTCACGGGTATTACCCGGCCTGTGCCTCTTTTAATAGCTGCACAGGTAGATTCTTTTCTTTACCCCAGTAACTAATACATATATACTCATCATCACACAGATAATCTTACACTACTCTAAATTACTCACTAGACATACTTAATTTCATATTGCCCTATATATGTACATCTGCCATCTGTCTCCGGGTGGCCAGGTCAATTCCTGCCTTCTTTCTTTCTTCTTTTGATCTAGGTGTCCAGCGGGGTTGGTAGTAAGTCGGCCTGTACCGCAGGACCCGGAGTGTCCTGACCGGAAGTGGGTCTGAGTCCAACACTATCGGGGGACGTCCCCTCTGGTGCTGCAGCACACCGCTCCTTTGGGGTGGCTGCCTGCTTCATTTCGTCCCCTGGTGGTTCTGCCTAGTCGAGGGCTACGGGTTGGGGTCTCTCACTTGGTGGCTGGTCCACTGCTATCTCTTCTGGGGGTCCCTCGTTGCCCGAGGCTACCGATTGGGTGTCCCTGCTCGCAGGCTGGTCTCTGACATTAGGTACCCTTTTGCGGCTGGTCCTTTTCCTGGGGCTGAACCATTCAAATTGGGGTGCTGGTGACCACGGTGTCTTTGGCCGTGGTGTGCGGGGAGTCCTTCTTAAGGCTCCAGCTGCTGGGGGTGCATCCGAGTTCCAAATGATTGCGGGGACAGCTCCTCCAGTAACACAGTCCACCGCCCCTCTAGGTACAGTCTGTGGGTCTGCCACGTCCTCTGTGGGGTTTCCACAGTCGGTGGCTGTTGGCTGGAGGTCCCTGTCTTTAGTACAGTTTACAGTTTTGGCTGTCCCTTACATTTTGCTGTCGTCCCCGGGTTGAAAGGTTTGCACTGATTTATGTGGAACCACTTTGTACAGCGGGGCAATTTTATGGCTTAGGCCATGGGGCTTGCCTTGTCGACAATGTGGTACGGTCCCATGTACAGTGCCTCAAAGACCCCTACTCTAGCATATTTCCTCACCATAACCTAGTCCCCTTTCTCACACTCATGGTGTTTGTGGGGCTCTAGCAGCAGTCGGTTGCTCCGATGCTGTTTTCCCATGTTGTTAGCAGCCTGCCAGTGAATCCGTTTAAGGTGTTCAAACAGATTCCTGACAAAGCTGTCCAGGTTCGCTTCCCTAAGCTAACCTTCTGCGAATACCGGGGCTAACACATGGGTGGGGGTTTGCATGGCTCTGCCGGTCATGCGCCCATACGGGGAGTACCCTGTGCTCTTTGACTGGCTGGCCCTGATCCCCATGAGGACCAGTGGTAGGACCTCTACCCACCCCTTGGGTGAGTCCCCTGTCTCTTTGCGCAGCATTTCTTTGGTGCGGTTTAAATTTTCCACAGGCCCGGATGACTGCGGGTTGTGGGCGACATGCCATTTTCCTTTGAGGCCGAGCACCTTAAGGGTCTCCTGCATCACCTGCATGTGTTGTGGTAGTCCCCATCGGGAGAACACTTCTCTGACCAGGATCCTGGCTGTTCCCAGGGCAGTGGCTGTTCGGCATGGGAAAGCTTTCACCCATTTGATGAATGCATCCACCAATACTAGGCAGTACTTGTAGCCTCCCTCGGCAGCGGGTAGGGGCCCGATGTAATCGATTTGGATCGACTGCCAGAGTCCCTCTACCCTCCTGATATGTCCCATTGACACCTTTCTTTTCTGGGGGTCGGGGTTGTTGGCCGCGCACACCAGACAGCTAGCACAGAACTCGCGGACGTCTTCCCTGAGTCCTGGCCACCACCCTGCCTATTCCACTCGTTGCCAAGTGGTCTCAGATCCGGGGTGTCCTGCTTCTGGACCCTCGTGGGCCAGCTGGAAGGATTCTATCTGGTGTTGTTGCGGTACTGCCCATTGCTCCCCCCGAACAGCATGCCTTCTTTAATGGCACTTGCTGCGGTGCTGTAAGAGCAGTCTACCCTTTCCCCTTTTTCTAGTGAGTTCAGGACAGTTTTGAGGACGGGTTCTTGGGTCTGAACCATTTTTATGTCCGGGGGCAAAGCTTATCCCTGCCTTCCCTGCCGTCCCCATCCTGCCCCTGACTGCTGCGATGGGTCCTGGGTTGTTTGGATCACAGAGCCTGCCCATCCGGGCACCCTGCTTGGCCACGTCAGCCTGCTGGTTTCCCTTGCTACGGGGTTCGGTGGTGGACACTACGGGGTTCTGTGGTGGAATGTGCCTTCACTTTATGTATGTAAATATTCCATTCCTCCCCTACGGCTTTCATGATCTTTTCCAGTCGGGGCTTAATTGCCAGGGTCTCCCGTCTGCGGAGGTGCATCCGCGGCGGGACCAAATAGCCAGGTACTCCGTACACGAATTGCATGTGAACATATTGTCCGAGCAAATCATGCATGGGGTAGGGAATTCTTCAGGGTATCTGACTACATGGACAGTTCAGCGTGCTGGGCGCTCATAGTACAGGGGAGTATAATCAGCAGGACAATGCCTGTCTCGGAGTCATAAACAGCCTCAGCTTGTGAGTCGTTCACACACAGATACTATGCTTGAACCCTCCACATAGATCTCTCGGCCTGTGGGGTGCAAGCCTCTGTTAATTTCCCATACCCCTTCTACTGAACACCGATGCGCTGTCCCTGGATAAATCATGTTGGCTGCGAGTCTTGGCTCGCAGAGACCCTTCAGTCCATTTGAGAGAGGAGCAGGGTCCACAGCAAGCAATGCGGGCACTGCTCACTGTCCCATCCTTGATTCTCCCGTCCAGGAGTATTTGGGTGGGGGTATGGTGGATAAAGAATGTGATAGGGGACCCCGGCCTGTGAAGATCAGTGATCTTTTCATGGCCCAGTGAGTGGCTAGGAGGTACTGCTCACAGTTGGAGTATCCCTTCTCTACCTCCGTGGGTATCCTGGAGGAGTAGACCACTGGCCTCAGCCGGCCGTGCTGCTCTTGGAGCAGTACTGCGCTCAGGCTGTCCCCACTGGGTGCTACCTTCAGGAAAAACTCTTTACCTCCATCAATGGCCCCTAGAGCTGGCACGGTCTGCAGGTATTTCTTGAGTCGGATAAATACTGCCTCGCAACCTTTGTCCTATTCCCATTCCACTCCCTTGTGTAGGAGTCAGAGCAGTGGGGCTACAGTAGCTGCATAATCCTCAATGAAATCTCTGCAGTACCCAGTCAGCCCTAGAAAAGATCTTACTCCTGTCACTGTGTTGGGGGCGAGTAACTTCTGCACTGCTTCCCTTCTAGCTTTGTCAATGGCTCTTTCCCAGCGCGCATAGCCAGTCCCAGGAATTTTACTTCCTTCAGGCCAATCTGTGCCTTCTTGGGGTTTACTTTAAATCCCTCTTCTTTCAGCAGCTCCAGCAGTTCAGCCAGCAGTGGGCCATGCTCCTCCCCTTCATTGGTGAACAGGAGCAGGTCATCCACATACTGTACTAACTGCTGGGGTCTGCTGAAGCTCTTTAAACAGTTGGTCATACACTGATGGAAAATACTGGGGCTATTGTGGAAGCCCTGAGGGAGATAGTTCCAAGGGTATTGCTGTCCTTTAAAGGTAAAAGCAAACTTGTACTGATCTTCCCTTCTTAAAGGTATGGACCAGAACCCGTTGGAAATATCCAGCATCGTGAAGGTGGTCGCGGAGGCTGGGATACTTCCAATGAGGTCGGCGACAGCAGCAACCGTGGGTGCACAGGCGGGGATGTTACGGTTGAGTACTTGATAGCCCACCGTGGCTCTCCAAGAGTTGTCCGGTTTCTTAACCGGCCACAATGGAGAGTTCATATGGGTAGCTATTGGTCTCAATACCCCTGTTTAACCAGAGAACCCAAGGCTGTTTCCATGTCTGCCTCCGCCTCGCTGGGGAAGTTGTACTGTTTCTGTGGTCGGGTCATAGGGTCCCCATCTATGCTAACCTCGACCCCATTTATTCTCCCACAGTCGTGTTTGGGAGTGACAAAAACTGCAAGGTTTTTCCTCACATATTCTTGGTATTCTATCGGAATGTTACCGACCAATGATTCAAGGTCGTAATCCTCCTTTGGCTTCATGGTGCACATCGTCCTTTTGCCCTGATTTCCTGGGATAACCATCACCTCACTCTCCTGTACAGACTGACCCCCAAAGACAGTGGTTTCTTAAATCTACTAGGACCCTGTGGCCTAGGATGAAGTCAGCCCCCAGGATCCCTCTCCCTTCCTTTCCCCACTTCATCAGGACACAAGTCCACTTCGTGTGGAGTGTACTAAATGAATGGAGAGCAGAATGAAGAATGAGCCAGTCTGTTCAGTGCCTGTGAAACCCACCAAGCTGTAGGGGACCCTGCTAGACAGAGGTGAGGCGGCGGAGTTAGCTGCATAGACAAGGGTGCTTGAGGCACCGGTGTCCAGCAGGTAAGTCCCTTTCACCTTTTCTACCTCAGTCTGAACGGTCGGTCTCCCCCACGCATCATACTCGAGGGCACACAGATGGCCAGGCTGTGCCTGTCCTCGTCACGGTTTTGGTTGGGATGGGGCAGATGGAATTTTTGGTACCGATATCGGTGGCTACCCTCCCAGGGCCATCTAACATGGTTAGGAGTGCGGTTAGGAATGTATCGAACGAGTGGGGAGGGACTGGCTGATCGGTCTCAGCCCTTTTGGCCGGGGCTGGAGAACTTTTTCCTGCGCTGTCCTTCCAAGGATTTCTACAATCCTGTCTCCAGTGCCCATTTTTTCCGCACCCGAAGCAGGTACGTTTTGTATTGGAAGGGTTGCCCACTCTCGTGGCACCATTCCCTCTTATCCTGGCTAGGTCGGATTTCGTGAACCCTTCCCTTTTGTGGGTGCCCTTTTGTCCCTCTGCCGTTTCTGTCAGTTGGGGTCAGTTGCCTAAGCACTTCCTGTTCGGTGGCTTGTGGATCTCTTGGGTCGAACCAGGCCTCAGCCTTGGCTCTTATTCTGGGTAAACTGTTAGCTACTAGGCTTCGGAGCCAGTGTGCTAACTCGTCCGGGCTTAAGTGATTTCTGTCGAGGTCCCTACCACAGGGGCTCTGGTACATAGGCCACAGTCAGTCTGCGAAAGCCTGTGGGGTTTCCCCTGTGAGCTGTACCGTTTCTCTACAATGACTCTACAATCTCTACACTGTACATTAATGATTTAGACGAGGGGATTAAATGTAGTATCTCCAAATTTGCGGATGACACCAAGTTGGGTGGCAGTGTGAGCTGCAAGGAGGATGCTATGAGGCTGCAGAGTGACTTGGATAGGTTAGGTGATTGGGCAAATGCATGGCAGATGAAGTATAATGTGGATAAATGTGAGGTTATCCACTTTGGTGGTAAAAACAGAGAGACAGACTGTTATCTGAATGGTGACAGATTAAGAAAAGGGGAGGTGCAACGAGACCTGGGTTGGCATGCAGGTACAGCAGGCGGTTAAGAAAGCAAATGGCATGTTGGCCTTCATAGCGAGGAGATTTGAGTACAGGGGCAGGGAGGTGTTGCTACAGTTGTACAGGGCCTTGGTGAGGCCACACCTGGAGTATTGTGTACAGTTTTGGTCTCCTAACTTGAGGAAGGACATTCTTGCTATTGAGGGAGTGCAGCGAAGGTTCACCAGACTGATTCCCGGGATGGCGGGACTGACCTATCAAGAAAGATTGGATCAACTGGGTTTGTATTCACTGGAGTTCAGAAGAATGAGAGGGGACCTCATAGAAACATTTAAAATTCTGATGGGTTCAGACAGGTTGGATGCAGGAAGAATGTTCCCAATGTTGGGGAAGTCCAGAACCAGGGGTCACAGTCTAAGGATAAGGGGTAAGCCATTTAGGACCGAGATGAGGAGAAACTTCTTCACCCAGAGTGGTGAACCTGTGGAATTCTCTACCACAGAAAGTTGTTGAGGCCAATTCACTAAATATATTCAAAAGGGAGTTAGATGAAGTCCTTACTACTCGGGGGATCAAGGGGTATGGCGAGAAAGCAGGAATGGGGTACTGAAGTTGCATGTTCAGCCATGAACTCATTGAATGGCGGTGAAGGCTAGAAGGGCCGAATGGCCTACTCCTGCACCTATTTTCTATGTTTCTATGTTTCTATGACTCCCATCATTGCAGCCCGTGGATTTTAAAATGTCTTTCTGGATGGCGGCAAGTGTTCTCCGTCCCCTTTTGCTCTCAGTAGAGAAGGACTGGTACTGTTGTGTAGGCATGCCTGTTCACTGTGTGATGTCTGTAACATTGTCATGCAACATTGAATGTACCCTTGTACTGTGCACACATTACCAGTACACTAGAGGGTGCTGTTGCTGGAGACCCAGGGGTTGCCTGAACACGGCAGGTAACCCAGTATAAAAAGGAACACACAGCTTGTTGTCAGCAC
Organism: Pristiophorus japonicus; assembly: GCF_044704955.1. Classification (NCBI taxonomy): domain Eukaryota; kingdom Metazoa; phylum Chordata; class Chondrichthyes; family Pristiophoridae; genus Pristiophorus; species Pristiophorus japonicus. The sequence goes on from NC_091986.1 coordinate 57,814,031, forward strand.
TCAGGAGCTGCTAATAAAGGACTGCAGGTCTGCACATTTAAAGCACCATACACTGTCTCATGGGGCATCCCAGGATTCTTTCAACACTATCTTAAGCATTCGGGTGTACAACGTCACATTTTTCTGGTAGCCCTATGTCCGTCAGATTTACTATTATAGGTAATATCTCATGGTGTACATTTTCATACAATTGGATTCCCTCTGTTCTCAGGACCACCCCGTTTGGGGTCCTGCGATATGTATGGGACATTCTGGGGGTGGGCCTGGAGTGGTCGGTGGGGCCGGTGTCGGCCAATAGTCAGATCACTCTACCCGGATTATTGGGGATAGACATGTCTCATCGTTTCGCGCACAAATGTAGTATGTCGGCTCAAACTTTTGCGTGAGCCTATCACACACAGCAAAGTCGTGAGGCTGCCTTTTGAACAAATTCGGGATGACTTCCCGGTCAAAAATCCGACAATCTCTCACGATTTCTGATTTGATGTTTTCCATACCAGTACCCCGGCGGTTACCCTTCTCATGAGGCACTGCATATGGTTAATACGTGGCCAAAAGTTTCTACAGGACTGTAATACGTGTGGCATCTCTGGTATATGCTCAGTATGGAACAGTGCGCATTCCTAATAGGTCTAGAAATTTGTCCATATTCTATTTAGACTACATTCAATACATAAGGTCCTATTGTATTGTATCGCAATGCCTAATACTGTGGGTTGGGTTACCTTACACCCGCTAAATCTTCTGCTTGATCCGAGGGGAGTCTCTGCACCCTCGCACCGGAATATACCAGTCAGGAAGACTCCATTTCCAACTTGGGTCTTTTGATAATCAGGGTCTTCATAGTTTGGGTGTAGCTCATCACCTTCAGCCTCATAATTTGAATTCTGGCTGATCATCCGGACCTGCGCCGGTTGCCACAGGGGCGAGTGCCAAAGTATAATCGGTATCATGATTCTCCAGTCCATCCTGCGAAATCAAACTCCCCCTAGATGGGATAATCTGTTAGAGTCGTTTTAGCTGGGACCAGTGTTTCAACCGTCCTACTCCATTCATATCCACACATGCACACGTGTCGCCACTGATCAATATCTCGTATGGCCCTGACAACCGCGGCGCGAATCCAGTTCGTCCCAGTAGCCCCTTAACCATTATTTTCTCCCCAACTTGGGGAAGATCTACCGGGGACTCAAAATCTTCTTGTTTGTCCCGGCCTGCCTGTCATTCTCTTACTTCATGTCTCATATCCTTAAGTTGCTTACTTAACTCCATTACGTATCTCCTAATCTGATCCCGCAATGGGCCCACATCGGACCCTCCTGTGATTATACCTTCGGGTAATTACATTGCCCGACCAGTCATGAGTTCATATGGAGTTAATCCTGTTGTCCGGTTAGGGATTGCCCTTTGTCTCATCAGGATAGCAGGTAGTAGCTCAGCCCAAGCCTGTCCGATTTCTTGGATGGCTTTTGACAGGGCTGTCTTTATCGTCTGATTCATCCGTTCTATCATCCCCAAACTCTGTGAAATTTTTGTTTAATGCCCAATGTGGTGCATAGTAATTGTTCTACCTGCCCTGTGAAGTGGGTTCGCCGATCGGAGTCTATTTGAGTGGGGATGCCCCAGCGGGGAATCACCTCCTCGGCTAAGATACAAGCTACTGTGGTTGAGGTACAGTTTCGGGTAGCAAAAGCTTCCACCCACCGTGTAAACAAATCAATTATTACTAGACAGTATTTCTTTCCTCTAGAGCTTGGCAGTGGTCCTGTGAAATCAATTTGTATATTCTCTCATGGCCCTCGTGGCCATGGTTGACGGGCCATTCTAATTTTAATGGCTTTTCCCGGATTATGTTGGGCACATGTAATGCATTGCTGGCAATATTTAGCAATGTCTCGTCCCATGCCTGGCCACCACCAATCTCTAGAGACACTACTGATCATGGCATTTCGCCCGGCATGGTTGATGCCATGGTGCAGTTCCAGGAGGATCTTTCTTATACAAGTGGGGGCTGCCATCTTACCGTCCTTTCTCCACATGGAGTCTGGATCTGGTGCCCCTCCCTGTCTTTTCCATTCGGTCTTCTCTTCATCACTTACATCTGCATGCAATTTTACAATGTCAATATCTTTATTAGTAATCATACTACTTACTGATTCCTCCCTCACTTCGGACAAGGCTGCAGCTTCCTGTGCAGCCTTGTCTGCAGCCTCATTTCCTCTCTGGATATCATCCACCACTTTCTGGTGGGCTTTGACCTTTATTATCACCGCCTCGACGGGTTTACTAGCCACGTCTAATAGCAGCCTAATTCGGCCTTCATGTTTGAAGGCCTCCCTGCCTGAGGTGACAAACCCCCGCCTCCCCCAGGCGATCATGCAGTCATGTACTACTCCAAAAGCACAGCGGTTGCCTGTGTAGATATTTGCCCGCTTGCCATCAGCTAATTGGAGGGCTTCTGTCAGGGCAGTGAGTTCTGCCACTTGTGTGGAAAGTCCTCCGTCCAGTCCCCCATTTAGGACGGTGTCAAGTGCTCCATTGACCACCGCCCACCCTGTATGTGGGGTCCCTTGGATATATTTGTGGGACCTGTCCATATAAAGGGTTAAATCGGGGTCCTCGAGTGGGATCTCACATATATTACCAAGTGAGTCTTCCCACTCTCGGGCGTGGCACTCATGGGGTTCACCTGTGGCCAGGAGACCCTCTGCAGGGTTTTCCCCTATGTCCCGTACTATCTTCATGGATTCATCATGGGGGAGTAAAACTGCCTCCCATTTAGCCCTGCGTACATTGGACATGGATCTTAGTTTTCCGGTGTTGAGCATTTCTACCAGAGTGTGTTTAGTGTGCAGTACAATCTTCCCGGTCATCACTACCGGTTCACTGACTTTCACTGCCCACGTTGCACAGTCCAAAGCTGCCACACACCGGGACAGACCGGTCGCCACGGGTGACTGCTGGGTTGTGTAATAGGATACCGGACGCATCCTGTCCCCAGGCATCTGAGTGACCACTGCCCCATAGAATCCTTCCTCATTTTCGCAGTAAATGTGGAAAGGTATGTCCATGTTCAGGAGTCCCAGGCTGGGTGCAGATATTAAGGCTTCCTTCAGATTACCATATGCCGCTTCCTGCTCCGGGCCCCATTCTACACTCTCTAGGGAGGGTTCCCCCTTTTTCACTAATTTCTGTATTGATTCTGCTATGGTTGCGAAGTTGGCAATAAAGTTTCTGCAGTAATTACTTTCTGCACCCCTCGGATTGTCTTTGGGCAGGGCACGATTCTGATAGCTTCTTTCCTATCTTGAGACTCCTGTGATATCTCATGTCCCAAATATTGTACCACTGTCTGTCCGATCTGGGTTTTCTTGGGATTGGCTTTAAATCCCACACTTTGTAGGGTTTGTAAGATTTCTATGAGAGCGCCCGTGTGTCCCTGTTCATCCTCCGAGGCGATCAGCAGATAATCCAGAGAGTGGAGAACTGTGGTTCTGTAAGGGGTTAGGTCCACCTTTACTCGGGCTCGACTCATAGTCCAGTGAAATACTGCCGGGCTATTGTGAAATCCTTGTGGCACCCGTGTCCAGGTATACAGTAAAGGCAAACTTGTCCTGTGATTCCCGAGCCAGAGGTATGGACCAAAATCCATTGGCTATGTCACGCACTGTGAATATCTTATGTTCGGGTTTCAATCCATTAAAGATTGTGGCTGGGCTGGCTACAATGGGGTGCTGACGAGGTGCCACTTTATTCAGAGCCTTGTAATCTATAGTCAGCTGGTATGAACAGTCCGACTTCTTTACCAGCCATACGGGTGAATTAGTGTTACTCTCAGCTTCCTGGAGTATGCCACTGTCCAGCAGATCTTGTACAATTTGTTTGACTGCCTTCCTGGCTTCAGGTTTGATTGGATATTGTTTATGAGGGGTGTGCTCGGGTCCCGGGACAATGATTGGGTTGGTTTCTACCAGTTCACAATCTTGTTTGGACCGTGCCCACATTCCATCAATCTGCAGACACACGGGGCCATACCCTTTTACTGTATCCCAATCCCTGGTGAGGAGTTGTACGCTTCCCACCTTCGCATGGTTGTCCAATTTATTTTGTTCCCCGAACGTCGTAGTTTTGCGCCCATTTGGGCCTCTCCAAACTATTTTCTTCTCCTGTGGATCAATCAACGCTACGAATTATTCTTGGAGGTCGATTCCTAATATTGTATTGGGACAAACATAAAATTGTGCAGCGATTAGAATCCCTGCCGCGTCCAATAATATTACTTCGCTTAGGTGTGCCCTGATGGCAGATCCCCCAACCCCTGTGATTAAAACTGTCTGTTTATTTGTGGGTAAGGGGATATCTGTCATTGAGACAGAGGCATCTGTATCCACCAACATGTCGCACTGCCGACCCCGTAACAATGCTGTTATGTGGATTCGAGGGTCGTCTTCGCTCTGAGCGGGGGCCGCTGGCTTTCAGTCCCTTGCCAGGTCCTTGAGGGCCTGGAGGAGCAGATCCTGGGTCATGTTCTGGGATTTGGGTGGGCGACCCTGCAGTGTGGGTCTTTTCCCGCCCCCACCTGGCGCCCAACACTGATTTTTGTTGTGCCCCATTTTCTGGTAGTTGGTGCACTTGAGACGTGGACTCTTACAGTCCTTGGACATGTGTCCGGGTTTGCCACAATAGTAGCAAACTCCACTGGGTCTTTTGCTAGATGCCGCTCCTATTTCTACTTTGATCGGTTTCTGGTGTTGACTGGCTTCATTATCCACTTGACATGCCCAGCTCACCATTCCGTCATCGGTATCTGCGCCAACTACCCCCATCTTAAATATTTTCTGATGGTCGGCTAACATGCCATCTTTAAACATCCTTAAAAATGCCTGATCTTCCTTGTCTGGGGCTGCCTGACCAGAGTATTCTTGATACGCGGTCCACAATCCAAGACCACACTCACTGCTATTTTCATTTTTCTTCAGGCAAACTAACAGAATTAGTCCTCAGTTGGGAGCAGGAACTCCCAATGCAGCTTGGACCGCCCGGGTGAAATCATCGTATGCCGTCTGTCGGACTACCTGAGTAGCATTGTTAGAATGAGAGGCAGTGTGAGCTGTGAGGGGGACGCTAAGAGGCTGCAGGGTGACTTGGACAGGTTAGGTGAGTGGGCAAATGCATGGCAGATGCAGTATAATGTGGATAAATGTGAGGTTATCCACTTTGGGGGCAAAAACGCGAAGACAGAATATTATCTGAATGGCGGCAGATTAGGAAAAGGGGAGGTGCAGTAAGACCTGGGTGTCATGGTTCATCAGTCATTGAAAGTTGGCGAACAGGTACAGCAGGCAGTGAAGAAGGCAAATGGTATGTTGGCCTTCATAGCTAGGGGATTTGAGTATAGGAGCAGGGAGGTCTTAATGCAGTTGTACAGGGCCTTGGTGAGGCCTCACCTGGAATACTGTGTTCAGTTTTGGTCTCCTAATCTGAGGAAGGACGTTCTTGCTATTGAGGGAGTGCAGCGAAGGTTCACCAGACTGATTCCCGGGATGGCTGGACTGACATATGAGGAGAGACTGGATCAACTGGGCGTTTATACATTGGCGTTTAGAAGGATGAGAGGGGATCTCATAGAAACATATAAGATTCTGACGGGACATAAGAACATAAGAACATAAGAATTAGGAACAGGAGTAGGCCATCTAGCCCCTCGAGCCTGCTCCACCATTCAACAAGATCATGGCTGATCTGGCCGTAGACTCAGCTCCACTTACCCGCCCGCTCCCCATAACCCTTAATTCCCTTATTGGTTAAAAATCTATCTATCTGTGATTTGAATACATTCAATGAGCTAGCCTCAACTGCTTCCTTGGGCAGAGAATTCCACAGATTCACAACCCTCTGGGAGAAGAAATTCCTTCTCAACTCGGTTTTAAATTGGCTCCCCCGTATTTTGAGGCTGTGCCCCCTAGTTCTAGTCTCCTCGACCAGTGGAAACAACCTCTCTGCCTCTATCTTGTCGATCCCTTTTATTATTTTGAATGTTTCTATAAAATCACCCCTCATCCTTCTGAACTCCAATGAGTAAAGACCCAGTCTACTCAATCTATCATCATAAGGTAACCCCCTCATCTCCGGAATCAGCCTAGTGAATCGTCTCTGTACCCCCTCCAAGGCTAGTATATCCTTCCTTAAGTAAGGTGACCAAAACTGCATGCAGTACTCCAGGTGCGGCCTCACCAATACCCTATACAGTTGCAGCAGGACCTCCCTGCTTTTGTACTCCATCCCTCTCGCAATGAAGGCCAACATTCCATTCGCCTTCCTGATTACCTGCTGCACCTGCAAACTAACTTTTTGGGATTCATGCACAAGGACCCCCAGGTCCCTCTGCACCACAGCATGTTGTAATTTCTCCCCATTCAAATAATATTCCCTTTTACTGATTTTTTTCCCCAAGGTGGATGACCTCACATTTTCCGACATTGTATTCCATCTGCCAAACCTTAGCCCATTCGCTTAACCTATCTAAATCTCTTTGCAGCCTCTCTGTGTCCTCTACACAACCCGCTTTCCCACTCATCTTTGTGTCATCTGCAAATTTTGTTATACTACACTCTGTCCCCTCTTCCAGATCATCTATGTATATTGTAAACAGTTGTGGTCCCTGCACCGATCCCTGTGGTACACCACTAACCACCGATTTCCAACCCGAAAAGGACCCATTTATTCCGACTCTCTGCTTTCTGTTAGCCAGCCAATTCTCGATCCATGCTAATACATTTCCTCTGACTCCGCATAACTTTATCTTCTGCAGTAACCTTTTGTGTGGCGCCTTATCGAATGCCTTTTTGAAATCTAAATACACCACATCCATCGGTACACCTCTATAGACCATGCTCGTTATATCCTCAAAGAATTCCAGTAAATTAGTTAAACATGATTTCCCCTTCATGAATCCATGTTGCATCTGCTTGATTGCACTATTCCGATCTAGATGTCCCGCTATTTCTTCCTTAATGATAGCTTCAAGCATTTTCCCCACGACAGATGTTAAACTAACTGGCCTATAGTTACCTGCCTTTTGTCTGCCCCCTTTTTTAAACAGAGGTGTTACATTAGCTGCTTTCCAATCCGCTGGTACCCCCCCCAGAGTCCAGAGAATTTTGGTAGATTATAACGAATGCATCTGCTATAACTTCCGCCATCTCTTTTAATACCCTGGGATGCATTTTATCAGGACCAGGGGACTTGTCTACCTTGAATCCCATTAGCCTGTCCAGCACTACCTCCCTAGTGATAGTGATTGTCTCAAGGTCCTCCCTTCCCATATTCCCGTGACCAGCAATTTTTGGCATGGTTTTTGTGTCTTCCACTGTGAAGACCGAAGCAAAATAATTGTTTAAGGTCTCAGCCATTTCTGCATTTCCCATTATTAAATCCTCCTTCTCATCTTCTAAGGGACCAACATTTACTTTAGTCACTCTCTTCCATTTTATATATCGGTAAAAGCTTTTACTATCTCTTTTTATGTTTTGTGCAAGTTTACTTTTGTAATCTATCTTTCCTTTCTTTATTGCTTTCTTAGTCATTCTTTGCTGTCGTTTAAAATGTTCCCAATCTTCTAATTTCCCACTAACCTTGGCCACCTTGGTTTTTAATTTGATACTCTCCTTTATTTCCTTGGTTATCCATGGCTGGTTATCCCTTCTCTTACCACCCTTCTTTTTCACTATTTTTGTTGAGCACTATGAAAGAGCTCCTTAAGAGTCCTCCACTGTTCCTCAATTGTGTTCCCAGTCTACTTTAGCTAACTCTGCCCTCATCCCACTGTAGTCCCCTTTGTTTAAGCATAGTACGCTCGTTTGAGACACTACTTCCTCACCCTCAATCTGTATTGCAAATTCAACCATACTGTGATCACTCATTCCGAGGGGATCTTTTACTTGGAGATCGTTTATTATTTCTGTCTCATTACACAGGACCAGATCTAAGATAGCTTGCTACCTTGTAGGTTCTGTAACATACTGTTCTAAGAAACAATCCCATATGCATTCTATGAATTCCTCCAGGCTACCCCGTGCGATTTGATTTGACCAATCGATATGTAGGTTAAAATACCCCATGATTACTGCCATTCCTTTTTCACATGCCTCTATTATTTCCTTGATTATTGTCCGCCCCAGCGTGAAGTTATTATTTGGTGGCCTATAAACTACGCCCACCAGTGACTTTTTCCCCTTACTATCTCTAATCTCCACCCACAATGATTCAACATTTTGTTTATTCGAGCCAATATCATCTCTCACAACTGCCCTGATATCATCCTTTATTAACAGAGCTACCCCACCTCCTTTCCCTTCTTGTCTATCCTTCCGAATTGTCAGATACCCCTGTATGTTTAATTCCCAGTCTTGGCCACCCTGCAACCACGTTTCTGTAATGACCACCAAATCATACCCATTTGTAATGATTTGTGCCGTCAACTCATTTACTTTATTTCGAATGCTGCATATGTTTAGGTAGAGTATTTTAATACTAGTTTTTAAACCATGATTATTAGTTTTGACCCCTCCTGCAGCCCCTTTATATTCTTACATACTGTCCCTTCCTATCACCTTGTGGTTTACACTTACCCCAGTGCTACTCTGCTCTGTTGCCTCCTGCCTTTTGCATTCTTTCTTGGTGTCCTGTTCATCTGCGCTCTCACCCACTCTAACTAGCTCAGAGCCCTCTCCTGGGTTCTGAATACTCCTCGTATTGAGGCACCGAGCTTTCAGGCTTGCCTTTTTATTACACTTTGACCCTTTAGAATTTTGCTGTACATTGGCCCTTTTTGTTTTTTGCCTTGGGTTTCTCTGCCCTCCACTTTTACTCATCTCCTTTCTGTCTTTTGCTTCTGTCTCTATTTTGTTTCCCTCTGTCTCCCTGCATTGGTTCCCATCCCCCTGCCATATTAGTTTAACTCCTCCCCAACAGCACTCGCAAACACTCCCCCTCGGACATTGGTTCCGGTCCTGCCCAGGTGCAGACCATCCGGTTTGTACTGGTCCCACCTCCCCCAGAACCGGTTCCAATGCCCCAGGAATTAGAATCCCTCCCTGCTGCACCACTGCTCAAGCCACGTATTCATCTGCACTATCCTGCGATTCCTACTCTGACTAGCACGTGGCACTGGTAGCAATCCTGAGATTACTACTTTTGAGGTCCTACTTTTTAGAGACAGGTTAGATGCGGGTAGAATATTCCCGATGTTGGGGAAGTCCAGAACCCGAGGGAACAGCCTTAGGTTAAGGGGTAGGCCATTTAGGACTGAGAAGAGGAGAAACTTCTTCACTCAGAAAGTTGTTAACCTGTGGATTTCCCTGCCGCAGAGAGCAGTTGATACCAGTTCATTGGATATATTCAAGAGGGAGTTATGGCCCTTACAGCTAAGGGGATCAAGGCGTATGGAGAGAAAGCAGGAAAGGGGTACTGAGGGAATGATCAGCCATGATCTTATTGAATGGTGGTGCAGGCTTGAAGAGCCGAATGGCTATGTTTCTATGAGTCCATTCACCATTTCTATAATCCTGTCTTAATGTCTCCTATTTACACCGTGGGCATTTAGCCCTCACTATCTGATGTACATCCCTCTCATGCATCACATGGATGTCATACATTTTCCTGAACAATCTCCAAAATTCAGAATTGCCGTGTTTTTCCTTCAGAGGAGGTAGATCCTTGAGGAGCCCGTATTTCTCCAAAGGGGTAAATGATATGTATTTCACTGTTACTTTATGGTCAGCTCCCTGTCCTATGCCAGACATTCACAACGGGGCTGTAGGGAGTTTAGTATCATCCTCGCGGTCATAATCGGGTGCCGTAGCTCCTGCTTTTTCAGAGGAAGGGGGTGCCTCCGGATCCCCGTCTTCATCCCTGTCATAGTTTCTGGGTCTACCAAAAAGCCCGGACACACAACGGATTTCATTAGCTTCTCTTAGTTTCTTTACTTGTTCCCTTAATTGCCTTAATTCCTCAATTTTGGGTTTCATCTTGTCACTAAATTGTAAAAACTGTCGTACTATAATTATACCAGCTTTCTAGGCTCTCTTAGTTTTCTCTTTTTGCTTGGCTGGTTCTTGTGACGGGTCCCACCCGTCTTTTAACATTTTGTCGATCAACCCCTTCTGGTCATCCATGTAGAACTTAGTAAGGGAGTTCTCCAACCCCCGAGTCTAATCCTTTGCCCATGCCATTATATGGTCTGACGATCTACGTCACCTGTCCGATGACTTCACGTCTCTCCAATCGATAGTTTAATCCAACCTCTATGTTAAATCTTGGCCTTATTTCACCGGTATGCTTTCTGCGCAACATAGTTCTTATCAATGACTTTAAACTGGATCAATGACTTTAAACTAACTTATCATATTCACACGCCAAGGTTTGTTCTTTAGTAGACTTTAACTGTTCGGAATCCTCGGTTGACTGACAGTCTTATCACAGAGTTCATCTAATTTTGGAAGGGTACTTTAAACTTACTCACTCCGAGATGTTCTGTCGACATCGATCTGTCCGTCTCCCAGTGGATTCCATCCTCATCGCCAATTGATGTGGAACCAAAATAAAGGCTCTACACAAGTCTGTTAAAGAATCAAAAGATGTTTATTTGAGAATACCTTGGCCAAGGGAGAGCGGCAGTTTGGAAGAACCCAAAAACCATCTCTCTCCTTGGCTGTCAACTTAACAGTATTTAAAGCCGAAAATCGCAATCCATTATGTGTCATCAGTTCCAAAGAACTGACCCCAGACTCTCCATGACATTGCAAAAGCGCATCTAGCTTAACCGCAAGAACTGAATATAAGCTCATGACATTTGAGAATGTTTCCATGGCACCTTTTTTGACATCTCCAAGTTGAGCCTACCTAGTGGGCTAGAAGTTGTCTTTGCTCCATGGTCTGTATTTGTTGACCATGGAAGACACTCTTATCTATAAAGATGTATGTTCATTTTGACCTGCGGTTGCCATCACAGTCTGTTAGTCTAAGAATACTCAGGTAGCCTAGTTTGCGCTGTCTAGCAGCTAGGCTACATCCTGTAATTGTTTTTTGTCAGCTCGTGTGCAAAGCGCTGCTACAATTTGACATTCTAAAGTATGTCTGTATTTAATAGCAGGCCCAATTCCTATTTTCCTAAACAATTTCCCCAGGCTGCAACACTATGTCATTACAGTGGGCCTCAAGTCCCACTTCACCATCAGTAAGGGAATAGTGGCCATGAGGGAGGGAATGTCAGAGGTAGTGCAAACACTGTCACTGACCACAAGGGAGGGAATGTTGCAGGTAGTCATGACAGTTTTGCTCAACATGAGGGAGGGAATGTTGCAGGTCATTGAGGAATGTGAAGAAGTGCATCCTGATTTCAGTCATAAATGGTTTAGCTTTAATGTTATGAGGCGCATGAGGGACGGCATGTTGGAGTTAGCTGCTGCAATAATGGAACACGCCCAGACCCCGTGCCCATTGACAGAATCAACTGTCATTCCCACTCCAATCCCCACACCAGCCTCTGAATAGCCCAAAGCCGGGCCCTCCAACTTGCTGCCTGGTCCCTCCAACTTGCCGCCTGATGCTGACACCTCCCACCCTCAAGAGGTGTGCAGTACCCGAGATGTTAGAAAGAATAAGCTTGGTACCAAGCCCAGAAACACTGCACCACCGCCTGCGGGCAGGGGTGGTGGAGTGTACAATACCAAGCGCAGCGGGCGGTCTTAGGATAAGGGGGATGAGAGATGGGTGCAGCCTTTCTTTGTTGCTGTTGTTGTTATTATTGTTACTGTTGTAACTGTTCTCAAATTAAAAGTTTTTTGTAAGTTATATAAATTTACATGTTAATAAGTGATCTTAAAGTTTTTAAGTGATCTTAAAGAGTGATATTAAAGTGAAGTTTGATGCAAAAATAATTTTATTAAAGTTAAGTTAAGTACATTGTAAACTTTTGAATAAAATATATTTTACATTAAAACTGAATCATGTTCCATTAACACAACACAACATTACGGAACAGCTCCAAACAGTAAACATGTCCATGTGGAATAGTTGTCGCTGAGCCCTCAGGCATCAGTAAAGCGCTCACAGATGAGCTGCTGGCGCAAGGCTCGAGCAATCGTTAAAGGAGCACGATGGCCCGCCCGCCGTCGTGCTCCAGCTTCAGGCACTTGCATGGCTTCCTCATCCTCCTCGTCCTCCTCCTGCTCATCATCTGCATCTTCCACATCATTATCAGCAGCCGCAGGTGGGTCTTCCACTACTAGGTGCTGCTGCCTCATGATGGCTAAGTTATGCAGCATGCAGCACACAACAGTGAATCGACAATCTCAGGGGAGTACAGCAAGTAGCCTCCGGAATGCTCCAGGAATCGGAAACGCTGTTTCAATATGCCAATGGTCCTCTCAATGATGCTGCACGTCGCAATGTGCGACATGTTGTATTGACAGTCAGCTTCTGTCTGGGTTACACGTAGGGGCTTCATGAGCCAGGTGGCGAGGCCATACCCTTTATCTCCCAGTAACCAGCTCTACCCTTCTGCCTGCTGCTGAAACATGGCAGATATAATGCTGTCACATAGGATGAATGCATCATGGGTGCTGCCAGGGTATCTTGCATTGACTGACATGATATGATGCATGTCATCAAACACGAGCTGCACATTAATGGAGTGGAAACCTTTTCTGTTCCTGTACATCTCAGAATCCTTCAAAGGTGCTTGCAAGGTGATGTGGGTACAATTAATGCAGCCCTGTACCTTTGGGAAGCCAGCAATCCTGGAGAAGCCCACAGCTCTGCCATGGATTGCTTGGGCGCTCATGGGGAACTTTATGAAGTCATTCCTGCCTGCCGACAGTGCAGTCATGATCTGGTGAATGAAAACATGTGTTGCATGTTGAGAGATGGTGCACACATCCCCAGTTGTAGCTTGAAACGATCTGGAGGCACAGAATGAAAGTACAGTTGTAACCTTCACTTCAACTGACAAAATAGTCCTCCTGATGCTTCTAGGTTGCAGGTCTGCTTTGACCAACTCACAGATCTCACTTACAACTACTTTGCAGAATTGTAGCTTTCTGACACAGTCTGCCTCACTCAGGTGGCGGTACAAATGCCTATCTCGATATATGCGAAGTGGGTGAGGCCTCCTGCCCAGCACCCTATCGGCTCTGATGTTCCTGATGCGATGAAGTCGAATCAATTGTCTCCTACGTAGCAGCATGAAGCAGAAGGCTCACACAAGGTATGGCATTGTCAGTATAGCCCCCATTTTTAAATTTAAACTTTGAAAGAAGCTCAAAAAGGCAGGAAAGCAGGCAGCACAGGTTTGCAGTTGTAATTCTCCAGGTCTGAATGGATGGACGACACCCAAAGGTCTTGTGACTTCTCCTCTCTCCCCCGCCACCACCCCCCACTCTCATGTATCTTACATTATTATATATAACTTATCCTAACATGCTATACATGACTGTAATAAGATATGACCTGTAACCACCAGCATATCTTACCACCAGGGGTGCACTGGCAAGAGACAGGTACATAAGGACAGGTCTCAGGCAAGTGCAGCATTCCAGAGCTGTGAAATAAAGGTGCAGGTCCAAAGTGACCTTGACTTCACTGCATGCCTCGTGTGAATCTGTACTGAGGGGACAGGACTTTACACCCCCCTTGAGTCTTGTGACTTCTCTCTCTCCCTCCCCCTTCTTGAGCTCTAAGCCTTCCGATCAGCACCTCTCTCTCTCTCTCTCTCCTCTTCTCTCTTCTCACCCCTGCCTCCCCCTCAGCCTTTAATAATTGGAGTGACTTCTCTCTCTCTCCATCCCCTTCCCCAGGCTCTAAACCTTCCAATCGGCACCTTGCTCTCTCTCTCTCCTTCCCCTCCCCCCCTCACCCCACGGCTTGTTTTGTAGCCGAACCTTGAGCCGCTGTGTCCGGGCTCAAGGCCGATTCTGCCAGCCAAACCTACAACCCTTCGGCCCTGCTTCAAGTCGTTTGCTGGTGGTGTGTGAGTGAGTAAAAAAATGAGAAAACTTCTGAAATCCAACAAATTCACACTTCTACATTGACAGGTTAAAAAAAAAAGGTTGAACTTTATTATTGATTTCAACAGTGTTCTTGACTCCCTCCAAAATCTTCGATTTAAAAACAATGGCATCTTTCAGCGCAGATGTGTGAGTGTGCGCTGGTTTTCTTAACTCACCAGTAGGTTTTTCAGGATTGGCCAAATACACTAACCTAAGAGAAAGAAATGTTGGCCAAACTGTGAACAATTGATAAAACCGGTGCAGACATAAGGGAATGCAAAAAAAAACTGCCCAGAAAAGTCGTTGCTAAGTCAGTTACGCCGCCACAGATTGCAGTGGGAAACTTTGAAAAAAATAAATACGCCAGAAAAAATGGTGCGCGCCAAAGAAACAGCGCAAATTACCGCTTGTCCATGGTCTTTTAGCATAAATTGGTAAAGCCCCAGGATTGGGTCTTTGTTTCATAGCAGTTCTTTAATTGGCTTTCCTCACACTTGTGATTGTCTGCAAAAACTGGTGCTGTTGCTTGATCAGGTTAATTGTTTTCATATTAACACCTTTTAATGGTTCTGCTAGTTTGGTGAGTTTCGATGGATTTGATAACCCTGAGAGTCATGTTATCCTTTGTACCTACTTAAAATAATCCATGCACAGGCATCTTCCACCCCTTCAATTGGAGTTCAGGGCTGAAATATCGGGTCCTTCATTGAAACATCTGCGAACTCATCCCTTTTGGTGTGGAAGCAAGTCATCCTCGTTCGAGGGACTGCCTATGATGATGATGTTCCTTTAATGGGAGCTCGTGAGTTCAAACCACAGCCCGTCTGTCTCAATCACCCCTTGCTGCTTTCCTTATGCTCCGCCCAGAAGAGACTTGAACTTGATGTATCCACTTTGTGCTCTAGAGTTTATCTATTACATACATCGTATATCAATAGGCTCGAGTCCATTACACATCATAATTCTATCATTAACATATACTTTTATTCTTACACAGCATGGCTCGCATTGTATGCCTACTGCGCATGTGTGCGTGAGTTGTGAACTGGAGTCATCAGCCATATCATCAGCAGATAGCACTTGTCACCCAGTAGCCACCGATTGGTTTCCTGTGGTGGCTGAAATGCTGCTAGCACAGTGGACTGCCGCAGAATGAACGCATCGTGACTACTGCCGGGATACCGGTCATTGACCTGCATGATGCACTGCCTATGGTCACACACCAGTCGGACATTGAGAGAGTGAAATCCCTTTTGGTTCCGGTACATGGCAGAGCTGACATGCGGCACCTGTAAAGCCACGTGGATGCAGTCAAGGGCACCCTGCACCACAGGAAAGCCTGCAGTCCTAGCATAGCCTTATGCTTGCTCTGCCTGCTTGTCTCTAGCAAGAGAGAATCAAATGAAGTTAGCTCTCTTTGAATAGGAAGCCACAGTGACCTCCCTTATGCAACAGTGGATGGTAAACTGTGAGATATTGCTAATATATCCAGCTCCAGCCTGGAAGGAGCCAGACAACTGTAACAGTTGGCAGATTTCAGTGAGGACCTTCTTAGTGAAGCGCACACGTCTCACACATGGGTGGATATGGCCTCCTGCTCAGAGCCCTTCAGTCCATCCTCCTCCTCCCTCTTCCAGCAGCTTGTCTTGCTCTGCGTGGCCTCTGCTCATTATCCCAGTCAGGTTCTATTCTAAGAGGAAGGTCCACTAGTGCACTCATGGCTGGAAGCTATTGGTTTGTGCAGAAGCCTTGAAGTCAGTAAAAAGTACTGCAGCACCTGCCATGCCACTCGCTGTATACTTTAGCAATTTGAACCTACTATGGAAAACATCAAAAACATGCAGACTTGTAACAACAGCCAGAAGAAATCAACCAGTTGATGATCCCTTTAAATCGCACTGATGTGGGTAATCCTTCCTGAGGCTTAACACGTGTTCAACTGTGCGAGCTTAAGAGATGGCGTCGGCTGGAGCATTGGGCTCCAAAATGGCAGTGGTGGTGTCAAATCATGTTGATTGTGGATTGTTGATCTGCCTGCTCTGCATATTTCTGGTGGATGTTTACTGCGCGCGAGTTAACATCTTCACCAATGTCACAACTATGCATATGTGCTACAGATCCCAGCTTTTAGCTCTTAGGGCACTCGTAGCTCTCAAAAAGACGGCACCACCGAGCCCAAATTCTTGCCCGATAGTTCCATTGCAGGCACGATCAGACTAAATATAAGGTAGTCACTAATAAATTCAACAGAAAATTCAGGAGAAAAGTCTTTACCCAGAGAGTGGTTGGAATGTGTAGTTGAACAAATAGTATAGATGCACTTAGGGAAAAGCTAGATATACACATGAGAGAAAAAGGAATTAAGCAAATAGGGTGAAATGAAGAGGGGTGGGAGGAAGATTGTGTGGAGCATGGTCCTGTTGGGCTGAATGGTCTATTTCTGTGTACTGTGTAATACTATATAGCATAGGTAAAGAAAAGGTACGAGAGAAAATAATTAGACAAAAGATAGACATATCTCCAGGACCTGATGGTTTCTGGCCCATAACATTAAAAAAAGTAGGTGAGGAAATTGTAGATGCTCGTCATGATCTTCCAAAACTAAATTGTTTGCTTGGATTGGAAAATTGCCAATGTCTATTTTTGGATGAAGGGTAGGGGAGATAAACTAGGAACTTATAGGCTTATTAATCTAACATCAGTTGGGGGAAGTTACTAAAATCTATTATTAGGCTCAGAGGGACTGAGCACTTAGACAAACATGAACTGATCAGAGAGAGCTAGCATGGATTTGTAAAGGTTAATTCATGTCTAACAAATCTAGTTGACTTTTCTGAGGAGCTAACTAATGTGGTTCATAAGGGAATGTCTATGGATGTTATTTATATAGACTTCCAGAAGGCATTCGATACTTCCACATAAGAGACTGTTAACAAAAATGAGAGCACATGGATTTCGAGGCAACCAATTGACATCGGTAGAGAATTGGTTAGAATGTAAGAGACAGAGAATAAGATTCATCATCATCATCCTCCATCATCATAGGCAGTCCCTCAGAGTCAAGGATGACTTGCTTCCACCCTAATCCTAACCCTAAAAATAAGTTTTCAGATGACTGAAGAGTCCAATGCGGGACCTACAGTCTCTGTCACAGGTGGGGCAGATGGTGGTTGAGGGAGCGGGTGGGTGGGATGCCTGGGTTGCCGTGTGCTCCTTCAGCTGTCTACGCTTGGCTTCAGTCTTGGCGAAGAGACTCGAGGTGTTCAGTGCCTTCCCGGATGCTTTTCCTCTACTTTGGGTGATCTTGGGCCAGGGATTCCCAGGTGTTGATGGGGATGTTACATTTTTTCAAGGAGGCTTTAGGAGTGTCCTTGAAACATTTCCTCTGCCTATCTGAGGCTCACTTGCTGTGTCGGAGCTCCAAGTAAAACGCTTGTTTTGGGAGTCTCGTGTCAGGCATGCGGACAATGTGGACCATCCAACGGAACTGATCGAGCGTGGTCAGTGCTTCAATGCTGGGGATGTTGGTCTGAGCGAGAACACTGACGTTGGTCTGAGCGAGAACACTGACGTTGGTGCACCTATCCTGCCAATGGATTTGCAGGATCTTGCGAAGGTATTGTTGATGGTACTTCTCCAGTGCTTTGAGGTGCCTGCTATACATAGTACATGTCTCTGAGCCATTTAGGAAGGTGGGTATCACCACTGCTCTGTAGACCATGAGCTTGGTGCCGGTTTGAGGTGCTAGTCTTCAAACACTCTCTTCCTCAGGCGACCAAAGGCTGCACTGGCACACTGAAGGCGGTGTTGGATCTCGTCGTCGATGTCTACCCTTGTCAACAGTAGGCTCCCGAGGTATGGACAATGGTCCACGTTGTCCAAGGCCTCGTTGTGGATTTTGATAACCGGAGGGCAGTGCTGTGTGTCGGGGGCAAGTTGGTGGAGGGCCTTTGTCTTACTGATGTTTAGTGTAAGGTCCATGCTCTCGTTCGCCTCGGTGAAGGTGTTGACGATGGCTTGGAGTTCGGCCTCCGAGTGTGCACAGATGCAAGCGTCGTCTGCTTACTGTAATTCGATGATGGAGGATGGGACGACCTTGGATCTGGCCTGGAGGTGGTGGAGGTTAAACAGATTTCCATTTAGAAACATTGTAACATAGAAATCTAGAGTGAAGAAGTAGGCCTTTTCTGCCCATATTGTCTGCGCCGGCCGACAAAGAGCCACACAGCACTCGGTCAGTAGCCCTGAAGGTTACATATAAACCCATCAACAATGAACAATGGGGGAAAGGTAAAGAGCATCCAGCCCAACCAGTCCACCCCAAGCAACTGCGACACCCATTGCACTGCAACATTCTGTACTCAACCCAACCAGAGCCATGTGATCTCCTGGAGAGGCCAAAAAACCAGCTAACAACCCAGGCCAATTGGGGAAAAAAATCTGGGAGAATTCCTCTCTGACCCAGCCAGGCGATCGAAACTAATCAAGGCGATCACCCTGGCCACATTCGATTCCCATCGTATCTGCGCCAGCCAACAAGAGGTTATCCAGTCTAATCCCACTTGCCAGCTCTAGGTCCGTAACCCTGCAGATTACGACACTTCAAGTGCCCATCCAAGCACTTTTTAAATGTGGTGAGGGTTTCTGCATCCACCACCCTTCCAGGCACTGCATACCAGATCCCCACAACCCTCTGTGTGAAGAAGTCCCCTCCCACCTCAAATCCCCTCTGAACCTTCCACCAAACACCTTAAAACAAGACTCCCTCATTATTGACCCCTCCAAGGGAAATAGGCCCTTGCTATCCACTATAT